>NC_056546.1:4797969-5102060 GCF_910596095.1 Thunnus maccoyii
TCCCACAAGAGAGGCAACTGAAAGAGGAAAGGAGGAGTGTGTGAATAAAGGC
Source organism: Thunnus maccoyii (assembly GCF_910596095.1). Taxonomy (NCBI): domain Eukaryota; kingdom Metazoa; phylum Chordata; class Actinopteri; order Scombriformes; family Scombridae; genus Thunnus; species Thunnus maccoyii. The sequence continues at coordinate 4,798,022 of NC_056546.1, forward strand.
TCAGAGAGAATGAAACGAGTTAGTAATTTATTGTGTGTATATGTGTGTGTGAGATACTGGCGAGGGGAGTGTGTGTATTACCTGGGATTGACTGTCAGTGGTGTCAGAGTTTGAGGAAAACACACATATATTTGTTTTTTTTTTTCTCAACCATGATGCTAACCTTTACTTTAATAATGTTTTTGGTTCACAGTAAGATGCACAATCATATCATACCAGGAACAGACGTGTGTTTGTGTTGTGTGAACGGGAGAGAGACAACAGGGTAAAGAAAATTAGATTAACACCAAAAACCACTGAGAACCAGTGAAGAGCGTCCCACCCTATGCGGAGGTGACAGATGGTAACCACGGCAACCTTGCTCCCACTATCTGCTCAACAAATCTTCTTGGTGTGTTTTGTGTAGGATTATGAACAGATCCTACTTGCTGCTGACGTGTCCATTTCCTATAATCATACTGAGTGTTGCAGAGAATCTTGGAAACGGCATCATCAACATATGTCATGCTTCCCAACACTAAAAGAAATATTGATTCATTCTCACCAGGGTGTTTGTGTCATAGTCCAAATGTGAAAATGCACCCGCAGACAAGGCTGAGGTTTTCTCCTGTGTTAAGGAATAAGCTATAAAGTACATTTTTACTGTTGAGGACCAGGGGGAAGTGTTGGCAGAATGCTTCATTTTTATCTGAGCTGTAACAGATCAGGAGGTGCCAGAGATCACACACATTCAAGGTGCTTCACCCTGCTAGCAGATACAGAGGACTGCTGTCCCAAGGCTAGGTGTTGTTCCGGTGAAACCTTGGAGATACTGATTTATCAGGCTTTGATTTGGCTTTGGTGCTAGAGTGAACTCAAACCCCTTAAGTGTCAGTTTTACCAGTGCGTAGGTCAATAGTTATAAAATCTAAGGTACTCCATTGGGTCAAAAGAAGAACACAGATGGATATTCCATGGCTACCCAACCTTGAGGCTTGACAAAAAAGGAAAAAAATGTTATTTCCATCTACTTTATTATTTTTTTTAAATCACATTTGCACTAAGGTTAAGTTCCCGCTCACTACTGCAAAGACCCATGCCATATCCAGTGGCGGTAAGTGCAACTTGTTTATGCAGTCAAACAAACACAACTGGTCATGATCATGGGGTAGAAAACCAGAGAGGGATTTATTCCTGTGGCGATACTTGCTACTTCTATTGGTTGGTCCAGGCACCTGCACGCTGGGGGTGAGAATGAGGGGGTTAAGCTACTTGCTGGAAGATGTGGCACACGCCTGCAGCCTTCACAAGACAACACTAAGTACTGAAATACAGTGAGAAATGGCAAAGTTAGTAAAAAATCACAAAAATAGATGATAATAAATAAATATATGAAAAATTATATTCACAAATCTCCGATGGCGAACTATTTCATGTACTATTTTTTGCTTGCATGGAGGTCAGAGTGCAGTTCCAGCTACATAATAGCCCCTCAGGAGCTGGTAGAGATTCAATACCCATCTCATGACCCATCTCCTGACCTTATCAACAGGGTTACTGCATTCATCAGAAGGGCATGAACTCAGGCCTCCCTCTGCACCCTGCTGCCAAGAGTTACATATCAAATGGCTCAAAATTTCAATGCTGCATATGGACTGTATATGACAGCGTAGGCGACCAGGAATGATTTTAAAAGAACAACTTGACACAAGTGTAAAAAAGCAGTGTTTTTCAGCCCTCTCTGGTTTGGAAGCCTGTTTCAACTCTGACCACAACCAGCTGTGATGTCACTGGGTCCTCGGGTATACCTGTACATCACTGCAACAAGGTGATAAGGTAAACCGGTGGACGCCAGCCAAAATGAGATTTTCAGGGGGTGTTATAGGTTACTTTTTAAAGTTTAGACCGATTTCAGCTCAACTCCTTAAAACCTAAACATATGAATGTGTAGATAAAGAAAGTGTGCCTTCCCCCTGGTACCACAAACACAGACAACTCAGTGCTGATGGTGAGTTTTCTGTGTGTGTCAGATCTTGCAGGGTTAATTTAGACTTAGGAGGACCCCTAATGGCACACTTTATGTCTATATACCTGTGTTTGTGGATGAGAGCATGGGTAACATGTCCCATCTTTGCTGGCATGTATCTGTGCTAGATGTTGTGCCATTAGCCTTTGCCCTGGATAAACTCCTGAGTACCCCTCGCAGTGAAGCAGACAGTTTCATCATTAGGACAATTATTAATGTGACCTTTTCATTCTAGTGAGGTTTGCATCAATCATGTAATAGTCAAGTGAACATCTCTGCAAGACCTGCATTAATTTCACAAAATAGGGCGCCTCTCTTACTAGATATGATTAAAACACGATAATATATATTTTTAAATATATAAAAGTAACATATTAAAGTTGTACACCTGCCATTTCAATGATTCCTACGTTAATGGATCCATTAAGTTTGGCTCAGACAATGTGTGGTTCCAATAGGAAGGAAATATTGGTTGGGGTTTTTGTAAATGACTGCACATTCGAGTCTCAAATGTCTCACTATGGAGGAGAGTTAACTTTCCTAAACATCCTTATGGGTGAAGCATTAATGAAACATAAAGCCTCACAGCAAGCCATTAAGATTCTGTGTCTCACACCATAATCCATTGGTACCTTCTTGACTGTAGTCCTGTGGTTTCCTGCTGCCTCAGTAATAACAAGTGTTCTGGACAACATCTCTCACAGTTATGTCTTTTCCCTATGGAGGAAGTGGACTGATACAGATTTTCTGTACCTTCTACTGCTCTGTAATCAACCTCGGTCCCAGCTGTTCTTTTCCTTCCCCAGTTGGAGCAAGACATAGAACATGGAGCAGTCTGTACTCCTGACAGTCTTCAACCTGCCTGACTCCTCAGTGGGTCAGGGATGAAGAGGTGGGGGGGGTGGGGGGTGGAATAAGACAAGACAGAAGATGAAAATGGAGTGAGAAAGGATATAGACATTTATAAAACAAAGTGAGAGATTTAATTCTTTATGCTCTGATCATCCACTGGAGTTATTTATAGTGCAGGATGCATATGTGAGCATTGTTGTGTTTAGTAAATACCTTGTGTGTGTGTCTCCCAAAAGTGCATTCCCTTTAACTGTGCCAATTCACAAGCCACAGACCAGCAGTGTAATGTTTACTCTACCACAAACTATACCTTGTTTACATGTAAGACAAAGCATATGGTAGATTTCACTGGATGTTTAAGTGCTGTTGAAGCATGAAGCAGGTACTCCCCGCTGCTTCACCTACTTTTTGACATGAAATTGCATCATCGTACTATCCCCCCCCCGCCCCCTACTGTGATACAACTGGAAAAAGTAACAATATTCTGTATCTAACTTTTCTACTTCAGGATCTTAATCAGATTTGTAAACCTCTTCATAAAACTTGTATCTAAAGGAGAAAACGGGGCCAGAAATACCACCAATCAATCAGTGTAATAGATCATGAATAATCATATTGTTAATGAACCCCAAACTGTCTGTTTAATTAGAGATCGGAGCGAGGCTATGCAAGCCAAATGGCTTCTGATGAAACTGAACAATTTCAGATGAAAAATGTCATTAACAAATTTAATAGACATACTGTTCAGTAGTCATACCAGTCTGTCACAAAATTAGGAAATACCTCCCATTACACATACTATGTAAGTAAATAAGTAAAGCTTTATTATAATAGCACTTTTTAAAACACAGTTATAAAACACACACACGGAAAATTAAATTACAAAACAGTGTAATTTACATTGTAAACTATAATACGTCACAGAGACCAAACTGACATGAAACAAGACATGAGAACAGGAAGGAAGGTCCATATAAGGGCTTGCCGATATAAATGAGCTTTTAGGCGCCATTTAAAACAGTCCAGAGATTCAGCAGATCTAATAGATTGTGGAAGATTATTCCACAGAGTTGGGGCTAAGACTGCAAATGCACAGTCACCTTTTGTTTTGCGGTTAGTGCGGGGGATAGATAAAAGGCTGAGATTTGAAGATCGTAGCGGTCGAGAAGTGGAATGAGGAACGAGGAGGTCAGAAATGTAGCTAGGGGCGAGGTCATGGAGTGCCTTATATGTAGCACAGCTGAAATTCTGATTGTGTTTCGCTTTTACCACTGCGGTTTAGGGATATACAGTATATGTTCTGTCCTCGGGTCAATTTTGACCCAGGAGGACAACAGGTGTCATTATGTGCTGTCATCAAAAAAACTGAAATGGCTTTAAAACAGTATCCTGACTAAACTTTTACATGTACCAGTCTGACATAATCCATCAACATATTTTCCTCTGATCTCAACTATAGTTTAAATAATTCATAATTTCTTAGTCAGGATACTGCCCTTACCCCTCCTGTTGTTCTCCTGGGTCAAAATTGACCTGAGAGGACAACAGGAGCCATCAAAATTGTTTTTAATGTTAAACCACCGTTATTTCTCATGGCATATCAGGATAACAGTGTTTTGGCTGCATTTATAAACTTAAAGCTAATTTCATGTTTATGTGCCTGAGCATAATGTGTGTATGTTGAAGGGGCGTCTAAGTACTCTAGCTTCTGGGCTCACAAGCATAAGAGACTATCGTATGAGTACAGCTGCGTACACATATCGCCTCTCCTCAAATTGATAGGCAACACTTGTTCAGCGGAGTCAAACAGTTGTGCGGTGAGTACATGTACATGCTTAATCAACACTAACTACATCCTCGCTCTACGTGACTCATTATTGTGTTGACTCCGTCGCCACTCTTTACTCATATATGTTCAACAGGACGGTCTGCCTTCTGCTCAGTGCGAGTAGTGTTAATGTCTGTTTCATTGGTAAAATGTTTCTCTATTTTGCATAATCATTGAATTTACATCGTCTTTGTATCTACATTAATGGAAGTTCCGCCCCTCTGTTGAAGTTAATCAAGTTCTGACACATATCACTGCTCCGAAGATGACTCATATGGGTGCATACTGATCTGCCATTCCTATAATTATCATCATGTTAAGTTTGAAGAATTAAAACTACTTGTTTAAGCTTCAGGAAAAAAAGGCATGGTTGAAAGAAGCCAACAATGACTGTTAGTAAGACACAGGACAAAGACTACAGTCTCAAGTGCCAAAGTAACACACTTAAACTTACAGTTAACTCAAAAATCCACCACCGAGCTCCTTTCTAAACTAGTTTGTGGAGATATAACCTTGTTGTGCTATTTCCTCCTTTGGTACTGATAAAGGACAGTCATCATTCGTAGCACCGCAAGAGGTGCTTTGTCAGGAAAACGTCAACATACGCTGTTTTAAGTGTTTGAACAAATGACCAATACTGTCATTTTTTTCCTGGCGAAGGACGTTTCAATTTTTGCAATGAGAGAAAAAAAAAGAGGGATAGCCGCATTTCACGTGTGCGCCTGCTGTATGTCATATGTGTGTATGTGTAAGCGAGAGAGTGTGTAATAGAAAGATTGTGTAAGGAGCTGTGTAATAGGATTGAGGACCATCTGCCTCCCTGTGCTGCCCACAGACTGTCTACTGTCCCTAAAGGCTCCCAGCAGCATAGGCCGCCAGAGAGAGTTAGAGCCAAGTTTATTCCTTGGACAAAGTTGGGGAGAAAGTAGGCTGGCATTCAGTTAATTTATTTAGATGTAACATAGCATTTTGCTGCATAATGCCTCTCTATATCTCAAGAAAGAGCACAGCATCAAATGTAAGTAAGTAAGTAAGTAAGTAAGTAAGTAAAGTAAGTAAAGTAAGTAAGTAAGTAAAGTTTATATATTAAAGCATCTTTCACAAAGCAGGTCAAGAGTTAGGTGCTTCACAAGAGTAAAATTGTTTTAAAAAAGACCATAAAAACAGTACAATATAAGATACAATAAAAGAAACAAACAATAAAACATAAACAACATAACTTAAAAACACAATATACAAACACTAGGCACTATGAGGTGAGACAAAGGCCAATTTGAATAAATGAGTCTTCAGCTGTCTGTTGGAAGAGCATCCCACAGTGTTGGAGCCACCACTTCAAGGGCACAAACACCTTTTGTTTTTAGTCAAGTATGAAGAACCTTAAAATTTATCCTAAACTTGATGGGAAGCGAATGTAAAGAATGTATGTAACTGTATTTTGGTCATTTAGGACTAAAGTGGTGAGAACAGAGCTCACACTTTGAAAACAACCATCTCGGCATGAGGCTTTAAAGTGACATACTGACCCCCACTGATCTATATACGCTTGTACAAAGGGATTCCCAGTAGACTCCTCTGGCTGTAAGCTTTATGCAGAGAATCGTGAGGCACATTTTGAAGAGATCCTTGCTTTAAACTGATATTCTTACAGATAGAAGACTCCCTGCTGCCGAGCTATGCGGCAATTAATTCTATCTCATCTTAATCCGATGGCAAAGTCCACCTGAAAATGAGATAATTTCACTCCAGGTTACCAAGATGAAGGAAGTGTATCATCCTTATTAGCATGCCCTCCCAACAGTGTGGTATACATTTACCAGACATTTCTTGAAAAAGGAGGCAGTGAGGCTCATCTTCAACGCTGTCTGAAGCTAAGTAATTCCTCACAGGCACACTGGAGGGAGTTGCCTTAGAAATATTGCCTGACTAGTACACATCCCTATAAGAACACAAGAATCAAGACTCTAAACGTTAGTGTTTGACTGGTTTCTTTAAGGGATACTGCCTTTGTTCCTGAGGGAATTTCTTTTTTTTTTGTTGCCTGCAGAGCATGGCCCCATGGGAGCTGGTAAAGATTCAGTGTCTTGCTCAAGGCCACATGAGATACTCGCAGATACAAAGTCTTCCTTAACCAGTCCACTGACTTTTACTTTAGACAAAAGACTTGTTTAGTCCAGCTCCCAGTACAAAGGCAAACTGATATAGAGACTGTGCACCATTAGATATATTATTTTTCCTAATATCTGTTTGACAAGAATGTTTTTTTTCTCAATTTCCAACGTTAATGATGGATGCAATGCTAATTATTATGTTCCTCAGCATAGAAGCAGGGAGTCTACTGGATGGTGTGACAAATCATGTTTGAGTTGTGACCATCAGTTATAAACATTGAAACTTCAGTTCTTAAGGTTTGTGAAGACATAATGTGAAGCAAATTTTAGAGTCTGCATGATTGCTTATGATGATGTAATCGTAAGATGCAAGCAGACGTAAATTTCCTCTGTGCAGCACTAATTTAGGCCAATATGGGATCTCACAAGTTGAAAATGTTTCAACTTGCGCTTCTGCTCTATAAGTCCATTTGTAATAAATGTACAGAGGCAAGAGTAAAAAGGATAGAAACTGGATGAAAATAGCAAAGAGAACTGGAGCTCCTGGTGAGTTCTGAGAAGCCCAACCCTAACCCCAGAGTTTGAACTACCAAGTAGCTACAGCTAAGTTCTGTAGAACATCTCTTTGTACACAGGCTACATTTGGCTTTTCATCAAAGAACCAGAAAAGTTTTAAAGCCACTGGAAACCCAAATCCACAACAGCCCTCTAACTATGTAATTTAAGGTTTTATGTACATAATAGTAAGCATCTAAAAAGTATTAGAAATTAGTTTCAATCCAAAGTCGAAATGTTGTCATTTAAGTTTTTGTAAACTTTCTTGATATTGGGTTTGAATGGGGTGTTGTTGTGCTTGGGCATTTATTACAAAGATTATGTGATAAATTCCGTGAACCAAAAATGACATGACGTGCTGCTAATTGTCGCTAATTACCAACTGTACATTTAAACATACACTAGTTCTGCTCAAACACTTTTAGTTCTCTCCTTCTTTTAGCAACTTTCTCGCAAGTCACACAGTTGTTTACACGCTTTTCAGATCTGCTAGTTACTTTAGCTTAGCAGTTAGCGATGGCTTCCCTCTCTCCCTCTCGCTCTCCTGCTCTCCCGCTCTCTCTTGCTCGGTGTGTCTTATGTGTCGCTATTCCCCTGCCTCCTTTAGTGATAATGGTACATGTAATAAATGTCCTATATTTACTGTGTTGGAGGCGAGTCTCAGTGAATTAGAGGCACAGCTCTACACTATAGAAAACCAGTCATTAGCTTCTGTAGTTAGCCAGCACCCAGTAGCCGGTGCAGGTGTCAATCAAAACTGCACAATCTTGAAAAATGGTCTAAACAGCAAAATGAGCTGTTTTTTGAACTAGGCTTCCTAAAAGTTATGAACGCTTATTTTCACTCTGATTTTGGTGGATGCTTAATGAGACATTCAACTTTGATATCATATATGCATTTGAACTATTTCAAGTCAAATTTCCAGAGGCTTTAAAGCAGTTACATATATTTTGTACTAATGATTTAACCAGGAGATTTACATGTCTGTCCAATCATTGAAAGTGCTCCAACTGCCACTTACAATTGTCTATACAGAAAATGAACTGTACTCCGTATTCTGCGACCTAAAAGACTTGCATCTTGACTTGCACTTTGTTTATGAAGAATTGTAATGTGACAATGACTTTCCCTCAAGCAGCTGAGTCTCGACTCCATAAGATTTAAAATAGCTTTGAGGTTCAGCGTCTTTACTTGTGTTAAATGTTTTTTGTTTTCTATGTAGCAGCTGAGTGAGAGGAGAGAAAATAATCATGTAAAGAGAACTAAAGTCATTAAGAGTTCAGTGAGTCCATTTCAAACTGTGATCATTGTACCTCTGCATTTTCAGTCTGAAGCAATGCATCTGAACAAAGGAGAAAAATTGGAGCTGGAGTGAAGTATACCATTAAGGCACTTTTTTAACTTCCACAGAATCATAACTTCTCAAACTGAGTAGAGCTATTCAGCTCCCAGCTCCCTAAAATAGTCCTGCAGTGCAGTGAATGCATAATCAGGACCTCACAGGCAGGTGGGCAGGCGGGCGGGCGGGCGGGCGGCCATTGGACTAAAATCATCACAACACCATTTCCCTCCAGATCCATAATAAATGACAGTCACAACCGAAACGTCTCTCATCGCCAGTTCACAGAGGGTCAAAACCGTCACTCTCATACGACCAGACCGAGCTAAGTGGAGCCGAATGGATATAATCTGTCACATCCAATCAATTGAAGCACTCCAGAATGAAAGGAGAGTGGGGTGGGGTTAAAGAACAGAGTGAAAGAAATAGGAAGGACAGAGATCAGACCCACAGAAAAAAAAAAGACAGAGAAGGGGAGGAGTGACAGGAAAATGAAATATGGAAAGTCAACTGCAGAGACAGAGAGAACTTCAATCAAAACCACCACTTGAATAAGTCATGTCTTTCTAATAGACTCCAGGAAATAGTCATGAATATATAAAGGGGAAATGTGCATTAATCAGATCCTCTTACCTCCTCCTCTTTGTGGGCACACTGAAAATTGTACCTTTTCATTCACTAATCTGGCACAGTGACAGAGCCACAGAGAAATGGAGAGAGATGAAGAGACAGGGGGAACAGAAGGGGAGGGAGGCGGTTGCTTCCAAAAAATGTCCGCAGGCGGCTAGGGATGTGGCATTGAAATAAAAATATATTGTATTAACAATCTAAGCACTAAATCCCTTTGTGTTTTTTTTTGTTTTTTTTTTTCTTTATTTCAACACATTACCCAAAGGGCATCCGGCCATGTCATAAATTCATACAGGCAAACAACATAGAGCTGTAAAGAAGATAAGTCTGAAAGGAAATGAAGCGTGGCGGCTGCTCTTGAGTCGCATGGCACTCGTAACCTTTTCCAGAGTCGAGGAGAGAAGGAGAGAAAATGGAGGTGTGATCGCTGGCAGGGTGGGGGGAGACTGGCAGATTAAAGTGCCTTTTCATTTTGCTACAGAAACAGCTGGGATGCTTTCTTTTCACTCTGCTGGTGGCTAGGTTGTGTCTGAGTGTGTGTGTGTATCTGTGTGTGTGTGTGTGTATCTGTGTGTGAATGTGTAGCTGCCACGGGTTGTCACCTGCATTGCAGCGGAAGCTAAATTTAGAGATGACTCTGATAGAAGTATGAGTGCTTCACTTTCATTCTGCCACCTGTCATGAGATAGAAAGATAAATATATAGATAGATAGATAGATAGATAGATAGATAGATAGATAGATAGATAGATAGATAGACGGACAGACGGACAGACAGTGAGGATTAATGGTGAATGAAAGTGCAGGGGCAATGGAGGGTTGAAACGAGGCTGTGAAAGATCAAGATAAAGAGAGAAGACAGAGAAGAAATCAGACAGCAGGAGGTTGGTGGGAAGCACCAGCTGCCATCCCAACTTCTCTTTAATTTTTTTCATTCGCCTCTCTCTCTCTTTCTCTCTCTCTCTTTCTCTCTTTTCTTTTTTTTTTCCTTCCATCTCTGCATCTCAGTCACGATCAAGACACTGTGTTTTTGTGTCTCTGCTGCTAGCATGTGTGTGTGTGTATGCGTGTGTGTGTGTGTGTGTGTGTGGGAGCATGTGTGGCTGTGCGTGGGATGGTAATCAGTGTGCTAATGCTCACGCTGCCTGTTGGGTTAGCATCTGCCCTTTTGTTCCAACTCGGTCCAGATGTAAAGCGAAACAAGACTCAGGCATCAAGGCTGTGAGTCGGGCACATTCAGCCAAAACACAAATAAAGCCCTCAGAGTTTCACATTATAAACACACTAGCCTCATTTGGTATTGGCTTCTAACTTCAACACAGCTGCAGAAGAATATGAATTTTTAGCCTAATCAGCTCTGTAGGGTCCTCCAGGATGTCACCAGAGGCTTGAGTATATACTGTATATTTTATATAACATCTCTTCTTCTGTGTCCCACATGGCTGTACTGTGACACAGATGAGTGCATCCTACTGCCTCAGAATAATAAATACCAAGAATCTAAGATAAAATTCATCAAACCCACCCATCTGGTTGAATTATCTCCAATTGTACACCAAATGCTACCAATCATCATACACTGACTGAGGTCTGATGCTGCATTCATGTCATGTTGAGTTTACTGTTAAGTGCAGCTGATGGAAGGGAAACCATGCTAGGCTACAAGTGGTAATTACAAATGGGACATATGGGATTTTTTTACTCTCTCTCACTGGGCATCATGAACACAAGTAGTAAATGTGGATCCAGTCAGAGGTAATATCAGTTCCATCCCATTCTAATAGAGCCAACCTGACTTACAAATAATAATTATCTTTAAAATCGTACCGCAAATGAAACGGAATTTGGATGTGGGTTCAAATAATTTCTAAGTTGTGGCAACAAAACATCAGCTTCTATTTCCTGCTGCTTCTCACATCGCACGAGCGTGGCATACCAAATAGGCTGAAATTAGAGAAGTTGTATGAGCTCTCTCAGCAAATTCATCACGGTTTATTAATAAAGCTCAGCAGCAGCAGCGGCAGCAGCAGCAGCAGCAGCACATGACAAATCTCAGCCATCATCGGCGTCATTCATTTATGACTTCTCTAATTGCAAAGTTTATTGAACCCTGCACTCAACCTGAGAGACTCTATTACATGTTGAGCTGTGTGTGTGTGTGTATGTGTGTGTGTGTTCTTTCAAGGTCTGATGCAGTTGTGATGCTAGATGCTCTTTTTATTATATATGATATATTTATAATTCATTATCTTTATTAAATAAGACTCCAAACCAACATTCATTTCAGCATCATCAATCAATCAAACCAATGCATTTCTGATTTTGAGACCATCAATCAAGTCTGTTCGGAGAAAGAAAACAGGGAGAAACAACTACAATAAAGTTGTAATTACAGATAGACTGTTGCCACAAAGTTTGAAGTACTATTGTCTATTATTGTCTATTGTAGCATTAAGATTTGAATCTATGAAAAAACAGCCCCAAACAAAAAGTACATGGACGAGGGTGTACATATACTTTGGTCGTATAGCGTACAAAATAAAAATGAGGACGTCACCCGCCACTGGATGTGATTCTGAATTCACCTATAGCACCAGCTGCAGCGGTGCAGAGGTCCATAGTTCACAATTCATATTAGATTGTATTAGATTTCACTGTTTCTCTCTATCTCTCTGCGTCTTTCTGCTCCGTAATTGCTCAGGGAGGAGAAGGATTATATTACAGTTGTGGCTTCACTCTTGCCATGGAGGGCTGCAGACAAGGCCAAGGAGATAGAACATTAAAGGACCACAACTAGGGAGGAAATTTAATATATTTTCCAACTATTTGAATTGCATAACACTCCTCGTTCCATCGTCATATTGTGGCGTCCTTGAGTTTGACTCTGAACCCCTATCTGCCCCCTGCTGAGGGTGACCGTGCATGTTGACCTCTGTGAAAAGCAAAAAGTGCTCTGGAGGGTAGATGATGATGAGGAGAAACGTATAATTAAGCTGCATGTAACGTGGTGCAGAAGAGGAAAGAAAAACAGAAAGATCCCGTCGGTAGTTTGTTGACCACGAGGTTGGCATGTCTCATTAAGACTGTCAGAAATACATGTGAATAGCGCACGAGGACACAGTGCACTAGATTCATAACAAAATCTGTGCAAGGAGCACAGACCCTTGGCTGTGTGTATGCACGCCTGGCAAAGTGAAAAAGAGAGATTGTGTCACACATTTCTGTTGATCTAATTATCATTTTCTCTGTATCCTCCATAAGAGCATTTCTCCCGGAAACCCCTACCGGAAAAATAATTATAAATTGCTCTCTTACAGCAACACATTTTTCATATCTTTGCCATCACAAAGACAAACTACCAAATGATGCAGGCATAAATTCTCTCCTCACATAGCGCTCGCTCACCGGGTGAATAGGTAGCAGAGATCGACACACTGGGGAGGGAAACAATTTCGAATCATTGGAATGCAAAATTGAAGTAAAAATATATATATCTTCAGTGTTGTGGTGTTTTATTACCCCTCCTCTTTTTTTACATCGCTTCATCCATCAAATGCTAAGAGGAGGGGCCATGTACAAGCTTCTTGACTGTGTCCCTAAAGCACCAGAGGAAGCTTTGCATGGAAACTAAATCTGATTCCCACAAAACATGTCGAAATAAGATTATTTTAAAGGTTATAGTTTTGGGGTTTGTGATTTTTTTTCCGTGTATGCTACTACAGAAAGTTTATTGATTAACTCTGACACAGTTTAACACAACATAATATGAAATATATGTGATATATTTGTGATCGTATATTCCTCCATCCACCTCAAAAATGTTTAAACCAATTAAACCACCACATTGGATAGTTTACAGATCAAATGGTAAAAATTGCAGTCAGATATTTTTAATATGAATGGGGATGACAATTATAATGACCACACATGGCTGGTTTTTGTAGCATAATGCAATGTTTTATACCAATCGATAGAGTTAAGCTTCAAATATCCATTTTTATGAGTTAAGTGGCAAAACTGCTGAAGTCCAGAACTTGAGGGGCTCTAGGTCAAGTGAAGTTAATATATATGTAGTCAAAAAATACACAAGGATTCACGATCTTCTAGGCATATGACACCATCTATCTTTAGACCCCTGATTAAGATGGTAACAAACTCTTAACAACAACATCAACAACAGCAAATGAAAAAATAGACTCATCATAAAACAAAACATGAGGAGCCTTAGGAATAGAAGTAGAAATAAAGGAAGCACAACAGAAGAATGATCCATCTTTCAGGACATACATGTAAACAGAAGAGGAAATGTAGAGAAACCGAAAAATATAGTTAACAACCAAGAAATAAACAATAACAGAACTACAATTGTATGTAGACAAAATGTAATATATACGATTACTGAAAATCACCTTTCAGTGTATCAAATGAAAGAATTAAAAGCAGAATGTACGAGTGCGTAGCGTGACAAATCTGGAACAATGAAGAAGACATCAGGCAGCTTCCAGATGCTGCCAAGAGCTGTTATGACCTCAACCACAAAAAAACAGCTCTGTACCATAGAAAGAGGACAGAAGCGCGCACACACACACACACACACACACACACACAAAGCAAACTCTAGGCTATCATCTACACAGAGAGAGGAGTCATAGACCAGAGGTGCTGAGAGTGGGTGCTTAGGTTAGTCATAGAAAACACATGATGCTAAATCAGTTATGAACAAAGACTCAGTAAACACTGTCTGAGTCTCCAGGAGGATGAAGACCCAGACAAAAGCAGGCTGGATGAAACACACCGAAGCTGGCAGACGGGAAGGAGATAGAGGACTAAACACGTACTTTCCTGTTGACAAATACCGATCAACCCTTTGCACCTTGTCTTGACTGACGATGCCAATAAAGTCTGTTTAAAACAGCCGCTCTGAGAGGAGTAACATTTCTCTCGCCATATTTGTATGTTCACACATAAAAAAAATCAACAGCACAAGCTCAGCGATGTCACACTTTGTTAGCCGGAGCATGGTTCCACTTTTGAGATATTTGATTCATATAAATAGCAGGGCTCCATAACAGCTCTGCCGTCTTTGCTGTGGTTTAAAGACCATTTCAGTGGCCTACTGTAGATGCAACAACAACAACAAAGACTCAATCAGGTACACAAAAGGATAGCAACAAGATTCAAACCACAGGACTAAAGGTCCTACAGTGCTATCACTCCTACATTGATTGACAAATACTTACTTAAATAAAGGACATATGTTTTTATCACTAGTCTGAATGCTTTCTTTGCAAAGTTACCACTACTTCCTCCTCGTGATGACATCAGATTGTTCGCACATGCCCACAAACGGCCGTCTACTCCGTCCATAGTCTTTGTTGCTAATGTTGCGCCATGGGTTGTTCAAGTTTAGCTCTGATACATCCCGTCCTTTTAAAGGTCCAGTGTGCAGAATTTAGTGGCATCTAGCAGGAATGTTGGAGATGTAGGAGAACCTATGGTGGCCCACTCTAGAGCCAGCGTTTGGTTTGTCCATTCTGGGCTTCTGTAGAAATATGGCGGTGTAACATGGCGGCCTCCACTGAAGGGGACCTGCTCCCTCTGTAGATATAAAGGGCTCATTCTAAGGTAGCCAAACATGATTCTTATTATCATGGAATCACACACTAATTAAAATATGCATATTATATTCCATTTCTACCGAGTCAGTTCTGCTAGATGCCACTAAATTCTCCACACTGCACCTTTAAGGCAAAGTAAAAATTATAATAATAATATATTCCCCTTGCCATGACTTTATCCCTGTTTTGGTGACTGATATTTGCATGAACCCCTCCACCTCATACTCAGTATCTTTAGTTTGTATAAGTAGACATAATTCCATAAGCAGCTTGATAAAAGCATTACTCATACAATAAAATAGAGTACGCTTACACTGTAAGCACAAGCATACATGTTGTGGATTACAATGTTAAAAAAAAAAATGGTTTGGGGATATTTCCACAGCAGCTTTTCACACTCACAAGCACGGAGGTTCATGAATTAGCAGCACAGCGAAGTGAAAGAAAAAAGATGATTATTCTCAGCTGTGACCAAAATAATTCAATCAAAAGTCTGACTACAACTGAAACTGAAATAAATAAGTCATAATAAGCCAGTTTCCACAGCTGAACCGAGGCTGTTTGTAAAATTCACAAGCACACAAAACACGAGACAACTCCAGCTGCAGCATCATGTGATATCCTTAAAATACAGCCTCGGTTCCCAAATACGATAGTGGGTAGGAGAGAAATGTGATTACAGCACAGCTGCATGTAAACAGAGGTTTTAGCGTAACCTGGTTAATGCAGTGAAGGTAAACACATTAACATGATTTCACCCAATAGTCTGGGTTTTTTTGTGTGCTTGTCAGGACAGTGATGACTTCATCCATCAAATGCCAACAGCCCTCATACAACCTCAGCTCAGTTTGGAGGACGAGAAAATAAGTTAAAAAAAAAAAAAATATGATGTATGGCTTCAAATGAGAGATGCCCTTAATGGATCAGCAGGAGTGAATGAGAGAAGAGACCTCTCTCAACCCCAGCGTGAAGAGGATGAAAACATTTATCATTAAAGTCTAAAGGGTCGAGTCTTTTATCTTTCTTTGAGTACCTGTCATTTCCCTCCGTCCACCTTAAAAAATGTTAACCCAGTTAAAGTACAACACCGGTTAACGGTTTAAAGATCAGATGTTAAATTAGAGTTTTAAAGGAACAGCAGCAAAGTTAATCTTTACGTTTTAGGGTTCTGTTACTCTAATAAGACTCAAATTTGAGATATTGTAGATTATATATTATATAACCATGACTTTATTGAAATATTTGCATTGTTAAGTCTTAAAAACAATACAAAACACATAAATTATGAGTTGAATATAAACAAATACTCCAATATAAAAAATGTCTATAGTATTTGGTGTCTCAAGTGTGACCTTTCTTGCCTTTGATGACATTTGGAGGCAGCAGTTTTCAAAGCATTTAAAGCCATAAATAACAATTTATGACAATTTAATCATAACCTAAAGGCCAAATCTTCTCAGAATGTTGTTTTTTTCTCTTTGTCTAGGCATATTAACTGTGCCATTTAGAAATTATTATCAAACACAGTAAGAAAATGACTTGTACAACTTTTTGGCTAAAAGCAAATACAGAAAACTTCAAATGTAGTTTCTCTAATGGCCACCGGCTCCAAGGTGCACTGTAAAAGATGTGATGGGTGGTAACTTTATGGCAATAAAGTGACACTCGATGTTATTGAGTAAATGTAAAAACAAGACAACTAAGATAAGTTTTCCTTCTTTGGTATTGAAGAGAACCAGAAATCTATATATTCAAGGTTCACCACTGCAGGTCTGTGAAACACATCCTAGATTTGGAAGACAAAAAAGGAGAATTCAAGCCTTAAATGCATATTGCATAAACATCTAAGTGTTAATATGAAAAGTAAACTGATGGTTCTTTTCAATTTTTAGTGTGGTGGCTCTGAGAAAACTGTATTTATTGGTGACAAAACTCCCAATATCTCTCTCCAAATACTCTACAAAGTCCAATTTCTTTCCAATAAGAAATTCGGGTCTCCATTACTAAATGTCTCCCAGGTTTTGTCTTTATGGTAGTTTTGAAAATGTTTCTTCCATTTTCAGAATATTGTTACTGAAACTTGACTGTGACATCACTGGTCAATGTTAATTTATGCTCCAAACTCTTTCTTGTGTCAGTAAAAGATGTTGAGACTAGTTTGCTTATTATAAAAGTTTAGTTTATGTAGTTTGTTTTTTGTGCATGTTTAAAGCATACAATAGTAACAAAACTTAGGTTCAGTGTATTCAAGAAACTGTGTGTTGCATCAGTCGAGTTTCTCTCTTCACATCAGTGTCCACAGTCGCTGCCCCAGGTGGCCATCGGCGAGTGTGTTTCTCATGCTGTGGTCTCAGCCCAGCAGTGGGTCTCTGCGGCAGGCTGAAGCGAGCAGATAATTCCCTGCAGGTCGCCACTGAAGGCTCCCTCATCTCTCAGACCCAGTCACAGATTAATGGCCTGGTGGCTGAATTCAGACGCTCTGTCTTCTCCGATAATCAAAGGCAGAGCCGAGCACTATAGGGAGAGAGTTTCTTTAAAAAACAGAAAGACAAATAAAAAAAACAAAAGCAGAAAGAGAAAGTAGAGTGAAGTGATGCTTTCAGAGGGGGACTAAAAGTAAACTCACTTATCAGATTTGTTTGTTAAATCATAAACTTTTGGGTGACATTGCCCTTTAGATGCTGCCGCATAGTCTATTAAATGGGCTTATACCCGAAATAAACTGAAGTGGTTCATTAAAAAAATAAGCTTTTGCAACCCAGGCCCATATTCAGCCCATATGTGAGATTTTAAAAGAAGGGTGTAGCTTTTTTTAGCTGTTTATTTGGCTGAGTATCCAGTGATGTGCATGTTTCACCTGATCTTGACAGTGCAGCGAGTATTTTAGAAGGGTGAGAGACTTGAAAAAGAGACTGAGAAATGTATTCCATTACTGTAGCTCTATTTTCAGCTCTACAAAGTCGTGAGCCTTTCTGTTGGCTCGGAGTAACATCAGAGCAAAGAAGCTTTCATTGTAGTTCCAATGCGTATACATTATAAGTTAGGGTTCTCGCTATTTAAAATTCAGTTGCTGTGATTTGTCACAGCGTTTTATTTCATTGGAACCAAGCCTTCAATCATGTGAGCAATGTGAGATAAGACAAACATGTGAAATTCCTGCATCCCTGTGTTAATCCCAAGTGGCACTGCACAGTGGACCAAAGAAGATATTATTTATTTAGTAAGACAGAGTGAATACAAGATCTGACGCCATTTTATGTCAGTCTTGTTTTACTCTGCAAAGCTCCGAGTTTGGTTTGAAGGGGAATTCTGGGAACGCTTCTAATGTCGACTAATACTTTCTTAGCTGTCTGTACGACTCTTTGGGGACAGTTGCTGGTATGTTTTTTTTTTTTTCAGGTGTCTTAGTTCAAACGAATGAGTGAGTGATTCATATTAACTTCAGCCACGTGTGCAAAAGAGTCCACAAGTCCACAAGATGAACATTGGATCCATTCAACCTAACTTTTGATGCTATTGGTGGTTTTGACAGTCTCTACAGCTCTATGTTATATTTGGTGGGTCGCCATTGGATTCCTCCATTCATTACTTTAACATCAGTTATGTTAAGTAACATGAAAAACATATTAAAAAGTTCTTTGCATACATCTGTGAATTGGCAGTGTCAGGTTGACATTTACTTTAATGTCAAAATTGAATTACTTTATGAGTAATTTTGAATCCAACAAGAAAATTATAGTCATAGAAGTATGTTTAAGTCTCCGTAGCAACTGCAACATACCAACCATAGCAGTATGTAAATGTTGAAAGACTGTTCTGTCTTCAAGGAGGCCTTAACTGGAATTTGTTCATAGAGCCTCAACGCCATCACCAGTAATACCAAAAGCCTTTTCAATATCTGCGCTTCAGAATATAACTCATCACAGGGTCTAGACGAAGGAGCCTTAGTAAATGTTTTTTCCTGTTAAGGTTTTGTGTGGCTGACCTGTCCAGTGGATGCTGGATAGTGCAATGGTGTATCACTGCCCAGTAAATGATTATAAAACCATTAAAAGCTTGAAGGTTATCAGGTGAGAGGAGGAATGAGACATTTTGTATATGCAGTATATGTTTTTTAATGGGCAGTGATGATATTATATGACCTCATTTGACATCCTTCAGTATGTTTTGCAATTTTTTTCTACCCCAAATGTAATCGGATGCGTCTTTTTTTGTCTTAGCAGCAGTTGGCAATAATATGATGCTCTCAAGCTCTCAGTTTAAAAAAAAAAAGTGCAGCACTGACACTTCTGCTGCTGCTGTGATTGGGTGCTACCCTATTCTATACCATCTATCTATAACAAATAAATATGGAGTCTCTCCATGAACAATGCAGGCACAAATTAATCTGTGACAAGATGCTTCATCTGTTCAAGCATCATTAAAACTGGACCGGTATTGTAGCTTTTATGGTCTTTGAGATTTTTCTCTTTACTTTTGACCTTTAGTCTTTGCAAAAGTCCAATCAATTTGATTTTTTAAATGTCACCAACGCTGTTGAAATGAACCGTTCAGCTTGATCAAATATGGACCAGCGGTGTCTAAGACATCAGATGTATCTTTAATTCTAGCACCCTCATAGGTCAATATTTGTGGTTTGTTTTCATGCAGGATAATGATCCAAAGATGCATCTATTCCCAAACCTGAATTAAGTCTTTATCTGTCTACATCCTATTATTCTATCCAAGCCTGTTTTAATTGGGGAAAACAACCACAGAGATACATGCCGTTGTACCCATTTGTACAAGAGACTGATAAGTGGGTTGGGCACAGTAAGCAGCACATGCAGATAAATACATGTATATATAACTCTCAGATGTCCTCCCACGCTGTGAGCATATCCCAGATTTTTATGGATTTATCATGTCAAGGACCGATTTCAATATCTCCGTCCATATTTTCCAGGCCTCCATCAATTTCTCTCCTTTCTCAGTAATGAGCTAACCCATTATTTCTTATTCAACTTCTTAATTTAGATCACAAGTGGTCTTTTCCTTTAGCCTGGAATCAAAAAACACAGCAGGGAGCTGAGGCCCAGAGACAGCAAGAGACTGATGAGGGAGAGAGGCTGAGCTGACACCCTTTGAGTTTCCCCACATCGTGACTAATTAACCTTTCAGATTCTTCAAGTCCCCGTCATCACTGCAATACCCAAGCGTGTGCACGTTGGCACATGTGTGTAGGATCATACTGAGACCATACATATGCCTCATTGGGAGCTGGTGACATTTCCTCTGGATTTCAATCCTCCCTTGCTAAAAACCTTCCTCACCTACTCTCCATCCAGCGACCCTGTTTGTTTCTTCAGTCAAACGCTGTCTTCGTAAAACTCATTATGTATGTAACCACAGCAGATTGCTCTCTTTACTTTGGTCTCACTGTAGGCATTGAGTATTAATGACTCACAAACTACTAGCTGTTTGTTTTGAAGGACCTGTTTAGAGAGACACTACAGTAGTTGATTTAAATTTTCCAGAAGTTCCATAAATGCAGGACATTTCTACAGCACCCAGTGAATACCCAGTGCCACCAATGATGTTCTTACAGTGCTAAGTTGATAGAATACATCTTTAAATGCACCTGAACGCATCCTGGAGTCATCAGGTGTTTCGAGTCTTACAACATCAGACACTCCCCACGGGTCTCCTCTCCTAATCCAGAGCCATCTCGAGGATTTTTTCTGCTGCCGTGGTGATGTTCTCGAGGGCTCTGCTCCTTGCCACTCCAGTGATGCCCAGCTGGCTCAAGGCTTTGTACAGCGATTGCCCCGCAAATCCTCTGCATCCAACCTCGGTGGACATGCACCTTGCCTTCCAGCCTCGCTTCTGGCAGTCGATGACCGGTTCTTTATGTTTATATTCTTCCTCCCATATGGTACAAAAAGTAAGGAAGTGGAGGATGAGCATCCTTGAAGACTGCAGTTCATGCTCTATGTCAGTCAACAGTTAATATTGGCTTTTTATTACAATAATTAACAAGTGCTTTAGATTAATTTTGCAGGAATATCAATTTTCTATTACATGAGTGAATTACCTCTAAAACAGCCTACGGTATATACATTTTAAATGACTTTTCTTGAGCAACACTGGTAAAGTACACTCCTTAATAATTACTGATATGATGAAATTGGGTTGTTAGTTGGAAAAAGCGGCTAATCAACAAAGGATAACCAGCTGGTTCAGGCACTTGCTGCTACCATTGTTCATATAGCATATCATCATCCCAGGCTTTGTACCTCCACGGTCAAGCTCTACAACCCAAAATCTGAAAAAAAACAGAGTTCCAGTTGAGGTTAGGGGCTGTGGTTTTGGATACCATTTGTTTACTCAGAGGAGAAGTCTGGGAGACAAAACTCCGAGAAATAATGTGGTTTGATCTGAACAAAACTGAACATGGACAGTAAAGTCATTTTTTATTAAATGAAATTGATTTTTCTCAACCTGAAAGAAACATGTCAGCTCAGTTTTTATCTAGTGTGAGTACATTTACACAGAAAATATTAAATAAATGAATATACATTTTTCAATACATCTATTATTTTTTGTGTGATACAAATCATTTAAAAGGGTTAAACTTTAACAGATTTCAACTGTTAATGTTTAAAGCCAAGGTTTATTTAAAATAATAATAAAACAATGAAACAAACATCATCTTATTGTCATGGACACTGCATGTAGTTCTGTGCATCTTTCTTTACAAAGCTTCAAATGTTTTCTGTGTACACAGTTGGACGCTTTACACTCCATGGCCTGAAACTAAAAATCTGAAGCGAAGAAACAAAGATTTGATCAGTGGGTAACAGCGTACCTGCTTAGTGTCTGTCCTCCCTGGCCGCCTTTCAATTCATCAAGTCATCTTTGTCTCTCTGCTGCAGTCTGTCTCTTCACACCCTCTGCGTTTCCTCAAGCCACAATGATGATTTTTATCTTATGTCCCTCGCAGAAATGAAGTGAGGGAGGGAGCGCGGGGGGCAAAGGGAGCATTAGAAGAAAGGGAGAAAAAAAAAATAGTGTTTTTGTGAGAGAAAGCACTCCAGAGACAGATATACCCAGCAGAGATCTCTTCAAGTGTCTTAGAACTGGTGGTAAAAAAAGAAATGCTGCTGCAGCAGAGGTGCCTCACTGGAAGATCAGTGCCGAATTCCCCCCTGTGTGAAGTGTGACGCTCAGAGAGAGTAAATATCACCTTTCTTTGTCAAACACATTCAATGTGATCGTAACCTGGTTTACACTGGGGAGATCCTGGGATCATCTTTTGGCCTTTATTGCTATTGTGAGGTCAGTCCCTGGTCAGTAAGGAGTCTATGTGAAGTGTATTTGCAGAATATAAGCTAATTGATTATAAATATTGAACGTGATGTGAGAAGATCCCCGGCCAAACCGTGTGATGTAGACTTGCAGGATTTTACAGGCATTAACAGGCTGCTTATAGGCTATTAAGGGGGAGGCACTATTGCTCTCAAGGCTCACTTCCTCTCCAGTAATGTCAGAAATGTAAAACTTTTAATGACCTCTAAGTGCATCGTAAAGTCGTCTTTTCCACTCGCTCGAAAAGTGTTTTCCAGTCATGTTTTTGAAGAGGAAACTTAACCCTCCTGTTGTCTTCCCATCGACCATGCAGCTTTTGTCCTCCCGGGTCAATTTTGACTCCTTGAGAGGACAAAAGTCCACAGATGCTATACATTTTAATAAAACAGCTAAAATTCAATGAAAGTAGTGATTACTTTTACTTGCAAAGTGTGTGGTATGGAACCATCCATGTGATTTTCAGGCAATTAGATGAAAGAAATCCATATTTGTGACGTAAAAACATTTGAAAATGGGTCAAATTTGACCTGAGGACAACAAGAGGGTTAATACAGTTGGTATGTTTTCACTTTTATAAGGAGATAAAGACAATGTGATTCATCTGAGATACAGTGCATGCATGACAGAAGCATAACAAGCCTCCATAACTGTTTTACTTTCTTCAACAAGGTTTCTGGAGCATTTTAAGCTCATATTGAAGGTATGAGAATTAGCGACCAATGCTTCTGAACAAACTTACTGATGAGTTTAGTGAACACTGGATGATGTCCCAAGATGTTAAAAGTCAAAAATGGCAAAAACATATACAGCAATACAAAAATGATACATGAAAAATCTTAAAATCCCTAATTATATCACCACAAAATCACTATTATCATGCCAGAAAACACAATGAAAATACTCAAATTGATTCTGAATCTGGTAGCTAGAAATGTTGATTTGACAGGAAGCTAACAACTATTTGCTAACTACACTGAGTTAATGATTTCACTGTTGATTCACCGAATTGATTGTGAGATTTCGCACCGTCGCCCTCTCGATAACAATACAGGCCTGACTGATTTCACCGCTCGTTGTTATTGTCTGTTCTAACCTCCAATCCAAATATCCTCCAACACACAAGCATACGAACGCGCTCAGACCCACACCCAAACACACACAAGCGACACACAATCTCATATGTGCACAGCGGGTGCTTTACAAGAGAGAGTGGGAAAGCTCTATTACTCTTCCTCCTCTCACAATTTCTCAGGGGGTCTTAAAAAGTAATGTGTTTTCAAATGCAGGGCTCTGGCTTGTCGTACAGCCTGGCTGGCTGTGATATATGAGTTGAGAAACAAGCGAAAGGGCAGCCACAGCCGTATAGAGCAGGAACTGAACACAGCGGCTGGTGTCCGGCTTTACAACAGTGTATTATTGGAATGTGCTGTACACAAGTTACGGAAGAGAAAGAGAGAGAAGGAAACATAGCAGGCTGAATTAATACACACACACAGAGAGGGAAAATGGTGGGGAACACTGGTGAAAAAAAATTATTGAAGCAGAAAGGCTTGAAATTCTTGCTGGGAGTATTTTTTTTTTTTTAGGAAAGGCTGCCAACTTCAGAGCCACAGCTTTATCACAACATGCAGAAACATTTTTCAGAGGATAGTAGAAGCACAAAGGTTGGATATAACCTGCTAGAATCTTAACTGGACTCCATTCTTTATATTATTGTTTGAATCTCTGGTAATCTACTTAATTCCTTTTACCTTTTCTCCTTCTGTTAACCAACCAAATCCACTCCACAGGGGTATTTTCATCTTTGAATTAGACTCATCAGATAAACTAAGAGAGCTGGTGAACTTGTGATCAGTTTGTCCCAGTGGCCTTCTGTTGTACTGCAACTAAGAACCCCTCTGTCAAAACATGTTCCCCTTAAACTGCCCTCATAAGAGAGGTCTGTACCTGTTATGACAGAACAACTCAAACTGCCGAGAAAAACAACAGAATCAGTTGTGCTTCAAGTTGTCATACACTAAGGTACTAACTGTACCTGCAAGTGACAAAACCTTCCAGCAGCCGTAGTAATCATGACGGTGGAGTTATAGAGTGAAAAGGTCCATGTTTCTTTTTTTGGTTTGTTTGCTTTTTTTTAAACATGGCAGCAGTCATCCTCTAACCTTAACTTAATTATTGTAACCATGACGATGAAAGTCACCAATCTTAAGGAAGTAGTGAGTTTAACCAAAAAGCATGATCCACACGTGGTCAAACAACGTATTTTATCATTTGGAAAACTTGTAGCAAACTGCACACATGCTCAGTTATTACTTCTATTATGAATGGGGCTGGGGAATGAGACGCTAATGTGATAAGTCTTGGGCAGCACAACAGGGAAGCAACCAGGGAAAGAAGCAAATAAAATAAAGTAAAATACTAGTATGTGCTGGATGAACAACTTCCATTGGATGACTGGGAACCTTCCTGGAGTCCAACATCCTGCTCCCATAGTATGTTCAAGACAGTTTGTCTCTGCTACACACACAGGAGAAGAGTAAATCAACAGTCGTCACATTTCATAGACACACCTGCCACCATCATGCTCTCCAGCAACAAATAATTCTTGGTTTCCTTCTATTCTTCAGGATCCTGAAAACACATGGTACAATTGAAAAGTTAAAATATGGAATTGAAATGACACATCATTCGTTGATTTAAAAGTATCTGCACTTCAAGTATATAAAAATGTAAATTCAGTGTAATGTAAATACAATGTAATTATACAAAAATGTATTAAAATATGTTGCTGAACTTAATTGTATTTCCATTATACCCAAAACTGTAATTATTGGTACTGATACAAGTTCTCACACTATTCAGCAAAGATAATAATAAACTTTCATTACATTCACATCATTTGTTCTATAATGTCATTGTTGATAAGGTCATGATTAATTTATTTTTTGATATCATTGTTTACTAAAAGTTGTGAAAATCAATATATAAGCGAAACACTACAATTTTCCCATTATAAAGTAAAGTGTCAAATAAGTTTATAAATAAAATAGGTTTCAGGGTACTTTTTTAGGAATATAGTACTGTATGACATTACATGAAATATATTGTGTAAAACTGACTTTGAAACATAACAGTGTTAACACACCTGTTTTACAATAAATAATAATAAAGGTTAGAAATAAAAATGTTCAAAAACAGCCCACATACAGTATTTCACTGTACTTTTCAGAGATACTTACAATATATTGTACTCACATCACACAGAACAAAATTTAACTTATCAGTACCTTTAAGTCCTGTACATTATACATATAACATGTTTGAGTATGTGTACACATGTTAAAGCACTCAAACAGTATATTAAAATAAGACTTAAGTCATGTAAACATGCATACGTTCTGAAAAATGTACATTAGACAACCTTTATTTGACAGAGTAAAATTACACTCAGTAGTTTGAAAATATTATTTCAGCGTGTAAAAATATATAAATATTTCCTTTTGCTCTGTCCAGCCTGAAGCTCATATTTTATCCCTTATCAGCAGCCAGACAGACATCTTCTCAGCGCAATAATCAACCCTGCAGGCCTGAGGGCTTTATCAATATCCTTCAAACATTATGTATTCATTTGTTTTATCTATTTATTTAATCTCTGATGTTGTAGCGCTGCATATGTTTTTCTTTCCCCTTGTCCTCTATAAAAATCTATTTAGACGTGTTTGCTTGTGTGTGAGGGTCTGTTTACATGCGTGTGTGTGTGTGTGTGTGAGTGCCTGCATCCATTTGTGTGATTTACCGCTAGCACCATTGATTTGCCGCGCCTTGTGTTGATGTTTACCGTCGGCCGCTCGTTCTGCACGTCGGTGACGAGCTAGCTGCAGAGGCTGTCAGAGGATGACGTGCTAATACACCGACGCTAAAAGGCGTAAATGGGTTTTGGCGTTTAAGGTGGTGAAGTATAACTGAGAGAGCAGGAAAAAAAAACAATTAGAAATCCAATTACACCTATAATCATTGAGAATCATGCTGCTTAATCTCGTTCTTGTACGGTTATGTCAGATGTGTCATAACTATGCAACGGATTTACCTCATGGATATTTTTCATCAAAGACTTCTAAGTTTAGCACCACTTCCTGTATCAAATGAATGCTTTCATGTGCTGTAGAAACAATAAAAAGATACACTTTTAAATTGCAACACTTTGATAATTTGTGCCTTCTTTGTC
Source organism: Thunnus maccoyii (assembly GCF_910596095.1). NCBI lineage: Eukaryota > Metazoa > Chordata > Actinopteri > Scombriformes > Scombridae > Thunnus > Thunnus maccoyii. The sequence goes on from NC_056546.1 coordinate 4,824,531, forward strand.
ATCAAAAGTTCTAATTACATAATAACATATAAAATGTGCACACACTTGCACTCAGTGTTGACACTTATGAATGAGAACTACCTATAAATTCTTAAAAGAAACACCTCTGCAATTAGTTTTGCTGTGTTTGCATTTCTCACTGTGTAAAATGTGTGTGTGTGTGTGTGATAGCAGGCAGCCCTATACAGTAAGGTAAGCTCTAATTAGCTCTCCCTGTTTGTGCTCCACATGCGAGAAAACCCTCCTTCTCTCTCTTCTTCTTCTCCTCTCCGAGGCGTGAGCCGAAGCGTTTTCGGTCCTACACCACGCTAAAACGTCGAGCTTTGAAGTCTAGTGTCAGGGAGCGAAGCCCAACAATCCAAAATCCCTGCAGCGGCGCTATCAGCCGTCTCATATGGCCACTCCCGTGTCCTGATTGACCCCCCCGCCCCCCCCCCACATGACATAAGCAGTTTTGTTCCTCATCAAGTTTCATCAAACAGATTAAAAAGAAAAATCACAAGTTAGATTGAATATTCTCTTTGATTTCTATGTTATCATTGCACTTTTTCCATTAAGCGTTCAGAAGCACATGCGTCTCGGCGGGATGAATGTTCTTTGTTTTTTCAAGCGTATCCGCCAAAATAGAAAGATACAGTTATTTGGATTCAATTACATCAATTTGAGAACGGCAACACGCTCCGCATGGCGAGATCTTATTTTGGTTTGATGAGAGGAAAAACCCCCTTGTGTGGAAAGTCTGATGATGCACAAGTCTCGTTGGCCTGTTTGATTTGTCTGTCCGAGTAATCCGCTACCCTCTTCTCCCTCCTCACCACCACCCGCTCAGTGTCTAGCTAACAGCCATATTGCTGGAATAATGAAATTAATGTTTTATGAGCCATTACTGGGCTATGATAAGATGACTGGAGAAAGAAGAAGAAGAGGGAAGAGGGGGGTAAAAGTAAAGAGGAACAGGAAGTCTAGCCAGATGGAGAGGAAGAAAAAAACAGCAAGTGCAATTTTCACTCTTGTTTTTCCTCAGCAAACTCCTCTCAATCCGTTATTAGAGCAGCGGCTGGAAGCTGTGCAGGATTGTAAAAAATATTGAGGTCATGAGTCCTGCATGTGGTTTTAGTGTGCAAGATGGTTTTGTCTGGTTTAGTTGCTCTTATGACGATTTCAAGGCACATTGTTAAACAGTGCATGTACTGTAAAAATAGAAAGCAAAGAAAACAGCCAGTTATTTTTTTTAATCGTATGGCAAAGGTGACCGTTTTCTCTCGACCGCAAACAAAAAACAAACAAACAACATGATTATATAAGGCCACTTACACCTCATGATCTGCTGCATTCATTGATTTTTTTTCATATTACCATATTATATAAATTGTTAAGAAGAACATGTTACTCATTTAAACATCCAGATCAACATTAACATGCATCTATTTGGAGTCATGTTTGCATCTGTCTGATGAATAGAAGCACAACGTTTAGTCTGATTTGGTCTGAAACAACTCCCAAAATATCTGACTCTGTTTACCAGCCAGTCACCAACTTTGTCCGTCTGCTTTTTAGTTCAGGTCAGGTACTGTAACCTGGTTAATAAGAGTTTGTGGGTGGAAAAAACAAAACAAGGAGCTAAGAAAGGCTAAAAAGCTCCATAAAGCTGAGGGGAACAGCAGAGTTGAGGATAATTCTGTGTGAATGTGTCACTGTGTTTGCTTCTCCATGCACTTTTGGAGTAGGTGAGATTGTGCCAGAAATCTCTACTCTGCTTTGTCACTAATATTAACACCTTTCACATCACATGCAGTCAATTGATCTGTTGTTAATACAAAAATATTTATTAGTGCAGCTTATTTGCAATGAGTGTTTGTTATCCTGGAAGACTAGTTCCACCAAAATTTAAAGTTAAATCCCCCAACATCCCTCAGAATATTGATTTAAGACATGACCTCAATGTCTTCAATAGTTGGGAATGAGAACCTCTTCCTAACATACAGCAAGCGAACAAACTGTAGCGCATGCAGAGCAAAAAATTGTCCAGATATACTAAGAGTGATGTCACAGCGCTGAGTCTGAGTGTGTGTGTGGAGGACTGGACAGAGTCACTACTGCTCGCCTCCAGAGTGCCGGGGGGCAGAGCCGGAGCCTCTGGAGGAATAACACCCGGAGTCACACTGGATTCTCCTCTGATCCGGAGCTGTTTACCGGCGGGAGGAGAGCTCAGAGATTGTTTTTTTAAACTTTTGGGATTAGAAAGTGGATTTATCTTAACTCTGACTTTCTCTTTGTCCACGTTGACTGCTGACTGGAGGGGAAATAGAAACTTTAAGGACGTCAGTGTTGATTTTGACCAATGAAAATAGTGTTAGGTGTGTGAAACTTGCTGACACATGGAGCAGGTTAAGACATCTTCATTGGGAAACACTGAAATAATCACTCACTTGCTCATTCACATTGCGTCCAGTTAGGAATCAGTGTCTGTTTCTTCATCCAATCTTCTACCTCCATTAAGGATGGAGACGCATCGAGACAGGCATCAGGGACACAGTTTGAAGTCTGTACATGTATATCTCACCAGGCAAGGATAAACAAGACAGATTGAGAGTATAAGCGACTGATCCAATGACTGACTGGCATGAATAGCATCTAGCTGACTGGCAGAGACGACGTCTGACTGGCCGGCTGGTTCCTTGATTGAATGGCTGATTGACAGACTGGTTGACTAAATGCCCGACTGGCTAAAATATGGGCTTTTCCAGTGGAGATACTGATCAGTTTATTATGTTTACTTGTGCTGTGATGTGTATTCACCCACACAAGTATCGTGATTGGATATTCTCCATGCCAGTTGCCCCCATCTGTACACAGCGGTCTCACAAAGTCTGCCCCAAATACTGGCAAATGAGCTGGGAGCACAGATGAGGGGAAATTATTTAAATAGGCAATCAGTGAGGGAGGGACAGAAGTGATGAAACGGAGTAAACAAGTCCCTTTCTCTCTCTCTCTACTATACGCACACACACACATATAGAGACAGACAGACACACACACACACACTCGCAGAACCAACCACCATTACTCTCAAGAGCAGCAAAGCAGCAATAGTCACAAGAAAATCCATTCTCAGACATTTCATGAATTTATGAATTTTTCAAAGCTCATATAACAGTTTTAGTGAAAGAATTACTTTTGACTTGCTGGTGGGGAAAGTATTTCTTTTATTTTTTTTATATTATTTTCCAAATGCTTAGCTTTAAAGTAGTGCTGAGATATTTTATACTTATATAATTTTCTTTAAATTAATGCACTGGTCATTTTTGTTAATCACTCCCAGCAATATGTAAACACTCAGAGTTTAGTCAGAGTTATAAAATGATGAAAACATGTCTTAAACAGCAAACATATCCTACATGTATAGTATGTAGCTACAGTCTGTTGGAACATTGATTTTCTCTCTTTCGTTTTCTTTCAGACAGCAGGAAAACCGCTTTTAGTAGCAGCACGGTGGCGTGAGATGAACCAATCGGCTACAGTACAAGTAGTGATATACACTCAGACTGCCAGATATTACTGTCATATAATATAATAGTAGAACAGAGATAGAAGAGTTACTATTAGTGCACTACGTTATCATGATTAAAGTTTTGAGTATTCAGCCCTCTCTACAATGATATACAGTTGCTGGCTACCTTAAGCAGGTAGATGGTCCAGGTGTTTTTTTTTTGGTTTTGTTTTTCAGTTTTACTACATTTGATGAATCAAGGACAGGAAATATGTGAATTGCATAATGCTTTTTACAAGTATCCTCATTGTATGTCAGAAATGCAACCCAAAAACATCTTCCTCCTCCTCGCCTGAGGGCAGATTTGACACAGAGATTTGTAAATGTGATATGTATTTCTACATTTTTAACTAAGACCAAAGTCTGAGACTTCATGTGGAGTGAATGATTTGCAGTTGAATAGTAAACATCTGTGTTGTTTTACATACCATGTTACTGATTTCCTGCTTTTATCAGGTGCAGTTAGTCTGATATGATAATTTCACCACATGGAATGTATTTATTAAAACATGTATATTAATGTTGATTTTGTCATATTAAGAATAAATTAAGAAAGTTGGGAACTATCGTTTTGCATCTTAGAGTTCTATAAAGTGTTTGGTATTGATCCATGGAGCTCCATTAATGGGCACCTTCATATAGACACAAAATCAGATAATCTACTGTCTGTCCTGATTATTTGGCTGGCCCTGTGCCTCTTGGCTTTATAACATATAGTTGCTAAGAGAGTAAGGTGCAGATTTCTATCACCAGCACTTCTTCAACTCTAAAAAGCATCCTTGGATATGCTTTCATTGATCAGGGGCCTGGAGCATTGCCGAACAAGATGCCCACTCAGAAGTGGAATGTGTTTTTTTTTTTTTCAGATGTGGCGGTGCTGATGAGGTTGTGCCGGGTGTATTCTGTTAATGTTGTATAGTCCGTCTTTGCACAGACAGACTTGGCTTGTGCTGTGGCTGTTATGTATAAGCCTAGATGCATTATGTGTCTCGTAATTGGGAGTTTGTCAGACGGAGAGCCATGGTTCAAGTTCACTTTTAGTTTTGAACAAATTGGACTTAGTTTTCGCTGTATTTTTTATGTGCATATAAGAGTGAATGCTCCATTACTGACAAAGTCGTGATCACAAATCAGGTGCATTAATACTGCACGAACAAAGAAAAATATACCTACAAACTGCTTCTTTTACTTCATATGGACATAACTTACACATTTTCAACCACAGTTGATCTATAGACAATTAGAGATCAATAACCATTAGCTAGTTTTAATGTCTGAGGGCGACACACACACACACACATAATTCCCATCTAAAGAAAAGCAATTAAGCACAAAAAACAAAACTCATAGTTGATTAAAACCTACATTTACTTTGTTAAGAAAGTAAGTGTAATAAGCAAGAAACATGTTGTTGTGTCTTAATAGTTTGAGACAATCACATAACACTGATGCACCTGATAAGTTAAATATTTAGTCCATTTACTACAAATCATGTATACTTACACATTACATTATGTAAATTACTTTGCAAATCATGTTACTTGATTTGTTATTCGGGGCTATTGATTTCTATTTATTTCTATGCTGTGTCTTAAATCCAATAAACAACTGTTAGAGACTTCCATGATTCATGTAATACATCAAAATTAAGATCAAATCTGCATTCGTTTTGTCACAATAGAACATTTAAAAATGACCATCAAAAGACACTGACCTCTTGAATATTTAGTGCCTGAAAAGAATATATAATAAACAGGTAAACAGAACAGCGAACATGATTGGATGCCCTTTAAAAGGTGCGTCCAACATCCTCCACAATGCAGCCACTGGACACTCAATCATGGCTGCAAAATAAAAGAAGATTCAGGATCAAGAAATAAACATTTTTCTTTGTTTGGGTTTTTTTTTTTGCCTTATAATCATTGTCCAGCACCAATGAATGCTCATGTACCACTTAAGCATTAAGTCTGCAACTGATGTATTCAAGTTTAGATAACAGTCGAGCACTCAATGTTCAGAATCAGCGAGCGTGTGTTGGCGGGTGCATATGGAATAGAAATGAGCACTGTGGGATTGGTAAAGGGAAATGTGATTAAGTTTAGCTAATGAAAGAGTAATGACATCAAACCAAGCAACCACTTTTATGCAACTGGCTTATTCCCTCTCTCATTTGTGCAGTAGAGAGTCTTGAATATAAAGGTAATTCCAGCTCTCCAGGAACCAGCATACATAATGAATGGCTGGTTAACTTGATGTATGCCACTGTAGCGAGGCTGCTTTGCATGCAGCCGGCCTCGGCTGGCTCGGTCTTGTGCAGGGTCATAATGAAGCGATATTTTTGACAGATTTTGCATGTGTTCAAGCAACGAAGCATCTGGACTCCTCACACACCTTAGCAACACTTCTAACACCGTGGCAGCCAGTCCCTGCTTGGCAATTTTGCCCGGGTGAGGAAAAGATACCCTCAGTTTGCCTCTTGCCCTTTCCACCGCCGAGACAATCATACACTCCCTTAATAATTTATACTGAGAGGTGTTTCTTTCATTTCTATATTCCTGCCCAAATGGCATTTTGAGAGGCATCTTTGTTGAGCCCGAACGTAAAAAAGAATGTGTTCAATTATTTATTTTCAAAGGTTTTAGCTCTGCCTGACTGTTTTTTTTTTCCTCCTCTCTTTTTACTCTCCCTCTCTTCATTCCGCTCCACTGGGCCTTGGCTGGATGGTATCTCTCTCTCTCCAAACACTGTATTTCTCCTGGCTACCCAACAGGTAAGTTTGTTTGATCACATCATATTTATAGAGTCTTGCAATGGCCTCGCCTTGCACTGTATTATTTAGCACTGTGGACTCTGAGCTACCTGTCGTTACCTGACAGAGGGATAGGTCACGGATATCTTGTACATCCCTCTGAATGAAGAAGCTGCGGTCACTGATGTGGAGCAGAAAATCTTTGGTTTCACAGTGTTTATTTTTTTTTCACAGCTTCGCTAAAGTGGCTTTAGGGACGCCGAGTTGTAGCGACCTTATACTGGCTGATGAGCGTCTCATCCGTAAGAAGAGACGCATCTGAGTATTTTAGCACAGTTATAGTTACAGACCTAAACACCTAATCCTTTACTCTAAGCCTTAACGTGAGCAGAAAGAGAAGTTTTTTTTTTTGCCAGGCAGATCTGTAGCAGGGTGTTGTTTTGCACAGAACTCAGTTGGGAGAAAAGATTGCGGATGGTAGCAGCGGAGCTTGAAAGCGTTACCTTAAAATGACGAGGGTGATGTCAGAGTGATCTGAGGAGTGTAAAAGTATGACTAATGAGAAATCAAAGTGAGATGTGTCATATCAGGCTGATGGGAAGCCTTCAGGGACATGCAATGATACCACATCCAAAGTATTAGGAAGTGGAGATAAAACAGGTGAGAGATAAAGATTTTGTCATTTTCTTTTCCAATAGATCATTGGAATACGGGGCTTCAATCAAATATATTAACATCACTGAATTCTTGGAATGGTGACAAAAATAATTTCGGTTTTTATATTTAATTGAAGCAAATCTGTGCACATGAATCACAGCCTACTGATGATTCTTATTATTATCAACCTGCTCACATTTTCTCTCTCCCTTTGGGTTCAAGCTACAAAACTCCTGTCTGAATTAGAAAGGTTGTCCTCTGAATAATTGTATTTCTGATGATCCGAATAAAGTGAGAATAAGTTGAATACGGCTTTATTTCCGGCCGGGTTTCTGTCACATGCAGATACAATGAACAACAAGCCACTTTGAGCTGGGATCTTTTATACCTTGTCACTTCTTCAACATATGTTTTCCATTATCAGTGGACTTCTCCTTTGTATGATGAGTTATGATATGGACCTGTCCATATGTCAGATATCTTGGCGTTGTTCCAATCAAGCTACTGAATTTACACCTAAAGGTCCCCGCCCGCACTAGATGTTGTTCCAGTTTGTCTTATTGACACATGAACATGGTGCCTCAACTAAAGGTTTCCTTAAGATGTATGCAACACAAAGAAAATACCTAATATCAATACAAATCAATGTAGTTTCTATTGTAAATAACAACTGACAAAATGATTACGATCAAATAGATAATTATAACAAAGGGTCAGTATAGCATACATGGTTGAGACTTGCCAACGAAACGAATCATGGGACCATTAGTGGCAATATAAGGGCTAGGCATAGGAATTTCTTGTAATGAACTGAGGTGTAAATAAAGTTTTCTGGTAGACATTAAGTGAGCGAAAGAAAGTCTGATACTGTACAAAGATGTTGCTTTTTTATTCTGTTACTGGTCTTCTGTTAATGGTCTAATCACCTTCATCCTCCAAATCTGAAGATGTGGTGGAAATGCAAACAGAAACATGCAAAAGCTAAAAGTTCCTGAGTTAAGCTCCCCAGGTTCCTCCCCAGTCTTTCTGGGACTATTTGTTCAAAACTGGGCTTTTAAAACTACAGCCAACCATCTGTGACAGCTGAGCAAAACCGAGGTGTATCAGACTTGTGTCTAGAGTGATGCTCTGTGACATTTAGAGTGCTTATTTTCCATGTACAAGACAAGATCGTAGTTGTAAATATACCTAAAACATACTGTGAAGCTAGACTGAGGATTTAAGGCGGTGTCTGACATCGTAGCAGAGAGAACAGATCAAATAGTCAGAAATAAAGAGGATCGGTGCATTTGTCTACATGAAGGATGATGCTTCACATTGATCAGCGATGTCAGAGAGCACAGAAGTAATGATAGTGAGCGAAATAAGTTTTGGAGGCACAAAGACTTATCCAGAGATGTTTTTTGAACTTTATGAGATTTCCATGACAACATTGTAGTTTTGAAAGGATGAGTGGAAACAGAGTGTCGGAAGACTTCAACTTTAAGATACAGGGTGCCATTATTATTTTATAAAAGGCACTGCAGGAGACAACAAATGAAGCATAGTGAACACTCAACCACAATTCGGATTGATATGAGTGCAACTTGACTTGAGGAGTCGGGATGACTAACACTCTCTACATGAATGTGTGTCATTGAGTAGTATCCGACTACATTGTTTCAGGACAGCGATACCTCACACTGAAAGCTATTGAAGGTGGCAAAAGAAAAGTAAAACACGTCAAAAACAGAAAAAATAGCAGTTATCGCTTGCTGTAGTACAAATATTAACTGTCCTCTCTCAGTAGCAAAAGTGGAAGTTGTGAGATATGTCATGTATGTTATGTTATTATACCCCCAAAAGTCTAAGGGAGGTGTTTGTGGTCCATAATTGGGTGAACAAAGTGTGTGTCTTTGATACTGGACGCCATGTTTTGGATCCAGTCTCCTAAGAGTCAGTGTTGGTTTATTTTAGCAATGTTGTCCTAACCTTAACCAGACTTTAGCCATTGAGACAGCAGGTAAGAAAACACTCATATGAGTCACTCTTGGAACAACTATATGGGTTGTTGAGGATTTAAGCAATGAAAACCATGAGAATCAGTGTCCCTCCCGGAAAATATACAAGAGGTCTGGTACTGTCAAATTTCAGAAATGAGTTTGAGTGCTAAATGATATACAAATATACAGTATATTAAGATATCACAAATGACAGGGAGAAATGATTTGCTTTGACAGAAAACAGCCAGTTATGATTATGTTATTTCTTTCGTCCTTGCATTTACTATTTACCTCGTTGCACAGCAATGCACCAAAACATAATTTTCTGACACATTAACAACATCTCAATCACTAGCTCATACATTGTATGTGGTACCAACAGCCTGTAAGCTGACATGACTTTATTATTCTTTTTTTTTTTTTTTTCTGAGAATGTAAAGGCAGAAGGATTAGCAGATAAATAACACTGCAGACTTGTTGGGCAGTACTGTTGCAAGCTGTTGAAAAAGTCAAGTAAATATACAGATAAACTAACAGAATAAGCAGCATGGCTTTCATTCTATTGTACTCCAGGTAGGCATCACTGAGTTTTAATGAGCTGGAAATTTGCACCCTGCTATGGTAATGCAATGTTTTTGTACTGTGTTTTTGTCAACATCTCAACCGATTCAGATGACTGAATTAGATACGGGCGCCACACATGTGCACACACACAAATACAAACACACTGAGTTAATAGTCAGACAGTGTTTCCGATAAACATATTTGAAGATGTAACAGTTGCTAATCCAAACTCCCCTATTTTGTCACACTGTCACATTGTATTTTTAAAGAATGAACTCAGTTCCACCCAAAGATTTTCTTTGATACTTCTTTACATTTCCAAATCCCCGAAGGGCTCTTGAATCTCAAGCACTAACTTGCATCTGAGTATTCAACTTAAATTGACTCCGGAGTACCTGCAACTGTGTGTGTGTGACATTATTCGGTTCCAGCGTGTTTGCGAGTGGGCTTGCTGCATCTCCAAGAGTGCGTGCACACCTGCTGCAAGCTGCTGTGTGTTGCCTCCGCGAGCGTGTGTCGTGTGCAGCTGAAGCTAACTGCCTACAGAGCTGCAGCTCCGCGAGTCCACCATGGTGGTGTAGGGGTGAAAAGCAGCTTAATGGCATTTTCCATTCCCCTCTCTGTGGGAGACATCTTTATGGATGGGGTGTGCGTTAACTTCTACTCCTCCTCGCTCACGGAGGAGTCATGAAATGAGATGGCCATGAGGGGAGGGTGGAGGGGGGCGCGGGATAAAGAGGAGGGAGAGGATGGAGTAAGAATATTAGAGAGAGGAAGCAAAAGAGGAAGATTTAAAATGTAAGGATACCACGGAAAACACAGGAAAAGAGTTAGATTCTGGGTCGGCTACAGAGGTGGGAGGGATTTAGATACAAAACGAAAAGATAGATTGGGAATGATTAAGGCTCAGTGTAAAAATCATGTGAAATTGATCATGAAAGATGAATCCCATTTAGTTCTTCCTTCATAGATAAACGTTCCTTCTCCCTGTCTGTCATTTTCTTCCACCTCAGCAACCGAACCTCTCTCCTTGTTGATGATGTTTGAGCCATGAGATGATTCTTTTGTGTCTATAGGGGAAGTGATCAGAATCCATTAATTAAATAGGAACAATGGCATCCTCGCATGACAGGCAAAAAGCAGCCAACTAAAAAAGCTGACTAAAAGCTGCACCATATGCTAGATACAGAAAAAAGAGAAGAAAAACAACAACAAAACAACAAACTGGGTCTTCAATAGATAAAATAGGATTATACAACTTAAAGGCCCTGCACAACTACACAGGTGTTTTCAGTTATTCTGGTTAATTAGACCTCAAGTTGAGGTTGAGTGGAGCGGTGTAATTGCAGGGTTGTCCCCCTCTAAAGTGCAAAAAAAAAGCTAATGGAAGAAGGAGTTGTCAATCAAGCTCAGTCCGTACATACCCACACAGTCCTGAGAAGAAGCCCAGTCAGGCAGAAGTGCAAACACCTGTGTTGGTGTCACAAGGGTGTGTAGTGTCCTTAATAAAAATCCAATTTTTCTAAATATGGCACCACACTGTTAAATTAACAAACAATAAGTGGATGATTTAAAAACTTTTGGACAGTTAAAGGGGTCAAAGCAATGATTTTGAAAGCTTAAAATCCTGCCGCCAGCGCTGCCAACGAGGGTCAGATGTGATGTTAGAGGCTGAGGTTATAACTCAACTGATTAATTCGACAAATATATTCTGTTAATTCTATTGTGCAGTAGTTTGTTTGTCCTTGCAACAGTGATGCACTGGAACACTATGCTAAAATGCAATGATGGTACAGTATGTTCTCTATCGTAACGTGCAGCTCAGTCATATAGTACAATTATGATAATCCAACATACTGGAAAGGTAGAAACCCTTTATAATTGGTGCAGAAACTCAATCCTATTGTTAGATTAGCCAGGAGAGTCTTGAGGTTCTGTGTTGGGATGAGCTTACAAGCAAACTTTGATGCTTAAATTAAATTTTACAATGTAAAAATACAATTCCAGAAGCAGCTGCAGCTCAGCCTAACTTCTTTATTCTCTCGTTACTGGTTGGAACAATTTTTCACTGCTCAGGAAATGAAGAAAAATATGAAATACAAAACCTTCTTCTAAATACAGGCAAGAAAACAGAAGAACTGTAGAAGGCTGGTTTCGCCAACAATAGCTAAAGCTTCACAACAACTGTATGTCTGTCCTCCACTAAGAAGAAAAACATAAATCGGGATGGTGTGCAGTTTAGCAACATTGCATTATGTCATTTCTGGCTACTGAAATTCACAAAATGTAAATGTTTTTTCAACTGTCAAAGGAAATTCTCCGATGAAGTGTGATGTGACAACAGACTTTTACATGGTCCTTTTTAATAATTGGATGACTACTACATCTTGTCAATACTCAAAGGACTATTTGACCAAAAACCACTATTCAAAGGAGACGTTAATACAAAGAAACACATATGGAGGGAGCAGAGCGGTCTTTGATCGGCTGAGTGTAAGCAAGGAATCCTTTTATGATTTGATTTGACAAGATACACTAGAGAGGGATCAGACAGATTGAGAGACCTCATTTTGTGTGTATATGTTTGTGTGTGTGTGTGTGTGTGTGGGTGGGTGGGTGGGTGTATTTATGTGTACTGAAAGGAGGGTGTGGCATGTGACCATTTTGTGGAAAGCTGTTCACATTTCAGAATAAAAGCATTAGTCTAGCTGATTTATTCAGTTCATTTAATCTTTCATTGCTAGAGCACAAATGCAGATGTTTCAGGTAAAATATTCTCCACCATGGTAGGTCCTCCAGATGTCATGCAACACATTAATATGTACAGTAAAGAAAAAGTTAGATTAGTTAAGGATTAAGATGATTATTTTTACTTTATTTATTAGTGGAAACGCACTATTGAATATGATCAGAATTGTTATATGATAATGTGACTGTGTCAGTTGCGTAACAGAGAAAATAACTGTAATGACTTTCCTCATTGCAACACTCATTCTCAAAGTGCATCAATTTATATCCAGTGTGAAAGCTGCTCGGCCCACTTGTTAAGACACTGCATTATGTGCATCTATCTGTTTGTGTATATCATTACATCTTTGACTTACAGGAATGTCAGAATGTTTGTTTGGCCAACTAAGTCCATGTTATTCAACCTACAAGACTCCCACACGTCAGACTAGTATAACACTGTAAAAAGGGTCTTATGCGTTTCATCCTTTTGCACAGCATTCCTTTAAACTTGAATTTTAAATCCTCTGGCAGAAATAGAACACAATGGTGCTTAACTAATTATACAAGTGCAGTTAGCCTTTTCATAACCCCATACGGCTTAAACACCATGAGCACAGAAAATACTGCTGGCAGGTGTCTGTATACAGTTTAACACTGCAATGCAGTTAAAAGTCTCAACGCTGTTTTAACGCTGGAAAGGGTATATTAAACTGCAGCAACTTCTGCTCCGTGTTATATTAGCAGTGAACAATTAAAACAGACATAAGGATGGGTAAAACTTACAACACAAATACAGCTCTCCAAGGACGTACAAAACATTATATTTGTCTTGCATCCACACTTTTATATGTATTATCGGTGCGCCTGAAAAGCACCTCTAAGGTGATCAATACTGCACCTTAACAATAGAACAAGAACCAGAAGAAGCCACCTGTGCTGCAAGGACATGATCCCACCTGCAAACCATCTGCATCTAAAACTGCAGGTAACCAAGGCAACAGCATGTTGCTTCATGCTACTTCACCAGTTAATACTGTGTTTACTGGTGAAACAGCCGTAACCATTAGGATAATGACCTCTGTGTTTGACTGTATTAAGCATGTCATTTTTATTATCATGGTTACCCGTCATGTATAGTTTAAGGCACTGAAAAACAAAGGGTAGAGCAAATTTGTCTCTGGGAAAGTACCATACACACATAGCCTTACAGTACACTTTTTCATGCATATTTTGTTTACCTTTAAACCTTCAAAAATGCTGCAAAAAACAAAACAAAAAGATGTACAGAACAGACCAACCAACATGAGTTGCTTAAGCAACAACAACAAAAAAAGAAATGTATAACAAGATATGTAATATGTAATATTAAGGTTAAACTGCCAGAAACTACCAAAGTATAATTGTAGGGTCCATATTGCAGCAATTATGGTGCATCTCTGCCATCTCTTCATTCTGTTTGTCTGCTTCTGTCAACATTGGATTCATTCTCTGTTTAGGTAGGCCAAGCATGTTATTATTCAGAATGACACGTTAACAAAGCTTGTTTCTTGGTGACACCAAATGCTATAAATATTACATAAGGGAAAAGAAAAAGAGAAAGAGTTAGATGAATGTAGAAAGCATAGATAGAGAATGATTTAGAGCTTGGAAATTGGATGGGGAGAAAAACTGGAAAAGTGGCTGTATGAAGGGAAAAGGATGGGTTAATTCACTATCAAGGATGGGTAAAACAGTTGTGAAGCCAACTGGATACACGATTTGGGAGCCCATCAGATTTCACACTATGCATTTCACACCATCCCTTCATTTATCTCTGCTGCATTCTCCGTTTACCTCCATCGTTGAGGTGTGAGTGGGGATCACAGGCGGGAAATCTACCTCGAAGCTTTCTATTTCTGTTTCTCTCTCTCTCTCTCTCTCTCTCCCCCCTCTCTCTCTCTGTGGGGAGGGGATCAGGGCCAAACACAGCAGTCAGCACAGAGATAGATGGAAGCGCTGTGTGCCTCACATTGCCACCCATCCCTGACAACAAGATTAATCTTCACTCTTCAACTCTGATGAAAGTCCCTCACCAGTACCACCTCTCCCTCCTCTTTTCATCTCTCGCCCACTCTCTCTTTCTGTGGGGGTTAATTTCACCCAAAATTAAAAGACACTGAATAAATTAGTTTTTTTTTTCTTTTTTTTTAATTTGCAGTTAGAATAACCAAGCTTTAAAGGGGCACACCACCAACTCCACATCACTCTTTCCTCTTTTTCAATCTCTCTCTTTATCTCTCGCAAGTCCCCTACCTTTATGGCAGTGCAATGCTGAATATCTGGAGTAACTCCTCAAGGAGTTTAAAAGTAGGAAAAAGATCTTTGATTTAGGAAAAGACAAATATTCATCATGGAACAGTAATTTGGAAATGGAAAGCAATGTAAAACCTAAAATAGGATAATGATTGCATTAAAATTGCAAAGGAAATAACTGGAAAAGTGTGTCACAAGCCGGCTCTAGGCTGGACAAAGGAGGGTAGACCACACATGAGTCGTGACTAAAAATAGGTTTATTTTAAATAACTCAAGGAGATATTAAACTAAAGATCAACTGAACACATTCAAACAGGGTAGAAGCCAGGGGGGAAGAGAATAAGTGGCCGACTGCCACCAGCTTATATTGACTTGTCAGTCAGTCCGGGTGAACTGATTACCCCCGATGACCCTACTCCTCCCACCAGGATCCTGCAATGAGAGGTCAAGGAGATCTGTCCAGAGAGAAGGTGGAAGCGAAAAATGACAGTGAAAATATCATTTTTTGTTAAATAACCTGTCTCTCTTTTCCGTTTTTGCACCTCCTCATTACTAAAGTCGAAGGTAAATGAGGAGGTGTGGCCTTTTCATCTAACAGATCTAACAGCCCAGCGATTCCCCCCTAGCCTCGGTTAGCTAGTAAGCACTTTATGACCCTCAGTTAAATATAGTCATGCAGTTGAATGATAGCATGAAAAGAAAAACTGTCAATGACAACACAGTATTTTGACAGGAAATATAATCACAGACAGACTGTGAGTTTGTGCTTCCATAACAGTACTTTCACACTATTCCAAATATGAATCTCTTCAGCTCAGTGATTTGAGCCCTGCAGCCGGACAGACTGTAGGGACTCATTTAGATGAGCTTTCTGAAAGTTGTGAACAAAACTACATCAAATAGGCACAAACAAAAGACTTCAATCGGATGGTTTATTTGCCACCTCTAATCTAAAAATGTACAGAATACCTTTCATATTTTTCCAATTTAAAAATCAGAAGCATACAACAATGACAGCTCGGAGAAAATCACATTTGTTTGAACAGCTTCGGATGATTTACATTCCATTCAATACAATACAAACTTATAGTCGGAATAATCAGTAGACCTAACACATGTCAGATTAAATAAGTATCACAATGGACCATCAACATGACAAAAAGTTTAAATTGATCCTATGGTCATACATGTCAATGTTGCTTCATGGAATAGTGACAAATATTAGAGAATTGGCGTCTAGTCACAGAATTCCTGCTGCCACCGATGTATAATTAACTGTGTGGGGGGGATTAATTTAGCAAGGAAAAAAGCCAGCTGAAACGTCCAAAAAGTTGGCAGTTCAGTCAGTGAAGGAGCTTTGTCGCATCATTCTAGGGGAGAGAACTGCTCTGATAAATGGTCCTATAAAATACCGGATGAAGATATGCTCATGGCGTGACTAATGACTAATGGGATCCTATGTGATTTGCCCCACTGAGGGCTGTATAGGTGGATAGATGGACAATTTGAAGATGCAATAAAGCAGCACTCAATCAACCATTTTCTAAAATATTCGTTATAATGAGCTTCATCGAGGTTTGTCACACAGCAAAACAACAAAATAGTGAAACGTGCTTTTCAGCTGCCAAATGGAAGACTTTATTAGAGTTGACAGCACCGTTACATCTAGTGTGAAATGTAATACCTTGTGCTCACTGTTCTTTCAGTCACGGTAATACCAAGATAGTTCAATCCAGAGCATCCTGAGGCTGCTGGAGGGGCAGCTTGATGTTAAGGTGGAAAATACTGAGCTTTTCTGCACACACAGGAATTTTGACCCTTGACTACCTCAGTGAATCCTAAATAGACAAAACTTTTCTCTGGATTTCTTTAAACTTTTGTTTTATCATCTTGTGAATTAATTTTAAGGGGACCTATTATGCTTTTCATTATTTCTGTCATATATACAATGTTACAATGTCAGAAGTACATTTTAAATGTGGCCAAAGTTTCAAATAATGAGGTAAACCTATATAGAAATAAGCAAAAAGCCCCGGCTTCAGACTGCTCTGAACGCTCAGTTTCCAACAGTTTTTTCTACTTTCAAACCAAGCTGACATCAACTCGTGATGAATTTCCTTATATGGTCATCTGCTCCACGCACAGCATGCGACTATTCACTGCTCCACTCTGCTAACATTATGGCATTTTTCCATTGTTTTTGGGGTAATTACACCAAGCCATGACTGGAATCAAGCTGGCATGCTGTGACTGTTTTTTTTTTCCATTACACAGCAGGGCAAAGTAAAATAAGTAGTTTATTTGTTGGAGATGTGCCGATTGTCTACAGCTCTTCCTCAAACATCATCATCACTGTGGCTGTTTCTGCTTGTACTATTCCTCCCTGCATTATTTCTAACTGATCTGCTGAACAAAGAGCTCCAAATATCGCCATATGTTGTTGTGTAGAGCTAGTTTTGTTGCAAAATAGCGCCGCTAACAAAGCTCTGCTAATTCAGTGATGAACATGTTTCCTATAAATTCTTCACAATAAGTCTCCCGTTATTTAGTAATTTAAAAGCTTTTATTTAATATGAAGCAGCAAAAGCATGAAATGTTGGGTTTCCATCAGCAGTAACTTAACACTACACTGATACATGCTGCCCCTAGGCTCCTAGTATAATCCCATGAAAATAAGAATCATTGTGTTTTCATTACCTTAGAATGAACCCTTTATAATATACATAAAGATTGGGTCCTTTTCCACAGAGGCCGCCATGTTTCTACAGTAGCCCAGAATGGACAAATGAAACACTGACTCTAGAGAGGGCCTTTAGGGTTTTTTGTGAGTTTTGTGGCCATCGTAGGTTCTCCCACATGCTTGGAAGGGGAAGGTGAGAGGAAGGGTATTCATTTGGTTGAAATCTGCAATCTCACTGCTAGATGATCTTACACACTGGTCCTTTATAGAGACAGGAGCTAAAACGGCCTGTTTCAGACGGAGGCTGAACTGAGGGGCTGCATAAAGGGCCAATATAAGATAAATAAGGATTTTCTTGAACTCTAGTGGAGTCTCAAAATATAGAGGTGGAAATGAGTGTAATAGGTCCTTTTTAATATTTCACTCAATATTTCACTTACTCTCATTCCTTCATTTATCTGAGATATAAGCAGGTTTTCATTCCCTTCCTCAAGTGTTTTGAGTTCTTCTTCTTCTTTGTGGTGGTAAAAGGCACAGAGATCGATCGGTTCATAAAAGGGCTTTCTCCTGCCATGTCATTCTTGATGCTTTTCTATTAGGTTGGCAAACGATCGGTATTCTCTTGTATTGCCTTTGTTGTGAGCTGTATTTGTGTTGAACTGTGTGAAGCAGACATACTGTATCAATAAACATTGTATTCATCTGCAAAATCCACTTCATTTCAGAAAACTGCTGCCTCTGCAACACAATAGACAAAAGAAATATCCAATATCCAAAAGAGATATGAATCCAAACTTTTGATTTGCAATTTATCCCCCTGTTCTACTCCAACAAATGTTTTTTATGAGTCAAAGATCAAACCACTGACAAATTTAATGCAACTGACAGAACAGCTTCTCTAAAATGTGTTGTTGGTTCTATGGGTCTATGGTTCACAATGGTGACCATTAAGCTGTGGATGCTGACCACAGTTTCCATCTCAGTTACTACAGAGTACAATTTCCTGTCTGTATAATGGATTGTGAACAAAGCTTGTTGGTTTCTGAGTAGTCTTCATAGGTCAGTAGTATCGTTTTAATCTAAAAATTAAAGAAAGAAATCTAAATTATTGGCAGCCTCATCATAAAAAATGAAACAAACTAAGAGAAAAAAGCAAGAAATAATAATAGGAGATCATGAGAATACATCACCTGAGCAAGTATTAATTAAAGCATCAATGTATTAATCAAAAGCTTCACTGCTAAAACATAAGAACAGACATGCCCTTAATGATTTCTCTGAAACTACTCAGAGACACCAAAGTCTCCAGCTTAAGGATCTGTTGTAAATGATTCTATGAAGACCTAGCAGCATAAAAACCAAGCTTGGTATTTAATGATAAAGGCTACAAACTGGGCCAAGCCTGTAAGCTCAAGGAAATATGTTGAGAGACGTGCTTGAAATCCAGAGTCTGTCTTTAATTCGCTGTATTGCTTGTAGTCATTGTTGTTGCTGCTATTAATTTGATTGATGTAAGAAAAGTGGTTAATTATTACTTTTCATATCTCTAGCTGAGTCAATTTTGAAAGAACTGCACTCAGACTTTTTGTGAAATTTTGTGAAGGAGGTGGCATTTAAATGTGAAGCCATCCTGCTAATGTCCCTGGATCTGAGTGTAAATTAAAGTTTAAATTTCTACCAATTTGGAAGTTTAATTTCACTGTTTTCATTCGTGGCCTCTGCTAGCAACTCATTTTGAAAATGTGTAAACCTATTTCTGACTTTTGCATTGTCAGAAAATAGTAATTTTATTATAAACTCTCACATCATGTGAAGACATTGTTGGGTAGAGTCGGGTCTAATGTTCCCTTCAAAAGACAGGTAGCTAAATGGAAATAATACAACCTTATTTTTTTGATTAAAGTGGACTTTTAGTGGCTTTTTAGGACTACACTTCAAATAAATTGATGAAGACTCATTAATATGCTCTCGCTACAGAAGAGGAATCTGGTTGATTACAGTCTGCCACCTTTTTAAAATAATCCATCTTTATTCCCTTTAACTGTTTCTACTCCTGTTTTCACTCCAGTTCAGAAGAGGAGAGAGAGCAAGAGAGGCACATTTATATTTTTTTCTGTCCCCAGCCAGTGACTGCAAACATTATCCCACAACCCAATGTTGTTTACCAAACATATTAATATATGATAAGTATAAAAGATTTAACGATTACAATTAGCTTTGTGCATATCCAACTGTTCCATGCAGCTGCTGAGAAACATACCACAGAATTTATGACAATGTACCGTTAGGAAGTGGACAGCTGTTTAGAAATGGATGCTGATGTGTAGCCCACACAGTCTAAACCTGCTGCAGCAAATTTAGCTGTGCACTGAAGGAGAACTGATGGAAAACTGTGACTGAATCCAGAATGAATTAATTTTCTGGTTCACATCTAATAGCAGTGTTATGCCAATAACTGTTTGGTGCTACAGTCATGGGCATGTGAATACTAGCATATTGGTATACATCTTCAAAGCAGAAAGGCCTTTACTTGCAAGCACTGTCAGTATTTACATATCTCTCTCGGTCTCTCTGGGTCTCTGTATTAGTCAAACTTGACTTGTATAGCACTTTCATAACAAGTTAGTGCAATTCAAAGCCCCTACTGAGAAATTAATAAGACCAAAAGAAACTGTAAAACAATGACAGACTAATGTATACCAAAGATAAAATTAAAAGAAGATTAAACCAGCCATAAAATCTTCTGTCAAGGGGGCAGAAGTGCCGGGATAAAAAGGTGGGTTTTTGGTTTATGTTTTTAAAAAACAGTTTCAGCTGCTCTCAGATCCTCTGTCTGCTGTTGGAGCATGCCCAAATGATGATATTTTCTCATTTGAAGCACACAGCACCATTACACTCATTGAAGCATCTGCATTAATGTGGCATTTAAGCCCCATGCTAATGCAATGTGTCTTGAGGACAATGCCTCTCTCTCACACACACACACACATCCATGCATGCACACTCACTCACCTACTACTGTGCAAAATACCGTCTCATCTAATCTCTCAAACTTCACCTTGCAGTGTGAGTACTGTCTCCATGTGAGAGATTGAGTCATACCCTCATTCAACCTGCAGACTTTAATATTCTTCTTTCATTCAGGGCAGCTGTGGCTCAGGAGGTAGATCTGGTTGTCCACTAATTGGAAGATCGGCGGTTTGATTCCCGGCTCCTCCAGTCCGCGTGTCGATGTGTCCTTGGGCAAGATACTTAACCCCTAGTTGCTCCTGATGGCTGTGCCATCAGTGTGTGAATGATTAGCTTTCCTCTAATGGGCAGGTTGGGACCTTGCATGGTAGCCCCTTTACCCATTCAGCATGTGAATGGATGAATTTGATTCATAGTGTAAAAGTGCTTTGAGTGGTCAGAAGACTAGAAAGGCGCTATACAAGTACAGTCCATTTACCATAATGGTAAATTATAATATTATTTATTCTCTTTGGAAAGCTCCTTCACTGATAACTGCCAACACTCCCATTTTCCGAATAGTTTCATAACTTGATGACTTTATAGCGGCGCAACTGGCGATGAGGTTCACATAGGAAATGCTCTGTATTTTTGCAGCGGAGCGCACAGGAAAGCTAAATGATATTTAAAACGTATAAATCTGTCCTTTCATGAGAAACACACACCATATCATTGGAACATGACAAGAAGCAGAGGGACATGAAAGAGATGAGAAGGTCACAGTGACGTCTAGAAAATGAAGTCAGAAATTATGGCTCACCAAATGTGCAGTGAGAATTATAGCCAAGCAACTTTGGGTAAAAAGCTGCAGTTGTGTCTGCATTTGAAAATCGAAATTAATAGATCATGAAACGACCAAGAAAAAAACAAATTTTCCCATTGAAGTAGATATCCAATTTTGTTTATAATTTACTGTATCCATATCCATCTGTGTAATCCAAAGGAAGTCATTATCTAAAGAACTGACTAAGACCAGAACAATCACACTCATAACTAGTTGGACCATCTTTCAAGTTCCTTACTGCAGCCTGCTACAGAGGTTGACAATGTGCAGAAGGATTTATCCGAATTGTAAACTTATGACATTGAAAAAATGTTGCTGCAGAATATGTTATCGCTTTGACTGAACTGAACCTAAATCTGGTCAGTCACAGCAGTGTGAATCTTAGTGCGCTGGGGAACACTTCTTGCTTTCTAGTTAACAACCCTGCTGAAATGTGTCATGACGCTGGCTGGCAGTAGATGACTGCACAGTTCATCTGTCCTCCATTCAAACCTCACATTGGACTGTCAGCCTGTCGTTGGCTCCAGACCCCCATCAGGTGGTCTGACTCATCCATTTCATCATCAGACTGGATGGATAGAAGTAGACAGTGATGTTTTTTTTTTTCTTGTCTCTGTCTTTGAGTCCTACTTCCTCTGTTAGTAATTAGATCTCTTAGTGGAATTGCTTAGCTGGCTCAGTTGTATATTACTCCACATTGTAACATTAATAGCGCTTCCGTGGCTGCTACTGCTTCTGTAAGCACGCTTGGCCAATCATTACAGCACTAATAAACCTGCTAGTTCAGAAAAAAATAATTGATAGATTGTTGTTGTTCTAATCTCGGAATGCACATATGAACTCCCTCATACTAAAACACATACGACGACGACATACATACATGTCTCTTCTTACATTCTTACTCTTATTTTCTTGGCAAATCCTCCATTTAGCTTATGGGGAAGTGCAGCAATTGAGGCTGAAACGTATGTGGGAGAAAAAAAAAAAAAAAAAAACATGCTTAGTGTACCAGAAAACTGGTGGAAGCAAAACTGTTGAACCGTTAATAAAACATGCCGCGATTGCCTAGTGAACCTGAAAATGAGGCTGGATGGAATTCATCCAAAACAAAACAAGGGACTGGAAGTGAGTTTTGAACACAGCCGCAGGATGTCACCGTTCAGCTCATAGACTGGCTTTGAAATGAGAATTCCATAAGATCAATCTCACATACTGTAATTCAGCATGGGAAGAGCTGGAAGTAGAAGTATTCATGGGTCACCTACTGTATATATGTATATATTAGAGTCTTAGACAATCTTGGAAGCATAGACGACTCATTTGCTCTGTAATTACAACTTTCACTTGATTGGATGTTTTCTAATTTTCTCATCCTACTTTTTCCTTCATTTTAAAACAGAAATGTTGACATTGGGACTGAATCAATGTGTACTTTGTTTAACACAGATATTGAAAAAGTCTCCGCACACCTGAATATGTGCCAGGTGCATCAGTGGAAACATCACAACATCAACAATTTGAATAAAAAAGAGAAAATCATGCACACTGTCTCGCTTACTGCTGGAATATTTATTAGTTTACAATGTTTTGGTCTGTTTAATCTTTATACGTGATGGTAGTATGGACTTTTTGCACTTTATACAAAAAAAATAGGTTAAATTCAAGCAGCAAACATGTAACAACTTGCAAAGAAAGCAGGAGCACTTTAGAATGACAGCTTTGCAGTGTTGACTCTATTAATGAGCTGATGTCTCAGTAACAGCGTGCCTTCTTTAAAGCCTAAAGGAATATCATGACAACATCATATTTATCATTTCAGGAGGCAACTGTATGTATAAAAGTCTTTAGAAGTAAACAGATACATTGAATAAAAAAATCACATATTTGTACACAACAAGCCCAGTTCCTAGATCCTTCGGCTCTTTTATATTAGTCATACAATATTTCCCCAGTTAAACATCACCCGCTACATTTACAATTCAGTTATGTCTGATATCCATAAATCACTGATTAAATGTAACACTCAAACCTAGTCCCTGCCTTAGCACTTTATTCATATAAACAGCAAAGTGTTTGGACATAGCAATGAAGTCCAGGTTTCTATATCGCATAAATTAACATTGATGTACAAGCATTTAGAATCACAGTAAGTGACTGTCCCTGTTGGAGAAAATACAACACATCCTCATAATGAAATGATCAAATAGGTAGATTGTATCATGCACTCCAGAACGACCCATGGGAGCATTTTCTAATATGCCGTCCCTATTGGCAGCTTTCCAAAACTGTTATCAATCGCTGTTAAAAATTAATCATATTTTATGGTGTGACAACATTGTGGTTAAGATCTGGTTAGGTTTAGACACAAAAACCACTCGGTTAGGGTTAGGGAAAGATCATGGCTTAGGTTAAAATGATCACTTGAAACGTGGTGTGGGTTAAAGTTACTACTTTAAAGATAGGCAACAATCGTTGATATGTATGACATGACAATCGCATTTCCGGTTTTAAAAAAAACTGTCCCAACTTGCGGTTGGAAAGAGAAAGTGAACAGAGGTCTCCTGCAGCCAAGTCCACTTTTTGCCATCTATCTATCTAACCATCTACCCAAACTGCCAACTCCGAATATGGAAATTTGACACCTAATACAGACATCATCTGAACTGCGTCATTTCTCCAGGTCATAATTACTACGGCCGTTACATGGCGTCTGTCATTCAAACTTAACTATAGGTCGATTTTGGCTCCTGGGCCTATACTATCGTTTTTCTTGGGAGGATGGGCTGAGAAAATACTATTAGGCTATGAGCAACAGACACGATATTAGCTGTGTCATTTTCCGCAGTCTCTCTATCATTGGATTTAGCATTGTTATCAGCTAATCTAAATGGCCAGGCTAACAGACCATTAGCATTTTCATGAGCTGTTTTCAATGGATGTGCAATCAGAGTATTAGCATTCTCTCACTCAGTGTAAATGGTCTCTAATCTCAGCTAACAATGCCTTATGTAGCCTCATTAACCGACAACTGTCATATGGCGTAAACACACACTTTCATATGCATGCATCTGCTGCAGTTTGCTTCTGAGTGATGACTGATTTTTAGATCCTTGCATTTTTCATATCCAGTAATTGAAAACAAAATGCAGCCAATGATGATACACATCACCTATGCGTACACTGAGTACAAGGACTTTTAGATATAACCAAACTTGCAGCTCAAAATGTCAACTGCCAGAGAGCAGAGACAACTAAACTTTAAGTACTCAGACTGTATCAATAAACAACTGTTCCAAATGCTAGACTCATGGCTAAATTTGTACTACCCAAGAGGCTAAGATATTTTTAATGAGGATGAACATCTGTCTCAGCTGTATCCCACTGGGAACCACATGACAAGTGTGAAAAATGAAAATAGTTTATACTTTATTCTCACACGAAGCAATTGATAACATAACATCATTTACAGTACAGTCTATATCTCAAAAAGACATGCTTAAGATACCAAGGAGATAATTACATAAGTGTTGTAGACGGGTTCTTTTCATGTTTCAGTGTATTATTTCAAATAATGAAATCAAAAGAAACCCTTCACAAAACCATAAATACCATAAATCTTTGTGTTTGCCTGTGTCTGCGTTTCATTCAGCTGTTGACAAACCAGCAGTGAGGCGACTGATGATTTATGGCTGCATTCCTAAGAGTTGACTGTAACTAAAGAGATTGACAGAGTCTGTGGAGAGTCGCATGACGTACAGTAGGCATTGTGGTCAAAGAGCATGCAGTAATTACAGCCAGAGAGAAAGGCAACCAAAGCTGTGGGATGTACAGTATGGCACTGTGAAATTCCTTCTCCGAGTCAGCGCTTAACATAAAGGCCTCTTTGTCTCAGAAAATGCAGCAAACAAAGTCATTGACCGAGATCACAGCTCCTGTTTGAAATTCCATCCCACCCCGAAGGAGGAAGAGGGAGTGGGGGAAGGAAAAATACACAGAGGGAGAGTAAGAGGGAGATGAAGGAAGAGAGAATGAAGAGAGGCTTTAACATAGAGAAGTGAAGGAGAAGAGAGGTCAGAGCTACCTTTACGGTCTTAGAACCTAAGTGAAGGATGTGTTTTGACGTGTTAGCATTGAGCTGCCTCGAGTTTTAAACACCACATGGCAAGTGTGTTTGCTTATGTGCCTGTGTAGCTAATTGATAGTCACAGGTGTGTTTTCTTTTTTTTTTTTTGGTCTGCTGTAGATGAGTGTGTGTGCGCTCACATGTGGATTTGTTGTGAGGGTAGTTCATCCGAAATGCATAATTTTTATCCACAAACTGCAACCACAAGTAGTTTATATGAAAATACAGTGATCACAATGATGAATGTGGATTATATGGACAATGTTTCTGGAAGGGTTAGGGTTATGTTGTAGGATTTTTAAATGTCATTTTTCAATGCTGTGAGCACCAAAAACTCTATTCACCTCCATTGTATTAGGATGGAGGCAGTGTCACAGACAGATATCTCACAATGTAGGTGAATAAATCCAAAACTACCTGCTTGGCTAGAAACCAGTGGAAATGTTTTTGTGGTGTGTATGTTTTTTTTGTTTTTTTTTAATTGGGTGACCTGACCTTTTATGCACCACATTCATGAGATGGAGTCCTCAAGAGGTAAACTATGGGAACAGGGACATTCAGAAGAACAGATGTGTTCAGACTTTCATTTAAAAAAACATCTATTCAGTCAGCAATCCTTTATATTCCCTTGACTGCCCTTCTCCTTTATCTAGCACTTCTAAACTCCCTCTTTCTCTTCTACAGTCACATTATGTTACATTTATTAAAAAGAAAAAAACAAAAAACAAAACTAAATCCAAAAAGAGATGAACCACCTGATTTCAGTTGACCGCTGCCTCTGTAATTCTTCCCCAAACTCGAAAGTAAAAAGGAATGCATTTTAATGACTCATTTCAATGGCGCTGTCCTTGGTGCTGAAATGTTCAGCGCCTCTGCAAGCTCGCTGTCTCTGCTGTGCTGAATAGAAGCTTTTCTGTTTCATTTTGATGTGCAATGTTGCTTTCATTGCCTTGAATAAACGTGTGCCTTTTTTTTTTTTTTTTAACATTTTCTGAACTAAGCAGCTTGCAATGGAGCTCAAGTGCACTTTGGGTGTGAATGTGAAAAGCACTGACAAAGTATCTGTACAGAAGGTTGCACTGAAAAGAGCTTACAAAATATACTAGGCTGGATTGGATAAACACAAAAAAATATAGGCTTGGGGAAGGTGGCCTCTGAAGAAATTTGAATAGGATAGGGGATATTTGTATATGTGTTAGTGAAAGGGAATGTGAAAGAAAGCAGAGATGTGTTTGTGTATGGTGGATGGGGGCATTCAAGGCCTGAGGACCATTAGTGTAAGACACTGGTGCTTCTGGGAGCTTGATTATCGGGGAATTCTGTTGTGGAGCCAAACTGGAACTCCCAGTGGATACAATTAAACACACACACACCACACATACACACACATTCACACACATGCACCAACTCCCTCTGTCCACAAAGGTTATCACAACACTAACATTTAATGAGGATGATACTGTGACTAATTAACAGGATGGGCCTCCTTGTTGAGCTTCAACAGCTTTGCATAGTTACACTTCTACATCCATAAGATCCAATAGAGGGAATTTACTACATGTATACTATGTATATTTTTGCTTTTCTTGCAAGAACTGATTTTTTTTTATTTCATTATTTGCATGATCATTATACATCTTAGCCATTCATGCCCTGTGGCTACATCTCCAGTCTATTATCCCTGTCCTAACCTTTCCTGGCCATTATGTGGATTAAAGGTTGCACGTGTCCAGCATGTCATCAAGAAAAATTACATTTCATTGTCGATTCACAGGAAAAAATCAATTCAGATTCTGATGCATGTTCTGGCTTAGACTTTAACCTTTGGTATTAGAATTACTTATCTCACTGGATTGAACTGTGCATATGTGTGTACATACATACAGTATGTGTGTGTGTGTGTGTGTGTCACAGAGTGAGAAAGAGAGGAGTATGTGTGAGTTTACACACAAGGTGCTGCTCTCCCATGCTGTCAGATCTGCTCAGACCCTTCTAGCCAAAGTGTGGTGATGTTCCATTAGGCTTTTATTTGGACAGCAGCATGGCGTGTAATAGACTCACAGCCCAGCGTGTGTCTGCTGCCTCACTGCGTCTTTCTCTCTTTTTTTCTCCCCCTTTTAACTCTCAGTATACACTAAAGTTTGTTCCTGTCCTCAGTTGTGCCTCCGTTGTGTCTGTCTCACTATAAGTAAAGTGTTCAGGTAATAAGAAAGCGAGAGAAAGAGACAGAGGAACAGAGAATATGTTGTACCATTCTTGACAAGCTGTAAACCGGTGGCCCTTCTCCACTGCAGGAAAATTTCCAAAAATCTCTTTAAGAACTCACAAACACAACCTGCACAGGACCACAGGAATCTACAGGAATCTTGGTTCAGTTTTATTATAAAAAATATTCTAATGATTCAAAAAATAAATGGATGGAGTATGTCTATCCTGAGCATTAATGACTTGGAAAAAGCAAGCCTCAAAACTGCAACAACTTGGATAAGTCATTCATTGAGACCTGGACTTGGATTTAACACCCACCAACTCACAAAATGCAGGTTAAAATGAACTGTGGCAGGTAACGCTCTAAAGTTACTAGCCAACTTGGCTAGTGATGAATCGTGCTCTAAATATCACTGCATGTTTGAAGCAGGCTGCAGAAACAATCCTCCTAGTCCTAATCCTACATTTCCTATGAAGACTATGTTATGACGGGTAATCAGGGCTGTAGTGGAGGCTAAACCAGGCTAAATGTACACAAATGTTGTTTACCCACCTCTTAAATAGTGTTTATGCAGAATTTCCATCACTTTACAGCTGTCAGTGTTCTCAGACTGGCTTCTTACTGCAGTTTCTGTTGCAGCTTCTAGGATGGATTTACGTTTGAACATTGTATCCTTGTATGAGACATGGAGACGGTTGTTACTGTTAACAAGGAGTGACCAACAAACTACCACCCACCCGTGCTACACGGCTAGCAGGCTAGAGCCGCTTTCATGAGACAGATGAATGAATCAGAGTTCAGAGGATGATATATGTCATTAACTGACATGTTTGGCATCAAATAATAATGACAATAAAGACAAAATAACACAAAGTAACAAGCTAGAAAAGCATTTCCGTGGAGCTAATTTTTTTTTAATTGACATTAGTGTTGTTTGAACCGTCCACTTTATCTGGTGCTGCCGCTTTACATGACAGTCAATGTTAACGTAGCTTGATAGTTTGGATTGCTTAACTGCTGGTGCGTTCCCGCTGTGTGTTGTTTGTCCACAATTACTGCAATTAACACCATACAAGTTAAGGTTCAGCTTCATGCTGCTCACTCAGACTTTTAAAAGGAAAGCTTTTTAAATTTGCAGAGAGTGAGTGAAGGAATTAGCAGAGAGGAGACAGAAGTGAGGAAGTATTGCAGGATGTAATGATGTTGATAGAAAAACAAGGAGAAAGTAAAGAACTGATTCAAGAAGGCAGAGGGTGCAACTGATTCAAGATTGAAAGATAAAGTTTGAAGAGGAAAAAGGAACAAATAGAGGCAATCTGGGCGTCAGCTGATGGAGAGATGTGAAGGAATTTGAAGCAGGAGGCAGAAAAGAAAGAGAAAGTCTGACTTACACCTGTATCTAGATGAATTATTGCTCTGGTAAATATTTTTAAAAGCACAATCTGTTATCCAAATGTAAACTAAAGGACATCCCAAAAAATGAAAGTCAAAGCACAAGGTTAAAACTTGCAATAAAAGGACTTACAGATCTTTTAATACAGGCACTAACTACTAGTATTACTACTACTAACTGTTGTCAAAACGACACTAAAACTGACAGATAGTTTCAGTTGTTACACAACAAAGAAATGCTGATTCATCATTCATCTGACTGACTAATCTATTAGTCTAACAGTCTTGATTTGGCTTTAACTTTGAGTAAATTAATTCCTCATAAGTCAGTTGTTGTTTTTGTTATATTCAAACATTGATCTATATTAAGAACCATATAGACGGTGTGAGAATCGAGATTTGTTTTTAAGATAGAGACTGATTGGTCCATCTATCCATCCATAAGGCCTTGTGGCTGAGACGGAGTAGCTGAGGTAAAGTAGGGTTTACCCAAGCTAGTATTTACCACTCCAGTCTTGGAAAAACACATAACATACTGTCAAGATCTCACATCTAGAAAATACAAGATGAACCATTTTGTAGTTGGGATAAATACTTTCAGGGTGGAGGCTGTCAAAGAGATTTATTATGCTTTATCTTTTATTTTTACCATTACTTATGTTTAAATTGACCGAGTGTTTCTCATAATCTGTTTTAGTCCAAGAAAAACATTTTGGCTAGTGGAAATTCTGATTGGCTGATAACTTTAAAATCTAGTAGCCATGTTGGCGGGTGATCAATAAAGTTAATGTCAAGTCTTGATTGAGATTGTAAACACATGTTGTGTGTTGCTATCAGGGCATCAAACATCAGTACTTATTTTGTCAGTGTCAAATCAAATGACTGGTTGGATTTGTAATCTGGTTTACCTATTTTTTGATCAGATAGTGAATTACATGAGATTTTTACCAGGTTGAGACTATTTTATATAAGAAAAGTTCTTCTACTGTAACATTTGATGACGTCAGCTTCTCTTGTTTCTTTGATTTCCCTATGTGAGGTAACAGGAGAAAAAAGCAATTGGAACTTGTTATTTCCACTTATGCAACATAACCAACTTCCCAACTTGTCTAAAAGTGATGAGATAACAAGAAATAGAGTTAGAGAAAATGAAACATTAACTTATTCACTAATTCTTCCCAGATGGTTGGGCACTAAAGACAAAAACTAACCAGAAAGCTTTTCATCGCAACTTTGCAGATAGTAACCTCGTCTTTCTGATGTTGCAGGTTTCATGGTTCAACATGCATCAAGCATCAATCAACACTGAGATACATGAAACTACAATGCAATGAAAACCACAATTACATTGTGTATTAAAGCTGTTTTTAACTCTTTATCTCATTTAATTTACTGAATATCCATGGATATTTATATATGGTCAAAATACAAGCCATATTCTCACAGTTCGGCTGGTTCAGGACTATGTTTCTTATTACATACCTTCAGGAATCAATAACAACTTAGAACATAGCATAGCACCCAGATGTGCTGTTGCATCGTAGCACTGCGTAAATCAATGGTCTGCTGTTTGAAATTGGGCCAGGGAGACCTAATGGGAAAGGTCGTTTGGATTGAAGAGACTGCATTGACCAGGCAACCCAAAGACTGAAGGGAAAAGCCAATCTATCAGTAGTATTAA
The DNA here is from genome assembly GCF_910596095.1 of Thunnus maccoyii. NCBI lineage: Eukaryota > Metazoa > Chordata > Actinopteri > Scombriformes > Scombridae > Thunnus > Thunnus maccoyii. Next base: position 4,854,933 of record NC_056546.1, read on the forward strand.
TAAATGAAACTGGGCATCATAGCCAACTAGAAAATCTTGCCCCTTTCCTCCTCACTCATTGTTTTTTTTTTTTTTTTTTTTTTACTCCTCACTGTAGAACAGCCAGCTAAGCTTTTTAAAAGCTCAGATGTAATTGTTGCATTTAGGACAGAGCAATATCGATCAGCGTTACTGAGGCAAAAGAGCCACTCCATATTGCCCATAATGTCAAAAGCAGGCACAAATAATGAGGCCATTTGGCCATCCTACCATCTTTCCTAATGGTCGGAGTCATTTCTATTTCCAAAGGAAACCCGCAACTGTCTTGCTCTTTGATCCGTTGAGCAGGTGCATCTAATCCGTGCATTTTTTATCTGGGTCAGAACAATTAGGATTGATGACATGAGCAAAAGAGTGTGTCAGTGTGTGTGTGTGATCATGTCTGTATAAACATCTGACTGTACAAGTGCCAGAGATGGAACAAGTGGCACTACAGAGGCAGAGAATGAGATTGCCATCACCGGATGTTGGGTGCAGCTTGCTTCACTCGTGTCAATAATTTTAGCCTCGATAGGTGCTTGGAATATCCTCACCTGGTGAAGTGATTGAAAGCAGATTGATTGGAGGAGTGATAGGAGGAAATGAGGTCGAGGTTGAGTCTCAGAACAAATGGAGGAAGCAGGTAAAGCACAAGTGGAAATTAATTGGAAAGAGGAGACGATGGCGAAGGATGGGTGGAGGGCATGAGAGGACTGAAAGAGACTTTCTAATGCAACAAAAGAACAGAAGGGATGTTAAACATATATATATATATATTTATTTATTTATTTGGGGGGGATCAGGCGATTGTTAAAAATATAGAACAATATGATTCTGCTGCACAATATGATACTCCCCCAGTGGTAGTGGCGAGAGAGGAAAAGACACAGTGGCAGACAGTGATGCACATAATGCTTCAAGAGAAAAACAGAGGACACAGTGATGATTTTATCCAAAACATTTATAACTTTGTATGGTGAAAATGGTGAGCATACAAACTGTTTTGCACAAGAGCCATTCTCGTGGTTGCTAAGCAGCCATAATTTCCGAGAAAAAGAAGCGGATGACGATGAGATGAAGTTAAAGTAAAGAAATTTTTCTCTGACTCTCTGTGTTCCTCCCTCACATCTTGTCCTTTCACTCCCTGCTTCCACTGATGTCAGACTCATTTATTAAGCATTACACCAGACGAGACGCACCCCTGGCTGCCAAGGCCTCATTCCCCACCTCTCAGACTGTGTGTGAGGGTGTGTGTTGCACCCCCCGTAGAGGACCACACTCAATAATGCATTGCTGCAGGCCTAACTAGAGCAAGCCGAGGCCCCCACTGCTCTGCGCCTGCATACTCCCATTTTGTTCCAAAAACAAAAGTGCTTAGCTCACATCACATTTTTTTCCTCGCACATGCTTATATGAATACGAAGCATTCATAATGCAGGGACTCTAATTACAAAGAGACATGGCATCTATAAAACATGGACTCTAATTACGCAGAAATACAAGGGAAGAGTCGGGAAACACAAGGGTCAAAACATCACCTTGAGTTAGTTACAAAGTAAAGCACAGAGCACCTCTCTCTCTCTCGCTCTCTCTCTCTTTCGCCAAATGAAATGGTGCATTATGAGAGCCGTTTTACCCTGTCAGCTTAAGTTTTAGATGACAAATTAGCTGCAGTATCATACTGAGAATAGCCTAACCCAAGCAGACAGCACAGCCTCTGCAGGAGTCACTTCAGGTAGAGTGAAGCTATAAGTAAAATGGAAAGAATAAACTATAATATTCAGCTTAAGTTGGGATGTTACTTTTTTTAGTAGACTGACTTAAAAAAGCACCTTCAACAATGCATATTTTTAACTTTTCTTTTGCATTGATCCGTAAGTAGTCTATTCTCCATCCATCCATTTTCCATTGCTTATCTGGCTAGTGGTGGTGGCAGCTTAAGCAAATGTAATGTTATTCTCCTGCAGCTCTTCCTGAGGCGTTCACAGGCCAGGTGGGATATGTGGACCCTCCAGCTTGTTCTGGGTATGCCTCGAGGTCTCCTCCCAGTTGGACAAGTGCATAAACTAGTGGTGGGAATCTTTGGGAGTCTCATGATTTGATTTGATTCCAATTCCTTGGTGTCCAATTCGATTCAAAACTGATTCTTGATTGAATAAATAGAAAAAGGGGTACAATTTCCAGTCTCTTGCTCCAGTATACTGTGTGCCAATCCATTCACTGGTGTTCTTATTCCACTGAATTACAATATGAAACATAATTGGCAATTAAGATAAATGGTGTGCAGCATTTTTATTTTAAAAAGTTAACTACACCACTTAATGAATTAATTTGAAAGCATCTTACAGTCTCCTGCCTTTATGAGAGTGACAAAATGAGGGGGGAGGTGGAGTGCTCTGCTGTGTTATTAACATTATGTCTTCAGCTGTGGAGAGCAGCCTCTCCGCTCTGGTGAGAGCATTGAGCGGGCGCCAGGTTTCTGAGGTGAAACAGACTGAGGACCGAGTTATTTTCTTCACCTCAGAGTTGGTTTAAGTTGTTTAAGTGTTGCAGTGTGTGTTGGTCAGCCGGTCTCATTTGTTACTTCTGGAGTTTGCTGCTCTGCTAACATTAGTCTCTGAGTGATGGTGTAGAAAGTTATAGTATACAGTATACCTCACGTTCATCTCACAAAGGTAATTATGAGTCATTAAATCAAAAAATGCTTGCAACCGCTGCCTTTTTTGAAGATGAATTACAAGATAACTCTAGCGTGTGCACATTGTAGACTGTCCACCTTTTTCAGTCCGTCAACATCTCATTATTAACTAACATTCAAAAAATTGATTTTGACATTTGTGTATTGATGCAGAATGGTTCACATCCACATTGCAATGCATCTAAGAATCGATTTTTTTTCCCTACCAGAAACTATAGGAAGTGACACATAGGGGCCTGAAGGAACACTTCAGGCCCCTATGTGTCACTTTTTAATGCACTGGGTAGCCCTTAGCATCACTTTTTAATGTCCAGGGTAGTCTGATAGACAAAAGATACTTCCAGTTGAAATACATTATATAGATTAAATTTCACGAGCTGTACATTCAATATGGGTCTGATAATGACACGTATGGGTTTACATTGGAGTGAGTTGACAGTCTGGCGCGTCTCATACAGACGCTAAAGGAAGCCTTGTGTGTCAGTATCAGAAGCCAAAGGGCGTGACACAGCATCAGTATTTGATGACCTGGGAATAAGAACGGGTTGGTTATGTTAAACCTTGGTTTTCACATCAGTCTCCTGTTAGAGGGTACATGTTGCTAACACTGTCTCCAAATTGGCATCATCATTCCCACAATGTACGATGAAAGAGGATGATTGAACTCTCATCTGCACACTTAATAGTACACAAAACCTCCCCTATGTTCACAACAAATATGGGGTCATTAGGTTTGTCATTGACATTGCTGCTTACGTGGGCAAATCATTGCAACTCTGCTAGAAAGGCAACACAAGCAAAGATAAACAAATTCTGTCATGCATGCTGATCGCATACAAATTGCATCACCACACAACCTGGGATTGAGTCAGATAAGGGAACCTGGCGAAAAAAAAAAAAAATGCACTCATGCTCCTCTGTGCTTTTCCTCCTAAAGGCTTGTCTTGTGTGTACCGGTAAGTACAAGTGGGACAATGTTGTAAAGAAAAGCATTTACCTGTAGAGCTGCAGGTTAGGTTATCTGGTTGAAAGGGTACAGAACTCCTGCATCTGAAATATCTGTATGTCCATTTGTCTGTCTGAAGTGTTTCTTGTCTGTTTGCCTGAAAGGAAAACTACAACCTCCACCTTCCTCCTGTTTCTTGCATTTAAGTTTGTCCTTATTTCCAACCCTTTTGCAAATCCCTGCTTAAATAATTCATTAAAAAATTAAAAGCCACAGGCAAAAAACCCCAAAAAAACTGCAGCACGTGATCAAGGCGCTGGTTATTGCTATAGGATCAGTGCTAGTCGGTCACCACGAGAGAATAGGAGATTAATATGCTTTAGCAGCTGGGGTCAAAGACTAAATTCCTCACTTCGTTGAGGGCCGAGAAGAAGCAAAATGACCGTAAGTTGCATGCTCCCTCTTGGCCGGCGCCGGCGTAGAGAATGCGATTACCGGTCTTGGTAGGCAGTGTCTGTTTTCTGACCTCTAATCTCACCTTCTCTCATCTGTATTCTGCAGCTCTCGACTGGCCTACTGTCCTCTGCAAAGCGGGGAGGTATTAGTGTCTGAATAGAAGTAAATATAATATAGTATGAAGAAGAAAACAATATGTATGTTTATTAAAGGGAAGGATTTATCTTAAAGGAACTGGTATGCAATAAGTCGTCATTAATATGTATATTTTAACCCATTACAAAGGATGTTGCAGCTAGCACTACATTATACATACTGTGGTAAGGCATTAATTAATGAATAATAATTGTACACTGAATGAATATCAGACAAGCAGAGGTAATGCAAATGATCTGGGGGATCAAGCAGGTGATGTTTTGCTGAAAAAGGTGAGCGATTAAAAGGCAAAAAGTGAGCGAGAGATGAGAATACAAAAGATTTTGTAATCAAAGGAGCGATAGACACAGAACAGGAGGACAGTGAGATACAAATGTAGGCCAGAGAGGGCATGAAAAATAGGAATAAGGGGGGAAAGTCAGCATCCACACTGCAGAAAAATTCCCCATCAAGTCAATTTTAGACTGTAACTGAGTCCATAAAGTCTTATATATTGAAAACAAATCAATCTGGCAGCGCCACAGGAACCGGTTAGCCTGTTTTCCAAGTATTTTCTAAAGCAAAAAATTCCAGCAGCAGAGACTTGCTCTATACATTCTTGTTTCAACATGCACCAATTATTGCTAGCAAGTCTCTAAAATATTCCTACGCATGTAGTTTTTATCCCTTGTCTTAAGAAAATGATTGTTTTAGGGCTCACTTATAGAAAGAAACGGCTTAATAAGATGGTTTAAGCAGTGCAAGTCTGGTTGGGGGAGGAACATTATGAAGTTAGCACTGCTGGTATTTCTATGTGTGTGTGTGTGTGTGTGTGTGTGTTTGCTCAAACCTGAGTGAGTGAAAGATAGAATTATCTCTTCAACCTCTGGGCCGTGGTGGTGGTGGTGGTCTCTCCTACCACCAGTGGAATTGTGACAGGAAGGTATTGAGCTACTGTGTATGTTTGTGTGTGTCTGTTGGAGATTAACGTTAACTGAGGTTGATAGACAGAAGCGGGATAGTCGTTGTGTATCATGCATACAAATAGACACAGACAGACACACACACACACACACACAGAAACACACACAGAAACACACACACACACAGAGCAAGGAGTGGCAGCTCTGACTGAAGTCAATTCAGAGAATGACAGTGAAGGGCAGCAGACATGACCCTGGTTATATAGCCAGCAGCAGAGAAATGTAACTGAGGAGAGGAGAGGAAGGAGACGAAAGGAGAGGAGAGGAGAAGAGAGGATGGGAAGAGGAGAAGAGGAAACAAGGAGAAAAGAGAATGAGAGGAAAGGAGAGGAGGATTGCATGTTTAGGAGAGGAGGGAAAGCAAAGACTGAAAGAGGAAGAGAGGGAATAAGAAGAGGAGGAGAGGAGAGGAAATGCAAGGAGGGAAGTAGAGGACGAGGAGAAAAGAGGAGGAGAGGAGAGGAAGGAGATGAAAGGAGAAGAGAGAAGAGAAGAAGAGAGGATGGGAAGAGGAGAAGAGGGAACAAGAAGAGGAGGAGAGGAGAAAATAGAAGGGGAGGAGAGGAAATGCAAGGAGGGAAGTAGATGACGAGGAGAAAAGAGGAGGAAAGAAAAGGAAAGGAGGATGGCATGTTTAGGAGAGGAGGAAAAGCAAGGACTGAAAGAGGAAGAGAGGGAACAAGAAGAGGAGGAGAGGAGAAAAGAGAAGGGGAGGAGAGGAAATGCAAGGAGGGAACTGGAGGATGAGGAGAAAAGAGGAGGAGAGGAGAGGAGAATGGGAATTGCAGGAAAGGAAATGAGGAGAAAAGAGAACAAGAGGTGAGTAAATAAGAAAATTGAATTATTAATTTTGTGTAACCTTTATTTAACCAGATAAATCATTAAGAACAAATTCTTATTTATAACGGCGGCCCGACAAAGGGCAAAGCCTCCTGAGGGAAGGAGGTAGAGGAGCTAAGAAGGAAAAGTCAAAAGTTAAAAAAGACAGCAGCACACATCCAAACATTTCCAACACACCCACTACTCACATACAATCACAACAAGCATTATATGTGACAACAAGCGTTACATAAATGATACGCAGTCTAGCACACAAGCATTGGGCAGGTAGTCAACAGCTTCAGGCCATACAGGCAATCAAGCAATAAGAAAAAAGGAGCAGACAAGAAGAGGAGAAGAGGAGGAGAAGAGGGGTAATGAGGTGAAGTGGTGAGGAAATGAGGAAGAAAGAGAATGACAAGAGGCAAAAACAGAAGAGGAGAAGAAGAGGAGAGGAGACAAGGAGGGAAAAATGAGAGGAGAGAACAAAAGGGAAGAAAAAAAAAAAACAAGAATAAGAGGCCAAAAGTAAAATGAATGCCTGCAGGTGTCAGAAACAACAGATATGCTTCCACTTTAGCCCACTTAAAGTTTCACTTCTTCTCAACTGTCATGTAAATGCGGCCGCGGAGCTCAGCCTCGCTATTCCTACGGTTTAAATTAACAATGACAGCAGCTGTGTTTCAGGCAGGTCGCGGCGCTCAGGTGTGTCTGAGTGTGTGTCATGAACTTTAGCATACACTCACATCGCTATTGTTCCAACATGGCTCCGTAATACAGTGTGTGTGTGTGTGTGTGTGACAGCCAGCGGTTTTGAGGATGAGTGGGTGATGTAGGTTTGCAAGAAGAAGATATATTCTTTTATGCAGTCTGGAGTCTGAGAGGAGTCATATATTATTTTCTCAGAAACCCTTGAGAATACAGAGAGCTGCTTCTGTCTGGTGTTGTTTGTCTCCGCGGCAGCAGCAGCAGCAGCAGCCCGTTCACCTCCGTCCTTCACATCTCTGCTTCTTTGTCTAAATTAATTGTTTTGACAAGCTATTAATTTGGCAGAAATATGCAAACACGCTCGCGCACACGCATGCACGCCCGCACAAAGACAGTAGCCCAGTCGTATAATTCAACCATGGCTGTAATCAAAAAAAGAAAACAAACAAAAACTATATATTTCATGCAGTATACCCTATATAACGCTTGTCCTCAATTCAACTCCATTTTTGGGGTATTGTGCTGACAGATACTAGAATACATATTTAAACGTTGAGTAATTGTAGAGAAACCGAGGGATGAAATTTAAAGTAGATTGATTACAAAATAAATTGGACTCTAAATCTTGTGCGAGTAAAAATAATGAAAAAAGATCAATGTGAAGAAGAGAATAAAAAAGCATCATAAGGAAAAAAGAATCGGGGGGGGGGAGGGGAGGGGTCAAAAGCACAGACAGGCAGAGACGTGGATAGAATTACAGACACAGGAAGGAAACGCCATACATGAAAAGGACAGACAAAGACAACGCGATGGGGAGAGATAGGATGATGACACGCTCGGAGGGTGAATGGAAAAAGGATCTGAACGGCGGCGGAGGGTTTCAGACTTACTCACGAGCATTTAGGCGGCTGGATTACAAAAATATGGCCTTCGCTCGATATGATAGTGGCGTAGTGAGTGAGTGAGTGTGTGAGGGAGGGAGGGAGGGAGGTGGTGGTGAGTGGTTGAGGGGAGATGGGGGTGTTTAGTGAGTAAAGAGGTGAATTATGGTGTGAGAGAGTGAGTGACTGAGGGAGCGAATCAGGAAGGGATTGAGTGAAGGAGTAAGTGAGTGTATGTGAGGAATTGAGGAAGATAAAGACACCATGTAATCTGGAAAATGTCCTTTACTGTCCAAAGTGTGTCAACACTGCGATACACACAGGTGCATTTTGCATGTGTGTATAAGCTGTTTTTCCCAAAGGAATATCAACATTTTATCTTCTCACTTATATAAATCAAAAAAACACTTGTGCATTATGTCAAACACAGTTGGTGGTACAATCATACGTCACAAATCAAGATGTTTCTGTAGGAGAGCTTGTGTAATTACATTACAGACAGCTGAACATCAACTAACTTAGATGTCAGGGCCGCTGATGACCATTTGGAGGCCCTAAGCGTAACTGGTCATGGGGGCCCTGAGTCAAGTCCCAAGATGGGCTCCAGTGCTCCAATCTGGCCAAAGGTCAAAGAGCTGACATACAAATAAATAAAGTCTACATCAAACAAAAATGACACAGCTGTGATTTCATATGAATATTAATGATGCACTAATTGCAGTTTTATTGGATTTTTGGTGATTCTGATTTTCTTTATAAGAACTGATTAAGATTTTTTTGTTTTGGACTTTAAGGTATTACAAATTGCGAGCTTTATGCCTTCTTCACTCACGCTAAAGAACTTCCAACGACGATGTGTGTGTGTGTGGCGGTAGTGTCTTTGCGCTGTGTGCGCGACGTGAACCATAGTGTGGCTATGTGAAAATTTGACCGGAGTCTGAATGCAGTCAATGCTCGAGTCCAAGTCCGAATCATCAGTATGCAAGTCTGAGTCACGACTCCAGTCGGACTCGAGTCCGAGTCCTGGACTCAAGTACTACAACACTGGCACGGGCTTCATCTCTCAGTTTTCTCTTCTTCATGTTGTCGAGAGGGAGGTAGTAGGCTACAAGCGAACCAAAGCAAACTCCGAAGCGAACAGACGAGGACTTTGAAGGTTGTACCATTTTGAGGAAGGGGCGGGGGGGGACCCTCTCTTTTTATATATTAGGTAAAAACATGTAATTTGCCTGAATTGGGTGATAGGGTACATACAGTGAAAAAAACCAACGGTAGGCCTGTCCATAGCTAAATTTAACTATGTTTTCAATGTGTGTTAAAATGTAATAATGTGATTCAACCTTAATTCTGGGGGCCCCCGCCTGGTACTTGAGGCCTCACTCACTCTGCGTACTCTGTGTATGCGGAGCGGCGGCACTGTTAGATGTTAATACAGACGAGGACAAGAGCAAACCTTTACAGGCAAGTTAAGTGTGTACAAGGTTGATACATGCAGGTGGATCCAAATTCAGAGTGACTGCTGGAGGCTGGAGGCAGCAGGTAACAGCTGAAGAGATGATTGTGAAAGTCATGTTCATCTGGATTCATAATGGGGTCAAAAACATGTTTTACAATCCATGTCAGCATCGGTGATGTGATTTATTGTTCTCCCATCTAAAGGTTAGCTTTCACCTGTCAACACAGTGATGGAGGATAATGTCACTTTGGCTGCTTTCATGTGTGTCTCAGGAGTTGCGGTGTTGAACTGCGCAGCATCGACATCTCATCGGCACGTCAGCAAATTAAAACCATCTGCATGGTTAAATATCACGAGGAGAAAAACAAGTTTAGCACAATTAGTTGTTTAACATAAGACAAAACTGAACATTTTGAAAAGCAGTGTGTGTGTGAAGAGTGATGTTCAACATTATAATTGTATTTGGGGAAATAAAATGATACTTGTCAGTAGGTGTTGGATGCTGTTTACTGTTGCAGCACATTGGAATTAAAGCTGATAAATTTGCTTTTAGTACATCAGTGCTGGTTTGGGAGGGAGAGGAAGACAGAAAAAGATTTTAAAAGAGAGCAGGAAATAAAACAGGGACACCAGAGATATAGGGGCCTAATAAAAGAAACTAGAATATAAGAGGAAAAGCTTGATTTTATAGAACAAGCTAGAAGAAAGAAGGGAAAAAGATGGATGAGTGTGCGGAGAGTGTGATGGTTTCCAGATTAAAGAATGATGTCTATTTTAAGCAGAGAAGGATAAATGAGCAAACGTAAAATACAAATTAATGGAGACAAGGATAGATGAAGAAAACATGTGGGACAAACAAATTGTCATTTGCACACAGAGTCTGAGACGAGCAGTAGATGGAGCGTTTCAGACATGAAAAATAAACACAAAACAAAAAGGGATGAAAAAATAGATGGAGAAAGGGATGATAACGGTTTGATGTCATAACTTGCTTTCAAGAAACATTTGATCTCTTGGTATTCCATGTATTGCATAAAAAACATAACTTGTATAATCTTTATACTCTGTTTTATCCTTCTGCCTTTTCTTTTTTTATTTTGTTTTGTTGTACAAAAGCTGCATATGTCAGGGCACATACATTATATTCATTGTTGTCTGATGATGTGTTATATATGACACATTGGCTGATTGTCTATCATATACGTGGCAAAAATAATAGCATTGCCAAGATAATAACAGTCATTTCATCACTTAAGTCCTGGAAGACCTCCATTAAGATTCAAACAACCAGTTTACCCGTGCTGTAAGATGCAAGTATAGTGAGAATTGAAGGATAGTAATGATGTTTATGACTGATATTGTTAGAGGAGTGGGTAAAGGGTTGGTTCAGCAAATTGGTTTGGGAGGGTTAATGATAGTAGGACTTGTTTGTTAATTAATTGTCAGCATTCTCTATTTTCTGTCTTTGTTTGTATTTTTGTGAGTTAATAAGAATAAAAAAAGAGATTCAAACAACCCTGAATAAAACGTTAGAGATAAGATTGAAAGAAATTAAGCAGAAAGGAAATAGAGAAACACTACGGATACCAGAATTACCATCTGGTATCATCAAGAATGGAAATGAAGCTGGAGGCAGTTATCCAAATGAATGTTAAAGTGCATCCATTATGTTGAAAATAGGCCCTAACAACAACAATTGTACACCTATCACCACCAGCTATAGCAGTCAAATAGTTAATGTTTTAAGGATTAACGCAAATTACCAATGAAATTCAAGGTTAAAGCTATAATTCTCACTAAACAATCGGACAGCAGGGAACGGTGCAAAACAAAATGAAACTTCACCAGGGAATGTCCTATAATTTATTTTGTGAGAACAATTGAGAATTCATAATCAAAAAGAGGAAAACTTCTGTGTTTTTTTTTTTTTCATGTAGAAGGCCACTGCTGTCAAAGCTGCTGAGAGCACCCAGAAAGCAGTAAATATTTAATTGGGAGTTCAGTTGAGATGGAAGTACAGAAGACACAGGGTGACATTGTGAATTTGTGTGTGTGTGTGTGTAATGAGGTGGTGGATGCATTTGTGTGTTTGTTTGTTAACTGCAGAGAATTAATCAGTTTGGGCCAAGCTTCATCTCTTTTACTTAGTAGGTGTTCAGATGCTGCTGCTGGAGTCCAAATTACATGTATTATCATCCGGAATGAACAACTAGCTGATGTTGGAATAAAAAGTTTCGCCTTACTTTTTTGGATGCATACATGTCATGACGTCTGTAACTGAAGATCATTTCAACATATAAATACTGAGATATTCATCAGGCTGCTGTTTCGCCACCATGGGGCAAAGTAACACCATAAAAATGACAGACACACAAATCTGACATATTCTTAAATGTAGCTAACATCCTAACACAACGATTCACATTTTTTTGTGTCTTTATCAACATCTGTCATTGCTGCGTTCAGTTTTTTGAACCACTTTTGGGCAAGAGAAGCTAACAAACACATGTGGCTGACATATTAGCGCCTCAAAGATCCTACGGCTAACATTGTCATCTTGGGGAAGCAGAAGTGGACCCAAACACAGAGGCCAGAATGCAGATTTGATGAAAAAAAATCTCCTTTAATCATGGATGTTCAAGAGCAGGCAAACAGACTAAACAAAACGAATGATCCAACAACGACTCAACTCAAAACCAGACCTTAAACACAGACTAAACTAATCAAGGAATGGGGAACAGGTGACGAGACACAAGGGCCGGCTGGGAGTGATTGGCTGAGGGAAACACAGGAAGCAGGGCAGGGCTGACGAGACTGATACAGGGCAGGTGTGGGGAAGACACAGCGCAGAGCAGAGCTAACGAGGGTGAAGCAGGGCAGGTGAGGAGGAGTACATGAACACACAAGAGAAACACAGTAACAAACCCAAAACCCAGAAAACACAATACTCTAAATACAACCCACACCAACCTGTCCAAGAACCATCATGAACCTAAACTAAAGTATACAACACACCAGGCTAAACAACAAAAGGCAGTCCAAACCCACCACCCAAATATAACAAGAAAACCCATATGACCCGAAGAACTAAACAGAAGTGCAAACCAGGAGACCCCAAAAAACACAAGAACATAAAAACACCAAAAAAAACAGCTAACGGTTACACAATACAACACTACTTACACATCCAGCAGATACAGGGAAGCATTAGCATTAATTTAGTTTCTGTCCACCTGATGAATGGATGATGAATATCTGGGTGTTTAGATGCTAGCTGCACCATCTAACCGCTAACTTGCAGTGAATGTGGCAAAAAACAATAAGCTAAAAGAGGCTAAAAACCTCCACTTAGCTATGGAGCTTAGGTTAGTTGGCGCACACCTCTATGAGCAACCCCTTTTAACACATCACACATTTTCATTTGACAAATTAATATAAAAAATACTGAGCCACAATACTAGATTTGCTTATTGGAAGCGAGGTATTGTGTTACATTAATACTGCCTGTTGTTAACAATCCCCCCAGTAGCTTGTGGACTAAAATTCTAACATGTGTTTGTGTGAAAGTAAGAATGTTAATATACTTTGCCTCTTTTCAGGGAAATCCCAAAGCTGAGCTCATGGAAAAAGGTAATTGAGGAACAATAGCTGTCTTTTTTTATGGCTTCCGTTGTACATCTAGCAGCACAGTCAGAGAACGCTTTTCTCTCTGGGATTGTTGTATGATTCCCCTTCCTGTGTTGGAGTTAATCTAAATGCCCACAAGTTTTGGTTATTTGGTATATTTTGGGGGGGGGGGGGGGGGGGGGGGGGGTATGGGGGTATCAAAGCTTTATACTTTCAAACCCAAGCATCACAAGTATCCGGAGCTGCTTTTATGGTCTTCCCCTGTGGGCTTAGCTGTCATTGGATGCTGCGCTGGAAGCGGAGCATCCTCGTCGTTTGCAGGGGTTCAAATCCTGTCTCCCGCTGTGATGTGTGTTTTTCTCCCCTCAGTTCCTGTCTTCCTTTAGAGTACCGTGTACTGTCAAATATCCTTATGGGTGCTGGATGGCCTCTTCTCCTTTTGAAAAAGAAGTGCTTTCATGAACCAATTTTTTTTTTTTTTTTATTCGGAGAATTCAAAAAAGAGGTTTTCACGTTTAAGTATCTGAAAAGGAGTTTATTTTTTTATGCCAACTGAAAAGGGAGAAGAATATTTCATGCTGAATCAATGCTGCACTGAAACTAGATTTTGAATGGCAGGAACTTTGCTATTGGAAATATAAAATCAGGGTGGATGTCAGACTCTCTATTGACTCTTGCCCATCGACTAAAGGTCCATTTGTCAATCATTTTCTGTAGCCTGCTGAGCTGTTAATTGGCAGGTAATTGTACTTTTTAAGCACTACCTTTAGTTGATGTTATGTGATAAAATAATTATCAATAGGTCAATGAAACAAAATCACACTTTAAAACAATGTTGCACTTTATAACAAACCCTTTTTCTTCCTGCCAATCAAAACAGCAGTTGGAAAGTTTGCATTAAGTTAGAAGAAATAACACTTAACAACCCACCACTGAGGCCTTGCCTTAACTGGAAACTGTATTTTCTATAACATAAGAATCTGATTCACTACATCAGATACAGAAAAGTCCATACAGAATATTCTTGAGCTGGTTTTGTTCGATGGAGCAACAGGCCTCTCCAGATCCCTCCATTGGATGAGAACAACATAGATGAATAATGTATCAATGTTTCTCTCTATCTCCAGGGCTTTGGAGCTTTAAAGATCTGCTTTTTTTAATATACAAAACACAGTCAGCAGCAGACGCCCCGAGCCTCTACCCTATATGTGCGGCTTATGTGTCTACCAGAAGTTTGTTTTTTTTTTTGCATGTGGACAGAAATCATTTTTTATATGCATTAGCAGCAGTAGAGTGAAGAAATATGCTCTGGAGTGTGCAACTAGCAATTTTTCACAGTTTAAATAACTTTTGAAACATATGTCATCCTATGGTCATGTTCTTGGAAGTGCTGCTGACTTTTTGGCTCCAAGAGGCTTTTTGTTTGCCTGGACATGATACATGTGACTACCAAATTTCATTAATCTACATCAAATTTAAAGGTGAGGGCTTTTAATTTGAAATTTTCTAAGGGGTGTTTCTTGAGCCATTTTGCGACACCCAAGCCAAAAACCCATATTTGATATCAAATTTTGCCACTTCTGATGAATGTGCAAAGTTTGGTGAGTTTTTGAGCATTCCTGGCACCTCAGAAAAGTAATAAGGGGGTGCAGTAGAGCTGCCGTGCCATGCCAAAGCCAACTTGTGATATCAAATCGAACTACTTATTAATTCAAACAAGCATGCAAAGCTTTGTGAGTTTTTGCACATCCTAAATGTGGTCTCAAATATGTGTTTGTAAACTGAAAATTGATGCATGAAATCCAAAATGGCCGACTTCCTGTTGGGCAAAAAATCTGGGCATAATGATGAGCGCAATGATCCCATCGAATTTCATGACCATCAAAGAAACTTTGCTTCAAAATGGACCTGCGTTTGGAGGCGCTATGGAGACCACAGGCCACACCCAGGCCCAATCACTATGAAAGATACAATTTCGTCCCACTTCTGACACATGTGCAAAGTTTTGTGAGATTTCAAACACCTTTAGCCCCTCAAAAATGCAATTCATAAACAGGAATCAGATAAAAAGAAGAAGAATTCCTTCAGATATAATTCTGCCTTTGCACTGTTTGTTCTCTGGGCCCTAATTACATAAAATTTGCGGACTTGCGAGAGACAAATTTAAAAAACTGGATCCTACATTTCCTGTAATCCAACCCACTAGTGTCTTGTTTTGTTGTCCTCCCTGCAAGGTAAAAGCCACATCTTTTAAACTACAGGTTTTTTGTTAAAAATCTCTCCGACCCCAAAGAAACCTGATAACATTTTAAACTTTTGAACGCTCCCTCGAGAGCCACAGAAGAGCCGCAGCTGTTTCCACAAGCTGAGTTACGCTCCTTATCAGTCAGTGAACTGATCTTCATGTGTAAATCAGTGGAGTATCCCTTTAACATCTGCCCTTAGAGCCATAATTGACATTCATGTGTTTGAATCTGAAAGACACAGCGACAATTCGTGTTCACCTGGAGGCATATAACTAATCACAAGCTGCAGGAGCTGGGTCAAGAAAATGACATGTCTGTCATGTCAGCATCACTATGAACTACGAGCTGAGTTTTTTTTTTTTTCTTAAACAGTGCAGGAGTTTCTAAACCTTTGTTAGATAGTTTTTGTCCCACTTTCTTTAGCTTTGCTCTATTTTCTTCTGGTATGATCTATTTTCTTCTGCTGTACTCTTCTCTTTATTCTTCTCATCTCGTCTCTGTTCACTTCTTTTCTCTCCAGAAAAAATGCTTATAAACCTGCTTTACTTTCAGCTCACTTGGAAGAAATGAATGCCTTTATTGGCTGAGGAGGAAATCATTCAGAGTGAAATGGTGCTGACTGCAGCAAGCTAAAAATCTTGCACCTGTCAACATAGTTGCGAGACGGTTTTTTTTTTCTGAAACATCCATAAGCCCTCCCTCCCTCTACAATTAGGCTAATGGTGGCCCACAAATACATTTGCAATTTTATTAGATAAAGATTTAGTGCTTCAACGCAGGCGTGCGGAATAGACTTTAGATGACTGACTGGCTTATCAAAAGGCTGACTGGCAAACTGAACGGCAAAATACAGCAACCGTGTTGTAGGACGTTTATCATTGATCTTGACAAGTGACACACTTGCACGCGCAGCTTTCCGGAGTCAGACCGGATACTCACAGAAAGCCTCAGACAGGCACAATTAATTTTAGATCTATTTCCCCACACTGCCAGTGACCATTGACTGCTATTCCAGCCTGCTCAGGGGCCTTTGACTTCTGAGAAAAGCACAACATGATTCACTCCCACACCTCTGTTACCCCCCCCCCCCCCCCCCCCCCCCCCCCCACCACCCCTCGGTCCTTTATTCCGCACGCCTGCACATGTCAGCCTCGTCAGACACGTATGTGGCTTTCAGGGTCTGTAAGAGAGGCTGCTCTTCTTGCACATGTCAGCCACGGATGAACGCTTCCTCTATCTCTTTATTGTGTCTTCTGTTGCTCTCTTTTGCTCTTGTATTCATTTCGCAACACACCTTCATAATTAAACGACAGAATAGGTCTAAAATCAAAAGATGACCTATAGTTATTTTTACACCATCTGAATGACCTATAGGACCATAATATGCTGCTTTCCAGAACCGATACAAATGAGTGCTAAATAATCATTATGTTTTATAGTGTGACAATGCTGTGGTTAAGGTCTGGTTAGGTTTTGGCACAAAAACCACTTGATCTGGTTTAAAATGATCACTTGAAACGTGGTTTATACTTCCTTCCTTCAGAATTGCACAACCTTCATCATCATGGTAACAGTAAACACCACAATGTTACGGTTTTTTTTTAATAATGTCACAACTTGTGGTTGGAAACATGAGCCATCTAGCCATCCACCCAACCTGCCTCCTCCTGAGAGGGCAAAATCATCTTATCAAGTCACCTTATATTGACGTCACTTGAACTGTGTCACTTCCTCGGGACATAATTACCACGGCTGCTAGATAGTGTAAATGTCACTGTAGGTATTGAATTTTAAACCTATACTGTTGTTTTTTTTCTTGTGACGACAGGCTGCCATTTCTCAATCGTTGTAAGTCAAATTAATTTTTGTCACAGTCAGAGGCGGGCAGATAGTCGCCACCACATTCTCTGTTGAAGCAGCTGGTAACCTTTAATTATGATAAATGAAAGTGAGTAAACAAAACATCAAATGGACTCTTCTACTCTACATACAACAGGGGCACTTGTCCAAATGTAGTAGGCTTTTGAATAGCTTTTGGAGATGAATGGTGGGAATTATTTTTCTGTGTGTGTGTGTGTGTGTGGATGTGTGTGTGTTTTATGTTGTGTGCATGTGGGAGGGGTGGGCGGGGGGGGGGGCTGCAGAGAAGTCTGAGGCACAAAATATATCCCACTCTGTTTGGTCTGTTTTTGGAGCGTGTTTTCTATGTTTGTTCATGTGTGTGTCTGTGTGTGTTTGTTTGTACTTCTATTTTTGTTGAGGGCAATTTTAGGTCAGGAAAGTGAGGACGTTCTCATTTTTGTAAAGTGAGGGCATCACCCCTTTAAAAAGCTGTTTGAGGGCTAAGTCTTAGATTTAGGGCTATTATGAAAAAGAAAAAAAAGCCAAGCATGTACTTTTTCCAGCATCTCAGAATGTAAGGATTGGACATTTTTTCTATTTTATATCATATTAAATTCAATATCTTTGGGATCTGGACTGCTGGTCAGACAAAACAAGCAATTTCGAATGTCACATCGGGCTCTGTGATGGGTATTTTTCTAGGTTTGGAGCTGGGGGGGGGGAGGAATTATATCAATGAGAATCCCCACAAGTACAGACACACAAACCTCTGTGTGTGTTGTGGCACCACTAAGTCAGAAATATGAGAACTGTTAGATACCACACATAGAGATAGAGCCTCTCATGTTCTGCACGAGACAGCATGATGGAGAATATTCAATTAAATTTGATCAGATATGTTTCCATGTGTGTGTGTGTGTATATATACAGTATGTGTCTCACTGCATGTGTGTATACAGTATGTGGCAGGGTTCGAGTGTGCGTGTGCGTATATATCTGACACAAGCCTTTGTTCTGTAAGAGACACTTATTGATAATGTCTCAGCATAGTGTGACTCTCAGACGCCTGTGAAAAGAGCTCGTTAAAAAGTCATTATTATCAGCTTGTGATGTAGCAGCTCGGCTAGATGGAACCACCTGGAACAATGTGTGCATTTCACTTCCTCACAGTGAAGTTTGAATCAATGCAAAGGGTCAAATCCAGAGATGTAACCAGGATACAAATGAAGGACTTGAGTATGGTGAGGTGAGTAGGTAGCTGATGTATGCTCTTCTTTTCCTTTTATTCAGCAACTTCTTAGTAATACTAATACATTTCAGTCAACAAATGCTTCTAAGGGTGCTTTTATACCTAACCTATTTGGTCAACTTTCTGTAATCAGTACACATGTCATCTATTGCATGCCTGCCTCCTCTGTTACTCTTCCTAAGGTTTATACAATTTTCTCCTTGTTAAAGGGGACATATAATGCTTTTTGTGATTTTCTGGATGTCTATGTTAAACATGGTCAAAAGTCCAAAACTTAAGCTAAATGTTTATAAAAAATGCTCCCTGCAGGGTTTCAATCTGCTCAGAACACTTCGTTTGCAGTGTTACAGCTACCTCATGATGATGTCAGCTGCCCACAATGGCTGTCTGTTACGTAGCCTTTGTTGCTAAGGTTGTTCCATGGGCTGATTCAGGCTTGAACATGTACGGACGCATTGGAGAAGTTTCCATTTCAAGTAAAGAGCAAGACAAAGAAGTGAAATCCTCCCACTACTTTTTATTTACATAGCCACTGGATATCGGCTGAGACACAGCTAACCAATCAGAACAGAGGCTCATCGGGAGGCAGCCTTAAAGAGACGTTCAAATCATGCAAAGATATTCCTGTAGAGCCTCAGAATATAAATATAGACCTGGAAATGTGCTTGATACATCCCCTTTAAAGGTTTTCTGAACTGAAGTGCTGAACCGTGTGCTGTACAGATTATAACGCCCCTTGAGGCAAATTAGTAATTTGTGGTATTGGGCCTTACAAAATTGACTTGACTTGACTTGTCAGCTTCGAAGCAAACTCGTGGGGTTTGTTTGTATTGTGAACGCAAAGCAAAAACAAACAAACACATGATTGTGATTTAATCTGCTAATCATGGGGGAACTGTCAAGGAAGCAATCGTTAATTTAATTATGCAAGATCATTTGGTAACCATGGTTACAAATATTTGCCAGTGTGGAGATTTTCTCTGTTACATCAAAAATAATATAAAGGGTTTAAAAAAATATGTGGTGTGCTTGTGTCATACTCAGTGTATTCTGGCAGCTCCTTATTAAAAAGTGAATGAAAGCGACCACAGACTATCCTCCACCTAATATTATGGTACAAGACACCTCATTTTCGTCCTGCTCCCTGACATATGAGGTCCAGTTACAGTCTTGACTAATAATACTCATACCCCACCATTTGTCTTTATGATTATGGTGTAGTAAAGTGCAGAATGACTTGCTGTCAGTCACCAAAATCAACTTTGTTTTGATTTGTGGGTCCATGTAGCACTGATGACCTCTATGCAGCACTACAATTTTGTTCCAGTGTACCATGCAACACTATAGAGTCTATAGTGTCGCATGTTTCAGAATTGCATTATTATGGTCGATGGTCTTGCCTGCCAAGAACAATGCATTGCTACATCCTGTCAACTATAACAACACTGACTCTTACTACATAAAGTCAACACATAATGTTAGATTTGAGAAAATATTAGAAGTCCACTCTTTTGCTTCCTGAAATACCTGAATCTTTGTGTGAAATATAGAAATAGGCATGAAAAAATATGTCCTCATTAGTATTTATAACCTCAGTCAAATCTTTCAATCAGTGACTGAAGAATTTATCTTTAAACGGGGACATATCATGCTTTTGTGATTATTTTTTGTTACTTTTATACTGTTATGATGTCAGATGTCTATGTTAAACATGGCTAAAGATCCATAACTTGAGGTGAACCTATCTAAAATGGTCCCTGCAAGTCAAAAACCAGGGCTTCCACCTGCTCTGAACGCTTAGTTTGTAATGTTACCTACAGTTCCCCATTGAACTGATGTCAGATTGTTCATGCATGCCACAACGGCCATCCGTTCCATTGCCTTTGTTGCTAAGGTTGTTGCTAATGTTGTTATATTGTTCACGTTGTCCACTTGCAAATTTCGCATCGGATTTCGCCTTGAACTTGTACAGATGTATTTGAGAAATCTATACTTCAAGTAAAGAACGAGAAACAGAAGTGAAATCCTACCGCTACTGTTTGTTTACTTAGTCTCCAGAATAGACTATGTAAACACACTGGCCAATCAGAATGGAGTGGGCTCATGGGGAGGGGGGGCCTTAAAGAGACAGGAGCTAAAACAACCTGTTTCAGACAGAGGCTGAACTGAGGGGCTGCATAAAGGGCCAGTATAGGAAGGAGTTTTTTGAAATCAATGCATGATATCCCAGTAGAGCCCCAGAATATTAACATAGACCTATAAATGTGCATGTTATGTCCCCTTTAAAAAAATACTCTCCTTTTACTCTCTTTTTTGTTAGGCCTTTCGTGCCGTTGTCAAGTTAGCATTTCATTTCATCATTGTGCCCCCTTCTTCAAAAAAAAAAAGCTATCATTGTTTTCATCTCTTATTTATTTGGAAAGATAGAAGTAAGAGATCCTGAGAGACACAGACAGGCACAGATAGAGAAAGAGAGAAATCAGATATGCTCCAAAGGCCTGATATGCAAAAAAAAAAAAAAAAAAAAAAATGAGACACTCGCTCATGCTATGAAAAATGATAACCTCCATTTCACCAGTGAGAGAGAGAGAGGGGGGAAAAAAATCCCCCAAAAGAAAAGGTAATGGATTGATGCCTGTGTGTTTATTTTGCTTCTCGATGCGGAATTTCTAACAGTGATTTTCCACACCAGCAAGCAGTGGCCTCTGAAATGATCCCCTCCTCGCAGTCAGCAAATACATAATCTTCAGACGGTGCAGCTGCTTTCATGGCATGCAAATTAAAGGCACCTGAATGGATTTCATATCTACTGCAGAGCCCCTCATCAAAGCTGGACAATCTTGTATCAAGGGATCCAAATATTGTACAGTTTAAAAAGAGGACATTTGACATTAATGTAAGCTAAGTTGTTCATGTGTGATTAGATTTCTTGAGCAGTCAAGAAACCCTAGGTGTCCTTTAAATCCTTAACCTTCTCCTGTATATTACTCTGTGGCCGACGCTTGTCCAGATGTTGGACTTTTTCCTTTTAAGTGTAAGCCTTGGCTTTTATACACTTACATTACTTTGCTCTCTGTTATGACCTTGTACTCATGTCACTCAGAATAAAATCCATGTGCATGTACTTCAGGGATTGAAGGTTATTTTTTCAATAAGATTTTGAGAATCTATTATTTATATATATTCTCCTTTTCCATATAAAGTAGATTTTTGTTGGAGAATGAATGTGTCAGAGTGAACTGAACGTGAAGAAAAGTCACCAGACTTCAATGATGGGAGTGAAAAACAGTCATCGGTCGTCTTTCCTCCATCTGTCCCTCTTCTCTGCTTCACGCTCTGGCTCTCTCTATCCTTGGACTCTTCCCATGTGGACAGATTATTTCCAGGGCTCCACAGGGTTTTCCAGCAGAGGCTTCTCGTGGCGGATTTTACTGATTGTGTGCGTGCATGTGTGGGAGAGAGAGGGATTGACGTCACTCCAGCCACTTCAGTTGATGACTGGGGGAACGGAAAAGAGAGGGAAAGAGGGTGGAATCAGCCAATAGACGGCAGAGACCCGGTGGATGGTCTGAAACATTCTGTGGCTAAATCAAATGCACCATGAATCTAATCCATCCTCCATGTTCCCTTCACCAAGCAGATAAGTGTATTCTTCACACCATCTGCGGGAATGACAAATCTGTCGGACATCCGTTGCCTCAGGTCGGGATAAGGAAAGTAGCTCAACCTGCTTGGTGTTGACGTGCCACAGCACTGGAGCTGCTGCCGTGTCCATCTGCATGTTGAATTACCTCATTAACCTTTTCAGAACCAGAGCTGGTCAATTATTTACAGGTAATCTGATCTAAAACACTCTTCTGGTTGAAGGGAGGACAGAATGCTGTAAAGAAAGAACTATTTGTTTCTTTGATTGAAGATTTTTGAAGCATGTACTGATATGTTTTTACAAAAAAAAGGTATCCCTCCTTTTACGGAAGGTTTTCACAAGTACGCTGGGTCAGATTACAGGAGCTTTAAAATCAAGAAGAATTTTAAGATCATGTTTTATCAAACAGGAGAAATGTCACTGATTACCTAAATTACAAACATGATAAAAATAGATATTTACAGGTAAAATATAGTTGTACACAAATCAAAAGACTTTAAAGCAAAAGTTTGACATTTTGGGAAATATACTGTTTGCTTTCTGGTGAAGAATTAGATGAGTCTCATACCTGTCCAATAAATATTAATCTACCAGCTAGCTTAGCTTAGCACAAAGGCTGGAAACAGGGGGAAACAACTAGCCTGGCTCTGTCCAGCGGTAACTAAATCCACTAACCAGCACCTCTAAAACTCACCAATTACCATGTTATATGTTGTTTAATCTGTTCAACAACCGGCATGTAAAAGAAATTCTCCGTTTTATGGGGGGTTATGTGTATTCCTCGGCTCTGAGCAGCTGCCGGGCAAACAGTGGAGACTCCAAGAACTTAGCTTGCCTGGCCAAGAAATAGTCTAGCACATAATCCCCTGGAACATGGCTAACTGGCGGTTTTCCACTTCAGTTTTTGTACGGATTAAACAAACAATATAAGACATTGTAATTAGCGTGTAGGTGGATTTTGTTACCTTTGGAAAGAGTAAGGCTAGCTGTTTCCCCTTGCTTATAGTCCTTGTGCTAAGCTAACCAGCTGCTAGCTATAGCCTTATGTTTAATGAACAAAAATAAGATCTATTCATCTAACTCTCTGGCAGTAAGTGCATTTACCAAAATTTCAAACTATTCTTTCAAGCCAAACTGTGCTAAATCTGCTATTGTAAGCAAAAGTTTGATTACAGTAAACAAACAGCTGCATGAGGTATACCATTACACCGTATGTTCCTGATTGACAGCCAGTGTGAAGGAGGATAACAACATTAAAAAAGAGAAATCCGTGAGGAGGAAAATTGATCACTTTCTTGCGCGGGACAAACCACAACTAACCACCAATCCAGACGACCCACCACCTAAAGAAAAAAGAAAAAAAAACCTGTCGGTAGAAAGTATCATGAAAGCTACCTGTCTTATGGCTTCAGCTGGACCAAGGATGTCAGCATCCCTCAGCCCGAGTGCGTCATCTGTTCAGAGAAGTTGGCTATTGCTAGCATCGTTCCAAGCAAGATGAAGAGGCACTTGGAAACCAAACATCCCTTCCATGTTGAGAGAAACTTGGCCTACTTCAAAAGAGCCCGAGATCTGAACCAGAGACCGTTTGTTTGATTGTAAGAAAGTGTCTTATAAGGCGATGGAGGCAAGTTATATGCTAATGGAGATTATTGCAAAGCAGAAGAAACCTCATACAACAGTGGAGACACTCATCCTCACCGCTTGCAAGGAAAATGCAGGTATCATGCTGGGTCCAGAAGCTGCAAATGTGGAAAAGTGCCTTCATCTGACATTATAATCAAAAGAGGAATCAATGACATTTCAGATGACATGGTGCAGCATTTGATGGAGAAACAGCAGGTGAGCGGCAAATTTTCTCTACAAACAGACGAATCCACTGACATAAGTGGGGCTGCCCAACTTCTGCCAAATGTCAGATATGCTGATGGTGACTATCAAAGAGACTTTTCTTTTCTGCAAAGAAATGGAAAGCCATACAACAGGATAACTGATAACTATTTCAAAGAGATAAGTCTGACCTGGCATATGTACGCCAGTCTTTGCACAGATGATGCGTCATGCATGACAGGGAGAGTGAGAGGATTTATTGCTAAGGTGAAAGCACAAAACCCAAATATTGTGATGAACCACTATTTTGCATCGAGAGGCATTAGCTTCCAAAACCATGCCCTCGGAGTTGGCTGAAGTGCTGGATCAGGCTGTGCAGGTGGTGAATTACATCAAATCAAAGCCCCTGAAGTCTCGCCTCTTCTCCCAACTGTGTGCTGAGATAGGAGCTGACCAACCAAAGCCTTATCCTCCACACAGAGGTGTGTTGGCTGTCATGGGGGAAAGTCCCGTCCAGTCTTTATGAGCTTCAAGGAGAGCTTTTGGAATTTTCAAAAGAACATGTTGTCCCACATAAGGACAAGCTCACGGATGAGAGGTGGTACACCAAGCTGGCTTACCTTGAAGACATATTTGGGCATCTCAACGACTTAAAACGCCAAGATTCACGGCAGGAATGGAAACATTTTATCATCCACAGACAAGATTCGAGGGTTCACGGGCAAGCTTGTCCTGTGGCACGAGGCTTTGGAACAGGACTCCATAGACATGTTGCCACTGGCATCGACCGCGCCACAGGCAGCCAGGGAGCAGACTGTATTTGCTTAACATCTTCAGACATTAAAAGGGCAGTTTGAGCGCTGTTTTCCATGTATGGCCAACATCGAGGACTATATATTGGATTCGAGACCCATTCAATCAATAATCCTCAACAGAAAAGCTCATTTTGAGAGAGAGAGAGAGAGGAATGCAACTCAAATTTAGTGAGCTCCCACAGGATCTGTTTCGATTAGCTTCTGCATGAGAATACCCAACCATCTCCCGCCACGCTATCGAGCAACTTCCTGTGCGAGCTGGCATTCTCTACTCTGGTTTACCTGAAGAGCAACAGGAGGTCTGTTGCCAGTGGCGCTCTCTTCAGCACCACCAAGGATTAAAAAAATCTGCAGGCACATGTGTCACCTTAGTTTGTAAGTAGGCAAACAATATTTACAAAAGCAAATGTTTTAATGCTGATTCAAATTTATTTTCATTTTATTTTCAACTCAGTGTCAAATGCGTTGATACTACAGTTGTATTCATTTTTGGCACGCCATTTCATCTTCATTCTCAATGCATCTCTTTTTTCTTTACAATTTTAGACTAAAGGTTTTTTCTTTTCAACTCAGAGCATACTCTGTTGATATGTATTTACCGTTTATATGCAAGTTAATTTTCATTCTCAGTGTTTCTCTCTTCTGTAAAGACTGATTACATCTTGCTCGACCAGGGACGCTGCCCACTCAGGCCATATCTACCCCTCCTCTCTCTCCCTCTTTTCAGTCCCATTACCTCATTTTTAATTTTGTGACCTGTCTGGTTTAAATGGGTTTGTTGCTGCTTTGATGTAATTCTGTTAATAAATATTTCATAAGTAATATAGTTGTTTGTCACATTTTATTTGGCATTATTAAATAAAAATAAACGTTTACAGAGTGATACCACAAGTTATAGAGGCTTTTTTGCACGGATATGAATACAGGTGTCCCCTTGAGATTTGAGTTTGTCCTTTGGTGTTCCTTGGACACAAAAAATTGAAAACCACTGATATAATCTGATGGCATGGGTTTTTATAGTAGTTATGGAGAGAAGTGTAAGTGTCTCTCCTTCTCTCCAGAATGACCATAAGGCCAGTTGAGGCTTTCAACCAATGGCGGCACTTTAGACTTATGGTTAACCAGGTCAAGCACTGTATAGTAAGAGTCTTATGATAACAGAATAGTCCAAATTAGATTGAGTTGAGTTTCTTGTATGGCAGCAAAATGCACTTCAGTCACGTTCTCTTGTGTGTCAGTATAATATCTATCTGCTCTGCTCTGTGTGATCACCTTATGTTAATGGTGTCTGCGTGAACGACTGAATGACTGACTGACAAGGTCGTTTCCAAAGGCAAAGTCAGAGCCACACATGGCTGTTCTGCTGGCTGCAGCACTCCGCCTCTGTCACTGTGATGGATCTCCTCCACCTGGCAACCTCCCTTTGCTGGCTAGGAGCAAAAGCAAGGTGTGCATGTATGTGTGTGTGTGTGTGTGTGTGTGTGTGTGCACTTGGCTCAGGAGTATAAAGACAGAAGAAAGGGAGATTTAGGAATGTAAGAAAGAGGTGAAGATGTAGGCAAGAGAGGGAGTTTGGGGTGGATATTTGTATACACAGATAGGTATGCATAGATCATTAATTTAATCACTTTGTGTTTATGTGTGTTGTGTGTGTGTGTGCGTGACTGCAGTCGAGGTGATACAAGAGACAGTTAAAGCTTGTGGAGAGGTACATGTGGATTCTCAGGCATTTGCAGGCATGACTAAGGGAAGGGAACGAAAAGAGAGACATCGAATGTGGATCGTTTGCCGAGAAGGACCGGTGAGAGAGGAGACAGTGATAAACCGACAGAGGGAAAAGGAAGAGACAGAGAGACATAAGCATCAGGAGTCTGACATAGAAAGAAATACAGAGAAGAAAAGAAGAAAAAAAAAGCAGACAGGGAAATGAGATGGTGGGAGAAAGGAAAGCAGTTTCATGGCTTCTCACATGACACGAGATGTCATCATGCAGCATCTGAGGTTCTGTGCCTGACTGCTGATTTCTGATTATACTGTTCCTACTGTGTGTTTGGTGATTGCTTTCTGCTTTAGGACTTTCTCAGACAAACGCAGACAAATTACATGATTTTCAGCCAGACTGTAATGCTTTGTCAGCTTTACTTAGCCAGACTGCATATTGAGAACTCTTTTTTTTTTTTTTTTTTTTTGTGCTGCCAGTCTTGAGTTTGACCAGGCATACCGGTCCATTCAGCAAAAGTTTGGATGATAATGTAACTCAGCAGCTCTCCAAACTTCCAAACTCTGTTAACTATTTTAAAGAGATGTTGTAGATATAAAACAAAGAAGTAGTGCAGTGTACTTGAAAAGACATCTGTCTGTTGTCTGACCACAGTGAGCGATGGCTGCGCCAGGTTATTGCTTCTTTGAATTTTATAGACCGTATTAAGATAATGCATCTGTCCTCCATTCAGAAAGTTACTAGTGCATTTAGAAAATGGAAAATACATCCTGGAAACGAAAGTAGGTTTAGTGCGACTTGATTTTTTTGAACCTACCCTGAACTGTCTGAGATTATAGAGCGACAGAGAGGCAGCTGAGTCATTTTACAATCTTTCCAGCTGTCATTGTTGGTATATTTTTTGTTTTATTCTTTGTCAAAAGGCCCTTAAGTTCACTATATGGACTTTCACATACAGTCCTTACTTGCCCCTCAATGTCAACAGGAGAAAGTTGTTATAGTTTTTCTGAAATTCTTTACATTTTAAAGTATTTCAAGGCAAAAACTGCAACATAAGTCTAGTTTACATGTGTCCCATGGAGCACCTGCTGCATTTACACACATTTTACTGAATCAGCTGTTTAAGTCAGTGGTTTCCAACCTTTTTTGATGCCCTTGTGATCCCCTCAAAATAAAGCAAAGTCTACCTGGGACCCTCTGTCACACATTTCATTATCCACTTCTACACAGCCTGTTCAAGGCGGGAATGTTGGACTGTTCATCCGCCTCCCCATTCTGTATAACAGGTAGGTGGCAGCATGGCGGGACAGTCGACTCTCGATGCCGACGCTGTTGTGTTGCACATCGAGCCTCGGACTCCAGAACGCTGGCATGCTATCTAAAATCACACACGGGGGTGACGTCATGCCGGCTTTGTTTGGTTCAGTGTGAAAAAGCAAAGCCGGCATAATGACAGGTCTTCTATATGGTAATGTTGTGGGATCTCTGTATAAAAGGGGCTATTGTCTAGCAGTTCAACAACAGAGCACCTATTTTGTTTTATTTCAGTAACTTTTAGAGGCTTGCAGATATGAGATACAGTAATTCACAATAAATATAGCTTGAAGGAAAAAAATGTGTCAGAAATATGTTTTTTTTTCTGTCTTCTGCCTCTTAGAGTAATCCAGAGACAACTCTGGGAGTCCCCGGTTGGAAACCACTGATTGGCAACTGCAGCGTCATCTTTTTCACTATATGGAGAAAACAGAGACATTAAATCACTTATCTCTGTCCACCAAACTGTTAGTTTTCAGCTTTTGTCAGCCTTTTTTACTTTACTCACTGTTGTTACAAGTGACAGTGATGTCAGTCAAATGTCAGTCAGCATCTACGTAAAGTTTACTAGCATTAAGCTACCTGTCATAAACCCCTGGATGTATTAAATCAAGCTGAGTGTATTTTATTGCTTATGAATTCAACTTTTCTTTTTTAAAGAGGAAGAATGTGTTATTACTCCTTTCAAAACCTACTCAGTCTGACTTTAAACTGTTTGCTTTAAACACAAGTTTTACAATGTTGTGCAAAAAAATAAATTAGTGGCGCATGCAACTTAAATGATGAAGCCCATCATCATCATCATCTGTGAGTTGATGTGAATTGTGTGAACTTTTTTTTCCAATAACACCATTTTTTACACAAAAATAGCTGTTTAATAATTACATGTTCAGTAATAAACAGACTTACTTTATTTGTCTATAGCTGTTATCAGCGAGTGTTTTTGGACCAAGTTATGAAGATATCCAGAGTCTCATTTTGTGTTCACACTTTCAAACAAGCTCTTATAAACCAAATTCAAAAGACAAGACAAAAAAAAAAGGCTCAATACTTAACATGGAAAGAAATCCCAAAAGGAAACATCTATGACAGCTACTTAAGCTTCATTAAAGTGTTTGGACAGAGAAACACTTGAGAGGTTGTTAAAGATGATGATTGTTAAAATTTAAAGTGCATTTGGTTTTGTCTCAGTGCTTACTCTCTCTCTCTCTCTCATCCTTCCTCCTTCTGTCCTGATTCGCAACAGCTCAAAGTAAGCAGCCACCTCGCGCTTGTCCTCAAAAACTCTCGCTAACATAGACACAAAGATCCAACGGCACCATCAGATGTTTGGCCCGGTTGTTGTCATATCATGAGCTGAGTCATCCCGGCTACTGGAGACAGTTTGCGAATATGTGCCTGTTTGTTTTCTGTTCTCATGTACGGGGTTTTGTGCTTGTCTACCGCGATGTTTCTTCACTCGCAATGAAGTTGTTTATATCGATTGTGAGTGTGTGTGTGTGTGTGTTAGAGTATGTGTGTGTTTTCTGGGCACTTACTGGCCTCTCCTTTTTTGATTTATAATTCTGTTGTTTGAGATAGAAGCACAGGAAGAAGAGTAAATATAGAGAGTAAATGAATGATAGATGGCCAGAGAGAGAGAGGGAGAGAGAGAGAGAGAACGAGAGAGCAAGGGTTAGATAAAGAAACAAGGCAGAAGGGAAAAAAAGAAGACAAGCAAGAAATTGATAAAACAAAAAGAAAAGAAAGCAGATTGAGATCAACTCTAACTTTTTTCTTTTCTGACAGGTAGAAGCTCTGTGAGCGGGGGGATGGCAGGCTGTAGATGTTTATTTTATTAAGCTTTACTATCTTTTATTTGGCCCTAAGGCTACAGCATTACGTTGCTATGTTTGAGACTCGGTGTGGTGCGTTCTGTAGAATTTGGACTCCATGGAAAACAGATTTACTCGCTGTCATGTTTGTTTTTACACTGCCTCGCTTTGTGCCAAGACCAGCCCGGGAGGAAGCTAAAGTCACGGTTAACAGATGTTATGAATATTGTTTATTTACTGGCGATTGACTCCGAATCAAGGAATTAATATGCATGCAGATGTGGCAGAAAAACCACAGTGAGCATTGCGCGGCACCTCCAGTGGATGCTGAATAAATTGGATAAACGCCTGTAGTGTTGTTCCTCGTATCACAGACGATCACAGAGGAGCAGGAAGTTATCAGAGAGCTGCAACATTCTGCTTTATTTCTAACACTAAATGAACCGTTATCACTCATAGTAGCCTCTCAGTGACCCCAAACTGGACTGAGCATAACACAACTGAGTTCCCTGAGTCCTGTGGGAACATCAGTGTTGGCTACTGGTACTAAACAGGTGCAGGGAAAGTGCTGGTCATGTTTCTAGTTGTTGCCAAGCAACGGCTGTAAACCTGTTTATCTGTAAAGACTTTTAGATGAAAGCTCTTGGTGTTGGAGTTGAAGAAATCAAACTGTGAGAATGCAAACTTTTTATTCAAACCGTTTACTGCTGGACATGTGTTTTACTTTTTCAGTAATTTTCTTGCAGTAATTTCTTCAGCTAATACATTTGGATTTGCTTCATGGCTAAGTGTTCATACTGTGTTTGTTTCCATATTCAGGTGACAGTGTACTTATCGGGTCTTTTACTTAAATAAATGTAGTGATATTTATGTGTCTTATATATATGTAAAAAATGTAAAAAATAAAATAAAATAAACAAAAGTAAAGGGTAAACTATTTCCACCTTATAACATAACACCAACATTATAAAGTACCACAAATACTCAAGTTAAATACATGTACCTGAAAAGGGTACTTGAGGGTATGTATTTGATTACTTTCCTGAGCCTTCACACTCAGCACCATCATTACATTTAAGAGTAAATCAACACTGAATCACATGAGGCAGAAACGTCTACTGCATTGCTCTCTGTGGGCTGAGAATGTCCAGTTTGTTAGTAGTTCTAGCTAAAGTCCAGTCAGTGATAGTAAAGCAAATGTTTTCCATCAGATCATAGCTACCCAAAACTTTATAACAGTGGTGCATGTCTGAACGCACTGAATCCACTTGTATGAGAAAGTGAAACCAATGTGCACAACACAACTGTATCAGATGTCTGTCTCCTGCTTGACACCCCAAGCAAATGAGAGAGATAGTATCTTAAAGACTGAAAGGTGGGCAGATCTGCAGTATGCTACATGAGGTCACCAGACTGCATGTAGCAACAGCAGACAAGCAAACAAGCTTGAATAAACCCACTGTATGCTCAACACCAAATTGCAGAAAGGCAAAGTTAGCGACTAGTTGGTGAAGAAAGTTACAAATACCATAACTTGCCATCTTAAAGGTGTTAATATGATAGTGGTGTGTTTGTTAGCTCTTTGTGGAGTTCTCCTGCCCAACAGTGGTCCCAAAAATAAAGGCAGCAATTTTGAATCATTGTACCAGAAAGAGCTACACATTCAAAAGTTCACCCTGCAGGGTTTTTTTTTCCATATAAATTAATTTTTGGAAACCATGCGTACTGCGAGTGTTGTATGTGCTCCAGTACAACATATGCCACCAATGAAAGTGTATGAAGAGATAGCGGAATTTATTAAAATCACTCCACACTCTGAAATAAACTGAGAAACCCTCTCTCTTCAAAGACTGTTGGAAGTCTCAGGGAGAGAGGGTTAAATGTTTGCAGTCAATCTCTCTCTCTCTCTCTCTCTCTCTCTCTCTCTCTCTCTCTCTCTCCCTCTCCCCCTCTCTCTCTCTCTCATTCTCTCTTGGTATGATGTGATCAGAAGCCCAGAGCCATCGGTGCCACAGAGCGAGGACAATTGAGTCTGTCCTAAAAGTAATAGCTTCTTCTCGACTTAATTAAGAAACTGACTCTGCATTCTATGTAAGTAGGGTCATGGGGGGGCTTGGGGGGGGTTGACTAACTGATCACACTGTGTCTGTGACTGTGTGTGTGGGTAACATGTGGCAGAGCGCCCATAAATCTGTGTCTTGCTGTTTGTGGATTACAGATGTAAAACATGTTTTAAGAATGCTGTTTTTGTCACTGAAGAAAAATACGCCGTTTGAACAACCCTCAACCATGTATGTGAACATCTAAATTCTTTTAATGGTATATGAAATGTTTTGGGGTGCTGTGTTTGCTAATGTGACGCGCCGCTGACATAGTTTCTGTCTGAAGGTTTGTGTAATGAGCGTGAAAAAAAAAAGGATAAATAGAGTGATTATCAGATGAAAAATGGGATTCTCTAAAGCATGCTTACTCTTGCACTAAAATTAGAAAGTGGGAGCTTTGTTTGGAGAGGAGAAACACCGTTATGCATATTCGGAGACATATTTCACTCTTGAAATACAAATCAAACACACAAACACAAAAGTTGGGCAGCCTAGAAAAGATTAGGATATTCATGTGGGTAGATACATTTATTTTAGCAGTAAAAAGCTTGTTGAGCGGCTGCTTTCAGACCGACTCACAACCTCAAGCTGATTGTTGACTCCGCCGCGACAATTACAGGTTTGGTGGTTTAATCAAAGGGACGACAAATTATTATTGCTGATGCAGTAAAAACCATTAACTTGGAGTGATTTAACACTCTCTACTCATTTCCTTCTGTGTTTGCATGTTGCACATTTTATTCCCATTCATCACGAGCTACACATATATATACACACAGGCTCCACCAGAAGATTGGATTTTTCTGTAAATTCTCATAGAAAATCCCTCGGGAGCAGTAATCCATTCGTTTTGTCAATATGGTTAAAATGTCCCATGAAATCTAATAAGAAGTTTAAGAAGTTCCAACACTGTTGGTTCTAAAAGGGACTTCTTAATGGAGGATCCCATTAAATCGCCCTGTGAGTGTCAGGTAAAAAAAAAAAAATCCAACAAGGTTTCAGACTGTGAATATTTCAGGTCTCTATATGATTTTCATAAGGCTCCAAAAAAAAAAAAAAATTTTATTGGCTTTTACAGTTCCTACGGTGATTCCAAATCCGAAATAATCCTTGAGGAGCTTCCGATGTGATTAATGGAGGAATTTAAAAGTGTGACAGAAAATATTTCACCTTCGTCTTAACTCGTTACTTTCCTGCTGCTGCCGTGGAAGCAAAAAGTTGGGTTGCATGTATGTACGGAGCACTTTTAACAAACAGAAGAGCTATCAGAAGTCCTTTCTGATTAAAACTCTCTTAAATTTATATAGGTGAATGCTGGAAAAGAACAGAAAATATATAAAAAGTAACAGATGTAGATGATAAAGGGTTGTTTCTAACATTTGCAGTAACTTAAATATTATGCCATCATGTGTAACTGCTAAAGAGTGAAATGTGGCTACAGGCTAGAGGGAGAGAGTTCACGAAATAGACGTAAACGTCAGTGAGATTAAGCTGCCAGATGCAGTATAATAGAGAAGTGCGACGTGCCAGCATACAGATCTTACAGTCTTATTGTGGGTACATGCGCGGCATCTTTATATTGCCGGGTGACATGACGAAGAGATATTACTCAAATGTGACTCAGGTAGAGGAAAATATATAGCGATAGAGCACTGCCAGCATTCAGCACAGCTACTGCCTACCTTTATATATTTAGCTTTGTGTCCCAAGAGTGGCTCGGGCTGGTGGCTTGTGAACATTAATTTAACCTGGATTTTGTGAGGTCAAGTATCAAAGCATCTGCTGTATATATTTTAAGATATTTCTCAAGAAAAAAAAAAAAACACAGGCTGGAACAATTACCTTTTTAGTGCTTTGTTGACATGTGAAGAGACAGCAGAGACCACCTGAGAGAAAGGAGAACAGAGATAATTGCAGCGGTATCCATGAAATCCCCACGTTATTACTGCAATTCTCTCTTGAAGGTTATATGCATGAGTTGTATTACCCGAACTGCATCACGCAACTCAAGTGTCACACGCAATGTCGCCTTTTGACCTTTTGGTGTAAGAGAGGCGTCGACCTTTCTGCGAGAAAATTTCTGTCTTGTGCAATCTGCATCCTAAAACGAGAACGGGGGAAGGTAGCGTTTAGAGAAGAGACAAGCAGGTGTGGGGAAAAAAAAGAATGATATACAACACAATGCTGAGTGATTTTAGGAGTACCTTTAACTGTAGAATCAGAACGATGCTGAAAGTCACTTGACCTGAATAGAAGAATCCTTGTGATCCAATTCTGTAGGAGGCTCCCGTCTCTCATACTGACTAGACCTATCATCTTGTAGCAAACACTTGGGAGGAAAAATGTTTGAAATCATCACAATAACTGAAAAAAGTTGTATTTATATAGCACTTTTCAAAAAAGCAGTAGTTATGTAGTACTTTACAGGAGGCAGAAATGAAGACAAATAATAGACACAGTGGACAAGACAACATACAAAAAGACAAAGTGCTCAAACCAAAAAGTGTAAAACTAGAAGATCATGCAAAAGCAGAAGAAAACCAGAGTTTTACAATGCTTTTTGTGCTCTGATTTGGCATCAGTAGTAGCAGAGGTAGGTTTGAGTTCTGATAGATGCTTCCGTTTTAGATCAACTTCCAAAAAATACCTGCATTCCTTAACCCTCCTGTTGTTCTCGGGTCAATTTGACCCGGGAGGACAACAGGTGTCATTATGTGCCGTGATCAAAAACATTGAAATGGTTTTAAAACCATCAATATATTTTCCTCTGATCTCAACTATAGTTAAAATAATTCATAATTTCTTACTCTTACTCTTACTATACTGTTTTGAAACCATTTCCCAACATAATGACACCTGTTGTCCTCCCGGGTCAAAATTGACCCGAGAACAACAGGAGGGTTAACGGAAATTTCCTGGCAAGTTGCCCCAGATGTAGATCCTTATGCAGTTAGCCATCATGACTATTCCAGGCGTTGACTTTATGTCTTTACTTTCAATCCGACTCATAAAAGCATTTGGAATTCATACAGAAATCATGTTCATTTGTAAAGCTGTAGGAGGATCAGTACATGTTGTTTTGCGTAAGTCTTCATTTCCCTGAATCCCTATAATGAAGCTGGTGAGCGCAAAGTTTAAAGCATAATCAGTGGAGCCAAAATGGCCACATTTATGGGAAATAAAGGTTGAAATAATCCTTTAAGCAACACATCTTACAAATCTTATTAAATCTTTTTCACCTCTATTAGCAAAGAGGAAATAAAAATAAAAAAATCCAGGTAGCTATTTAGATAAATGACAAAATTGTTGAAAGGCTAAATGTGAAGTGATTGAACGATGGATTTTGAAAGATCCAGATTTAATAAACAGATTAGATATAATCCTATCAAACCCCAAAACCCAGAAGGTAATATTTTCACCCGCACTATATCGTAGAATTAGCAGGATGAGTATTTGTTGTTGCAGCACCGGCGAAAAAAAAAAGTGGTAATAATAATAGCAGGAGGGTGAATATTAGTATGAGCTGCAGCAGCGTTAGCAGCATTCACATTCACATTAGCAGCCAGTTTGTGATTATAATCTCCAGTGTCAGAATGGAGCCTGCAGGGATACAAAGCCAATCCAGAGAGAGCGTGCTGGAGCTATCACCTGGAGAGTAATGAATTTCTCCACTACAGAGCCAGATGGCCAGGGGAAGCAACGAGGCCTGATACTTAGTGCTATTTATTCGGCGCAGCCTTGAGGTGTCCTGCGAATACAATCTGAGCGGAGAACAGGAAGGAGAAGGGGGACTTTATGGGCCAGGCTGGTCTGACTGACATACAGACAGATTAGCGGTGGTAGCAGGCCTATCTGCACCGAGCAGGTGCGCTTAAAATGAGCCACTGGAGTGCGTTTATGTGTGTGTTTATGTGCGTCTACGTATATGTGTGTGTGTAAGAGAAAAAAGAGAGAGAGAGCAGGTAGTATCAGATTTCCATGATTAGCCCGTTGTTGACCGCAGAGCTATCTTGACACACTGCCATTTTGTTTTTGTTTTGCTGTACAGTCAGAGCACGGAGGCCTGTTCACACACATCTATCTGTGCCATGCCACACCGGGCCAAGTATCTGCAATGCAGTGGCTGCCATGGTTTCGCTCTGCTGCTTCTGTGCAACACCCCTGAGTCCACACAGACAGATTAAAACGCACACACATACAAATATCCACATGCGTACACACACACACACACACATATATAAGAAAAAATACACATGCAGGCACACACAAGCATTGGATTGGATTGGAAAGCTGCAGCACCTTCACTCAACAGGAGGGATCATTCCCGTAAATCCCATCTCCTCTTTCTCATCTTCTTTCACAAACCCTTCCAACCCCAACACCCTCTTTGCTTTTCTTTTCTAGCCTATCCCTCGCTCTATTGACCAGCTTGGCCACACTGTCTGTCTCCCATTGATCTGAATATAGTGTTGGATGGGAGAGACACATCTGGGCACAGCGGAACAACCAAGAATTGTTTCTAAAAGAGGACAGGCAAGCTGCCTCCCTTCAACCTCGTTCCTTCTTTTTCACCACTCTGACTTTCTGCTCTACAGTGTGTGTACACCCTGGCACCACAATTATGATAAATACTTCATAATCAAACCTTTCACTTACAGCTAGCCTACACTTCCTTGAATTCTTAAAGCTCAAGGTTTTCATCCATTTTCTATTTGGCCGCCACACAAAACACATTTAATTCAATCAAAAGAATCTGCAATGCAAGTCGTCAAAGCCATCTTTAAAAGACAGCACTCCGCAGACTGTTGCTCTTATCTCAAAGGAGCCTTAGTATCTATGATGGTGATTTGGTGGATATTTATTGGACAACCACACGAGTGGGGGATGAGGAGAGAGGAGAGGTGTGCCGTTATCTTTATTGGATCATGCTGTGCAATAATGATATCCCCACACCACCATAGCTGTCCTGTGTCTGAAGTTGCAGCTATAACGCCGCCTTGAAAAACTGCTGTGACTTCTCTCTCTCTCTCTGAGTGAGGCTGTGGGAAAAGTAACAAGAAATTGAATTTGAGGAAAAAGAATGAATGGCAGTGTCACAGCGAGTCAGATAATACGCCATGCATGCATGTCAACATGTGTGTGTGTGTGTGTTCCTATCTTTATCTCCT
The DNA here is from genome assembly GCF_910596095.1 of Thunnus maccoyii. Lineage (NCBI taxonomy): Eukaryota > Metazoa > Chordata > Actinopteri > Scombriformes > Scombridae > Thunnus > Thunnus maccoyii. The sequence goes on from NC_056546.1 coordinate 4,891,406, forward strand.
TTACTTTACTTTAATTAATATTTCCAGTGAAGCAGAAATTCAACAAAATGTAATTAACAAAATAGATACATTGTCGTTTTCAGATCACATTAAAGTGTTTTTTAAGAGACTTAATCACCTTACAGTAAGACCTTATGACTTTCTATCGCCCGCTTTGAAGTGTTGGAAACATTCTTACTTGTTGTGCTCCAGGTAGAGTTTGGGGATTCATTCTTTCAGTTGTGTTGAGGAAAATCACTCAAGTCCTTGTTCAAAGTTTGCTGTGGTGGTTTAATAGCATCCTGGAAATGCGGTGAGCTTACCGACACAGAACTGGTCTGATACAGTAGACTGACCCAGAGCAGAGGGGATGGAAACACCGTATACCGTAAGATCAAACAATTGGTAACCAAAAGGTAGGGAGGTAGGGTGTTTGCATACAGGATCAAGGCAGCGTAGTAGGGGGGTGGGTGCAAAAACAGGTGGGGGTGCTGCATTCAGACAGGATCAAAAGGTCAAATCAGCAGGGGTCAAAGGCAGGAAAGACATACAGTTGGCATCTTGTTGATCAAGGAGTAGGTCCCAGATCTACCCAAATGTGTATTTCCTTCTTCAGTTGTGACACTGTGTGCTGATGTCAATCTCTTCAGATTCTGTGCTTTCAAAGAAAGGAAAACACTAGTGAGCCTGCTGTCGAAACGGTGGACTGCAGACGCCGAGATACCGAGAGAGTAAGTGGGGGAAAAACATAAAGAAGTGGAAAATGGGATGGAAAAGAGATGGACCAGCAGAGGAGGAATATATGTTTTTTGACCTTTATTTGCTGATGGATTGTTTGCTGAGCATGCCTGGGGTGGGTTTGAAAAGTCTTTTTTGATTAGGGAGGCTCCAAACTGAGTGAATTGACCCAGAGGTATCTAATATGGCAGCAATGATAAAAGCTTACCGAACTCTTTAAATACTAAGGCAAGACGCTTCAGGGTTTGCTTTCGTATCTCTGTTCGCCCTGGAAACGCACGATCATCCTTCATGAAAGGAAGTGAAATTAACTTTTTCTACAGTTCCTTCTTACATCAGGTGACTCAAGGATTCTCAACCAACTGAACTCTATCCCTCCCGTGATTGTTATTGTACGTTTTTATTACTAGTTGAATATAACAAAGTGGTAATGAGTATCCTCCAACAAGATATTTACTCAAAAACCTTGAGGACAACACAAAACAAAGGTAGTTGAGATACAGTTGTCAGGGTATAATCCAGATAATGTACCAATGCAAGGAGCAAATGTGATAAAATTGCTGTTTTTCTGTGTTGATCCTGGGAAATAGGACATTTACATAGTTTAATGTGGCAACAGTTGTCTTGAGTGGGTTTATATGGTTTCATTTACTGTAATAATAAACCATATAATAATAAAGAACAGTTTCTCCTAAAGTATCCATATGTTTACTTCAGTTTACTAAGGCATTGTATACATCAAGTGCAAATTGTCATTAAAGCACTTAGTCATCATGCGGAACAATGGCAGCAGCAGCAATCCACATTCAAAAACGGTAAATGGACTGCATTTATATAGCACCTTGCTAGTCCTCCGACCACTCGAAGCACTTTTACACTACATGCCACATTCACCCGTTGACACACATGTTCACACGCTGATGGCAGAAGCTGCCACGCAAGGTGCCAACTCGCTCATCGGGAGGAGTCTAATCATTCACACACACAATCACACACCGATGGCGCAGCCTTTGGGGTTCAGTGTCATGCCCAGCAACACTTGGACATGTGGACGGGAGGAGCTGGGGATCAAACTGCCAATCTTCCATTTAGTGGACGACTCACTCTACCGCCCCAAAATCTTTCACCTGAACAGCTATTTCCACACTGCATTGTGGTCCTCAAGAAGTAAAATTCAGGTCAGTCAGTCTAAGTGAGATGTTTCTGTCCTTTAAACCTGTGCATCAAATTTCATGACAGTTAATACTGACATATTATGATATTCTAAAAACCACATCTCAATTATTTTTGTTCTCAGAAAGAGCTTCAAACTTTTTCAGTTATACAGTACAGAGTGTATAATTTAGCACAGCTCAAACTATGTCTAGAGTAATATTTTTATGATCTCTGGAGAGAAGAGAAGGTGAATGATTCCCAGGATAAAACATCTGAGCAATAGAACCATTTGAGGCTTTATGCATAAGTTTCTATTTATTTCTAACACCTTTTTTTACGGTTTGTTTGTAAATGGCTGGAACATACTCACGCTTCAAATAAATTATCTCTAAATAATCAATAAATAATTATCTATATTATAAATATTTATCTACATACATTCCTAGATGTTCCTGGGTGTGTAGCTAATGAAATACTGTATCTGCATCTACTTCAGGGTGCAAGCAGCACAACATGTCCAAAAGTATGTGGACACCCTTGTCCACACATATTTGTATTTTTCTCTGTTTGGGCTACAACCCTTTGTTCCAATGAGAAGAAATCCTAATGCTTCAGTATACGGTGCATCCAACTTTGAGGCAAATGTTTGGTGAAGGCCCTCGCCTTTTTTAACACAGCATAATCCTGTGCACAAAGTGAGGTCCAAAAAGAAAAGGTTTTCCATGTATTGTATGGAAGAACTTGACTGGTCTGCACAGAATCTCACACTTTTTGTCATCTAGCATACAACTATGTGAATGCATTCATGTGTGCGTTACAATACACTTATTTTGTTCCGGCTGAGATTCTGTTCTTGTTTATGGTCTTTCCTGGTTCCCTGGTCTGTTGAGTAATGAATTTTATCCATTCAAATCAGTTCTAATACCTTCACGCAGGTCAAATGTCTCTCTTCTCTGTTGTCACATCTTCACCACTACACTACTGCTCACATCTCAAACACCTAGATCCCAGTACAGCCAGTAAGCCCTCTTTCTACATCAGGAAAACCATGTCCTCTTTTTCCTATATCCTTTCCCCTGTAGTCCATGTGCCTCCGGTCTTTATTCCTGCTCTCAAAGCCAATCAATAATCAGGCAGGCCAGGACTAGCCTGTCAGATACCTTCACTATCAGTTAGCACGGCTGCCTGACTGGCAATCTGACTGACTTGCTGGCTGCCTGACTGCTTGTTGTTCTGCCACTCTGGGGGAATGTCATCCGTGAAGGACGACTTTACAAGCCTACCCACGGGACTGTCACGCTTATAGAGGAACTATAGTGCTTTTCCTTATTTTCTGTCATATATATATAATGTTACAATGTCAGATGTTCATATTAAATGTGGCCAAAGTGTCAAATAATAAGGTTAACATATGTAGTAAATAAGTAAGTAATCCCTGTGAGCAAAAAGATCAGGCTTCACACTACTTTGAAAGCTCAGTTTTCAACAGTTTTTTCTACTTTCAGCCTGAGGTGACATCGCCTCATGACGGATTTCTTTACATGGTCATCTGCTCCACACACAGCTCTGACTGCTAACATTGTGGCATTTTTCCATTGTGTTGGGGGTAGTCACACGCAGCCATGACTGGAGTCGAGCTGGCACGCTGTGAGTGTTTTTCCATTACACAGCATGGCGAAGTAAAACAAGTAGTTTACCTGTTAGAGGTTTGCTGGTCGTTTGCAGCTCTTCATCGAACATCATCACCGCTGAGGCTGTTTCTGCTTGTACTATTACTCCCTGCATTATTTCTAACTCATCCACTGAACAAATAGCTCCAAATATCTCCATATGTTGGCTGCCGGAGCTTCGTTAGCACTGCTAATATGAAGCAGTAAAGCAGGAAATGTTGGGTTTTCATCAGCGGTAACTTAACACGATTCTGACATGGCTGCCCCTCGGTAAGATTCTGGGAAGCTGGCCAGCTTCAGAGTGGGCCAGAACAGAGTGGGCTCATCGGGAGGGGGGCCTTAAAGAGACAGGAGCTAATACTGTCTGTTAGAGACAGAGGCTGAACTGAGGGGCTGCATTAAGAGCCAGTTTAAGGTAAATAAGCAGTTTTTTGAACTGTGAATCATGCAAAGCTACACTAGTGGAGTCCCAGAATAAAAATATAGAGCTGGAAATTAGCATAGGTCCCTTTAAACCCCCTCAAACACATCTATATTGGTACATACACACAGATATTGGAAGGAAGGAAAACGGGGAAGAAAGTAACATGAGGCGAGCAGAATTAGAGGTTGAGAGACAGAGAGAAATGAAGCGACACATGTCTAATATTTTAACATTTCTCCCAGTACATTTAGCCATATAAGCAATATAACTTATGGCTTTTGTATCCACTCAGCATGTTCAGCACATCAACATGTTTCACTGATTATTGCCTAATCAGTGTTTCATTGGTAACTGTTAGCGCTTGATAAAATATGACTTGAATAGTGCTTAAGCACATTCTGCTGAACAGGCCCTTTGAAGGTAATTAATGTAGAAAAGATTGCAACGCCAGCAAAGCAAAGTTACGCTCAGAAATGACAATTATCTGCTTTGTGTTTTCATTTGCAGCAATTTGGGTATGCTCCGTTCTGGCTATACTGCAGTATTCTTGACATTTTATCAGACCAACTGCAATATTTTCTGCACTGAGCATATTTAAAGATTCATTTATTCACATTTTCAGTGGGAAAAGGATGGGGAAAGGTTGGCTTTAGCAGGCCACTTTGGGTGTGTGGCTGAATTCAATATAACCTCACTACACAGAACACTGTCTAATACGACACAGATAATAATGGGAAATCGAGCTGGAAATGCAAATTAGAAAGTAAATCTTGGAAAATATCTTTCCAGATGTCCATTAACTTGCCAATGCAAACTTAGAGAGTTAAATTGTTAACACTGTCTTCAAAATGGATCGAGAGCAGTGAAGAGGAGACTGCAAATCATGCACTAATATTCTGGAAGTGCCTCGTCCTAGATCATTTTTTAAAGGAAATATTGACCTTCTTGATAAGGTATTTGCTTACCAGATACTCTGGGACACATTGTTATCCAACCTCAGGGCTCCCTGGTAAAAGAAAAGAGAAAGATGTTTATGACATATACCATTCACAGCTGCCAAGGAGATTAAGAAGGAATCTACCTGAAGATTTGTTGTGTATTTTAACTCTTTTTACTCACCACGTGTCTTTAGTCTTATCTTATTGCATAACATGTAGTCTTACATGCTTCATAGTAGTCTTATTGCTTAATAGACAGAATGGACAAGTGAATCTGGGGAAGAGAGATGAGAGACTGGGAGTGATGGAGAAATTAATGTTGTGTGCGTGCATGGACGAGAGGGGGTGTTCAACTGATGAAGCATGAATGAGTTTTGGGAGTGTAGATGGTAGGAGTGCTATTAGATGGAGATGTGGGAGATACTGTATGTACAGTATATTACAACTATATATTATAATATAGACTATATACAACTATGCTATATATAACTATATTACAATATATACAACTATAAGCACTTGGTTATGGTTAGAGAAAGATTGTGGTCTCTGGGACACAATGACTGACTCAATATTTAACCAAAACCACAATTGTTCCCTAACTTTAAGTGTTTTAGGTGCCTGGACATCACATGGCTGTTTCTGCTTGTACTTTTCCTCCTTGCATTATTTCTAACTGATCCACTGAACAAATAGCTCCAAATATCTCCATATGTTGGCTGCCAGAGCTTCGTTAGCACTGCTAATATGAAGCAGTAAAGCAGGAAATGTTGGGTTTTCATCGGCAGCAACTTAACACGACTCTGACATGGCTGCCACTTGGTAAGATTCTGGAAAGCTGGCCAATCAGAACAGAGTGTGCTCATCGGGAGGGGGGCCTTAAAGAGACAGGAGCTAATACTGCCTGTTAGAGACAGAGGCTGAACTGAGGGGCTGCCTAAAGGGCCAGTATAGAGAGGGCCAGGGCCAGAGAGGGCCAGTATTACTAAAAAAATTTGTAGTATGTGAACGTATTTTGTAGGAGTCAGGGCTGCAGCATCAAGTCTCCAAATCTGAATTTGCATCCATCCTGTATATTCCCCCCACCGTTCTGGGTTTACAGAATGGAAGAACAATAATTAAATCATGAATACTGCATCACCTACACCCACAAGTGATTGGATTTATCCCAGTGCCGGTCTCCTTAGCATATTCAGCTCTGTGAGAGTCTTCTAAACACATCAGTGTCACTGTTAGAAGTTCAGGAAGGAAGATTTATCTTTTTTATTATTGCATTATTAAAAATTACATAAATGTCTGCTGCCTTTTCTCCGGTGCATTCACAAACCGACTTGCATAAGAGAAAATCAGCAGATCCGTTATTCCTTCCTCATTTTCTTCCTGTTAGGGAGAAGAGAGACGGAGATGAAAGACGGAAAAGAGAGGTTCAAGTGGAGGGTTGTGTTATCCAGCACAATGGTTTATTGATCCTCTCATTGCCTCTCCCTCTTTCTCCCTTCACAGCACGGCGGAGTAAATTGGACTGTTTTCTTCTGCAGTGATTGACGTCTGCCTTGTGCGAGCAATGTTTTCAAACTCTCGGTGATATTTTCAGCAGACTGAAATGAAATGATTTTTTCAGTTGAGTCTGGCATTCCCTCCTAAAAATGACACAATTCTTTGAGTGCGCACAGCGTCTGAGCTGACAGGTGACGAGTGTTAAGCTAAACAATCTACAGTGCATTGTGACAACTCTGTCAACAAAAAAAACAAAGAGAGAGGACAACAAATGGCGCTTCTGTCACTTATCGCCAGGACTAACAAAACAGCACAGCCCAGTCCAAGCATGAAATCATGTCTGGAGGGAAATCCTTCATGTTTGAAAAAAAAAAAGAAAATACAGTAGTGTTGCAAGTGCTATGAAAGAAATAGCAGTGCGTTGAGTGTCTCTGTGTGCAGAAGGTAGCACTGCAAGCCAAAGGAATCATGTCAGGACACACAAAATGGCGATATTATGCTCCTCTTACCCCATTATAAGTTCTCTCTCATTATCTTTCCAGTTGGCAGCTGTACTTGGGAAGAAAATTGAATTTAATCTCATTGTGTCCCTGTGAATCCATGTGAACAGTCGAATAAAGCTTTGAAAAGGTTGAATTTAAGTGCCAGGTGACGGTTGCATTGATATGTGCATCCATGGCTAAATGTGCGCTGTCAGATTCAAACCCCTCCTGCCAGACTGAGCGTTGATATCGAATGATTCTGTAAAACTGTGGATTACATTCACTGACAGCATTTTAAAGTTCAGTGCCAGCAATTTTTAAAAATGTTTTATTTCTGTGACATCCACGGAGGCCAAAGACTGTATGATTTAAGTTAGAGGGAGATTGTTATGGTTAAAAAAAAAACATCAGTTGTTGTGAGCTGTCAAGTCAAGTCAATTGTATTTGTATAGCATCGCAAATCACAGATTTGGCTCAGGGAGTTTTACAGTCTGTACAGCAATACAATATTCTCTATCTTTAGACCCTAGATTCAGATGAAGAAAGCAGAGGAAGAAGAAGAAGAAACTTCAGGAAGAGCAACAGAGGAGGGATCCCTCCCCCTATATAAAAGTAGTGTTACAAGCCCATCACCCATCACGACTGCACCATCCTTACATTCCACCTCGCTACATAATCAGCAACACTGGCACAAAGGTTAGCAGTGAATGTAAACATTTGTGCTGCAGAATCCTCTGATATGAACGTAATTCCTCTGGACAAAGTGATTCACAGTCCAAGTGAGGAGTGGACAGCTCTTCAAATGTATGAGCCTTTAAATATTTACTAGAAAACATACTTGTTTTCCAGTTGTATTGCACTGAACTCGAATTAACCTGCACTGCACTGCACATGCAACACTACAGAGGAAGAACAGGACAGGAGCAGTGTGAGGGACAGGATGTTTAAGTCATGGGGTAGAAGGGGCAGCCCGAGGCATCGGCCACATAAGCGGTCGCCTAGGGCACCAAATGAGAAACAAAGTGTTTTTTCTTTTTTTTTTTTTTTTTTTTTTTTAACCAACAGGTGTGCTTGTATGCAGCTTTTGGAAATGCACACTCGCCCTCCCTTCTTAATGTTTTTTTTTACTTGCATAGGTTTTCATTTGGTTTGCTTTTCAAAGCCTTACTGCTCAGTTCACCTGACAACCACCAACCAACTTAATATGCAAACTTAATATACCTCAGGCCATGCCACTTTGTCTGGAGGACTGGGAGGACTTTGTCAGGGCTGGATGTACCATTGCTGCACTTCGTTTTAGTGTGAATTCATATTAGAGATGGTAATAGCCTAATTAAGTCTCTCTCCCTCCCTTCCCTCCTGAAGCTGTGTGTCATTCAAGCTGTTTTATTAACAGACACATCACCCTCAAAACGCTGTTCTGCTCATGGAATGACCTTTGAACTTTAATGAAATGCTGTATTTCAGATCACACTGGGCGGGAGTTTACAGCACCTCCTGCATCCCGCAATGTATCCTGCACCCCCATCCATCTTCTGTAGGGTTTATACTGTCTTGTGGTTTTTAAGCAGGTTACGGCTTCACCGGCATGCTCAAAAGGAGCACACCTTCACTGTCGGGAGGCAGTTGACCTTTAACCCTTCCTATTGAAATGCAGTCTTTGTAGAAAAAAAGACGAGCTGCCAAAAGCATCACACATTCAGGCGCTAGATCTATTCAACTATTTTGACCATTGTTGTACCTGTTACAAAAATGGTTTGAGTTTAGAATTTTGAATATGGACAATGTGGCTTTTACTTGAAACAAGGACCTACATTATCCTCGATAAAAAAAAGTAAAAGTGTAGTCTGATAAGAATAGTCCAAGTTAAAGCAGCATGGGATCAAGTTCCAGAATCCTACATTTCCCATAATGCAACAGCAGCATCTCTACTTCAGGCCCTCTCTGCCTAGTAAACGCCCACATTTTTCAAATCCACACCCCCAGTTTGCAAAAAAATTGTTACTTCAAGCTGAGATTGACCAGAAAATGACCAAAAATTAGCCTAATGACATCATTAGGTTACGTTTATGTATTTTAGGTTTAGAAAGTTGACTATACTCCACATGGCAAGTAAAGTAATCTTTAATATGCTACAATACTTGTAGTTTGGATTTAAAAGTGTTCCTCAACTTGCTGAAAACTTGATGAATGACTATCTTAACCGTCTTTTACAGGGTGTACTACTTTGATTAAGACCCTTGTGCCGTCACGTCCAACCGCATTTGAGATCTCATTGTTGATTTGATTCCTGACCTAACTCCTAACTTCCCCTCTCACATGGAAACTAGTCCCTCACCATCCAATTACCAAGGGTTGTTCAAGATCCCCAGAGCCCAATCAGCAGCCAGTATCTCATAATTAACCCCCCCAAAACACACACACACACACACCTCATATTGTTGATTAAGGGATCTGAAGCCATACCGAAATAACTCACCTCTCCTCATCCATCCATTTCCCCTCCAAACATTATTAATAATCTCTCTATTTCTTGATTGAGAAATCTTCAGTTCATTTGGGTGTGTTTTCCACACACCATTAAAGGACAACCTAATACAGTAATCAGAACACAACTGGAACAACATCTTGTGAGTAAAAGTGATTTTTAATCAACGAAGCATGAAGTTCTGGCTCATCACTGTTCATTCAGCTACTTTGAAAAACATGGCTGAGAATCGGCTAATGAGACTCATTTTTCATTTGTAAGCACAAAGGAAACAGTCAGCAGTCTGGTTTGGTATTAATAAGAACATCATCTGTGGTGCAGATCTGATTTCTGATTTCCAACTGCATAGGCTTTCAAAACACACATCTGATGGATGACTGCAATCCCCCTTTCCATTTATCTTTTTTGTTTCATAAATTATCCTCAATGAGCAGCAAAATGCCCACAGCGCCATCAATTGCGCTGTGTTTTTTCCCCACTTTTTCTTGACTCTCAGGTCACTTTAACATTTGCATATTTCCTCTAACATCAACTTGTGCTTTGCTTATTAATTTCAATTACAAGATCATCCATTAAGGTACGCTGAGTGGATTCCCTCAGAAGCTCGCACTGTCCACAATCAGCCATGCATGTTGTGATAAATCGCTAGGAGAAGTCAAGCTCTCCGACGGCAGTACTGTGACCACGGAGTATTAATCACAGCGGGACAGATTATTACCCGTCCTCCATCCATCTTTCGCTGGTGACATTGCAGGGTCTAAACAAACAATAGTGTGTTAGTATTATCCAAACGTACAGTGTATTATGAGGCGGTTGCAGACACTCGTTATGGATACTTGGGTGGAGACTGAGTAGCTTCTGCTGGAAAACTGACTTGCTGTAGAATTTTTTTTTTTTTTTCTGCTGTAATTTAGGATGATATGATGATTTATTTGCAGAATTGTGGAGTGAAGAGACAATTATAATGAAGTTTGAGGACTAATAGGCCACGAGAAGACAGGGAGATGAATTAACCTGTCACTCAGCCTGATCGTTGGAGACCGAATGCATTCAGGAAAAGTATAATAGCCTACATTTAGGGGTTGATTATAACTAACAAGAGTTTCTTTGCTTGTCCTGCAGCATCTCCAACTGTCCCACCGCTGCACTCGGAGCATTTCAAGCCCTGTCATGAGAAGGACCTGGCCTACTGCCTAAACGGTGGCGAATGCTTTGTCATCGAGACACTCAGCGGGCCTCACAAGCACTGCAAGTAAGTGACTGACCTCCTGTTATTACTCTTATTATTTAACAACCTTCTCTTCTTTCCTGTCCTCTGCCTCTATACTTTTTATTCTTCTTCCTGCTCTTCTACTTCCTCTTCCCTCTAAGAGCATCCATCAGTAAAGTCTGTGGTATGTTCAGGGTGTGATGAGACATTGCACTGGACACTTTGGATAGGATGTTGCGGTTTAACTGGCTATTATGAACTTAAATATTAATATTTACATTAATTTGACTAATGTCAAGGCCTACTTATTGTCTGTCATATTAGTTCATGTATGTTTTATGTGGCAATTTGTGTTTAAAATACAAACTAAAGTGAGAACATGAAAAAAGGAGGGATTATCCTGTTAATACGAAGGAGGATTCCACGAAAAATACTGTATATCTTGAGTATCACAGTGACCTCGCCTCCTGTAGGTTTAAAAGACGGTGGTTCTTCAAAGTTTCTATCTTAATCCTTCATGGAGTCAGCTTGTATTCACAGCGGTTACAAGTGATTCCAAAAAGCATCACCACATCGATAGAACGTTCTCAAACCACTCCTGCAGCATAATCCACTTCACTGCCGTACTGTATGTGCAGCATGTTGCAAACACTCATATACAGTTTGTCCACAAGAGCTAAATACCACACTTCTGTGTTGCACTGTCACCACCTCATGGCTCAGAAGCTCCACTGGATGTACTGCAGTGCATTTAATGATTAAAATGGTGAAGCAACAATTGTTTGAACATGCACAATGACTGTAATTGCTGTGAAAACAAGCTGCAGCTGCCATCGTCTGCAAAGGAGTAAGCTATAAAGTTTTCGGGTCATCCTTTCATGGGGGTGAGTATTTGATAGTGAAAACATACATTTTCAGCAAAGTTTTCTGTTCATTCACTATTCGCTGTCTGCAGCATCTATAGAAGCTGCCCCTTCTCCAATTACTCCTTGTGCATGGAAAGATTTTCTGCAGTTTCTGTGTAGCTGTGTGCATGTGTGTGCATAACCTGTGTTCACGTGTGCATGCTGGTTGCCATCTCGTGTGTGTGTGTGTGTGTCTTAGTTGTCCCAGATTTGAGAGTAGAGCTCATGGGCACTTAGCCCGCTCAAATATGGGGCCCTTTACTAATTAAGTCCCAGAACAACTTCTTCCAAAATCTAACCGCAGGACTTCCACCAAACCTGTTTTTCAAAGAGCCTGTTTTGCCTCCCCTGGGGTGTGACTATGCATCCGTGCATGTACGGGTGTGTTTATGTGAGTCTGTGTGATTGTGTGGATGATGGTGAGGGATGTCTTTTGGCTCTGCAGTGTAAGTAAGATGTAGTACATTGAAAATATATGGATAAAGTTGGACCCATGAGATACAGTGTTAGGTGTGCACGTAAACACACACTGCATCATGATGTACATACATGCACGCAATGTGTTTACATGCTACACAGGAAACCGATCAATACATTTACATGCACTGGTTACCATAAAATCTCCTTTTACATGTGTGTAGCTGCAAGGGTCTGCAGGATACAAGATGCTGCTACCTGGTGGTCGCTTTTTTTGTCTATTTTTTTGGAGCAAGTGGACTAAAAGCAAAGTGAGAGTACAAGCTATACAGCCAACAATGCGGTTTCTCTAATCAACTATCCTGACAACAAAAAAAAAAAATTACTTCCTGTTTACAAGACATTTAGAAAATCAGCTCACTGAAGAGAAGACAACAGAACAAGTGCACGTAAATGCACTGAGAGAGTACTTCAAAGTCTGTCTCCTGCATTATTCAATACATTATGCACTGTATAATCCAGTCAAAAGTCAACCAAAGTCCACGACAGCACAGACGTCTGTTTTTTTTAGCTTTATTCAGGAAATAGATGATAGCTGACAAAGAGAGGGAGGGGGGGAGCAGGATACAGAGAGAGAGAGAGAGAGTGGGAGAGAAAGACCCAAGTGTAGGCGGACGAGGAGTCGTAGCTGTTGCCCTCCTCCCCTGCTTGCCTCGGTTGCTATGACAACATAATCTGCGGACAAGCGTAGCTGTTAAAGAGCAACGGTTTGCGATGTACGCCGGGACAGCCTTGAACACACTGTCTGTGCATGTTAATGTGTGTGAAGGTGCAGAGGAGTGGGAAATGTGCACCGAGTTGATCTCTACTGCTTTAATATATGGCAATGAGTTTCTAAAGGGAGATATGGACCATCAAACAATATGGCATTCACTCCGAATCTGAATAACAGCTGGTGTGATTATGCAGTAAAACTATGAGGTGTGTTTAGTACTTTGCTTAAAAAATAGTAACAGTGGAGTTGAGAGAGGTAATGATATGCACTTTTGAACAGAAGAATTAAGCAAAGATGATGTTTTAGTCTTGGAACTTTTTATATATATAAGTGTTTTATGGATTATATGCACTGTGAGACTCTTGAGTCACTAAAGACTAGATAGTAAATATCACTAAAACCACCATGAAAGAAAAAAAGGATACATTGACGTGCTGTTAGACATTAATTTATCCTCATCAACAAAAGAATGACAAATTTCACCCCAGGCACAGGATCAATGCATAATCTGATTCAGTTTGTGGTTACAACAAATTGAGACAAATCAGGGTGCAAAAGTGTGATCAATCCAGACATTTAATGGGGATAAATTGAGCCAGTTTATGGCACTATTTGTCACAGAATTAATCATTTTTATTCGCGAGATGAAACCTGATCCTTTTTGCAACGATTTTCTCCAAACAGTCATAACTCAAGTATCAAGTGCCATTCCCGACCAGTTGTAAAACAAGCGCAGATTGTCCCCCAGAGCGCTGTTTAGCACTGTCAGTGCGCGATGGTCGTGTTTGTGAACCTAAGGGGACGGATGCTGAGAGGGGAGGGATTCAACGTCATAAGGACTTCACTTTCCCCTTCACACACACACACACACACACACACACACCAATGCTCACTGCTTTGGGCAACATAGTCAGGCATTCAATCATTAGTGCTCAGCTAACCAGTAAATTAGTCAGTGTGCTAAGATAATATTTTCAGAACATGGCAAGAGGCCAAAGCATGCAGTAATAAAAGTATGTGATGTTGAATTTGATTAATTATTTTTTCAGCTTAGGAGGATTTTACCAAAGTGAACAAAACTAATGATAGGTTTAGTGTAATTACTGCTTCAAATAATGTCTCTTTAAATGTCTTACCATTTTCCTATGTACACTTAATCTCATTTCTGTCTTTACTTGGAGTTTTAGAGAGAAAATGGTCACTCTCAGAATAACAAACCTACTATTTCCTAATTGACTCAGTTACTCTGTTGAGCCAAAGGACATGGGGAGTTACCTCTTCTTACCTGCCACTGTTTATTTATTCTGTCTTCGGAGTTGCAATAAATTCAATTTCTAGCCCTTTTATTGTTTATTTCCTGCTGCCAGAGTGACCGGGCAGGGACTCCCTCTGTCTAGTTAGCAACAAGGGCTAGCTAAGCCTGTCTCATTGCCCTCTGTTGAGAGACTATTTCAGAGCTATAGAAAGACAATCTCACCTGGCATGTGGAGGTAGCAGGGCTTTGGAGGAGATCCCTGCAAAGTCCCTGCCAATGAGACCAAGGCCTGACAGAGGCACTCTCTAGAGGGGAGAAACAGACACAGTAACACACACACACACACACACACACACACACACACACACACACACACACACACACACACGTACACACACCCTGACCCAAGCTGTCTGCTGGAAGTTAAGATGTTGGACCAGACTGTGGTGCAGGTTGAAGAGCTGGTCTCTCAGCAACTGAGGGTCTTTTTTAGAGGGACTTGTGATAGAAGAATGGTTTCTGTAAGGCTGGAGGCAAGTAATGTGGGTAAAATGCATGTCATTGCCTGTAGATCTTTTTCAGAATTTGATAGATTAGGGGTATATCACTAATGGGTATCTGTGAATAGAAATGATAAATGTTGGTTTAAAGTATTGATTGCTAAAGGTGAAGGGCCTCAAATTCAAGGAAAATGCTTTTTCTCTTTCTTTGGCTCAAAATTTTTGCTTCTTCCGAAGGTTAAAATAGTAAAGCAATGTCTCTGTGTCCACATTTTCTGTTCCTCCAGTTTATAATCTACTTCTGCACCTCCCCTTCTTCCCCCTCCTGCTCCTGTTACATCATCAACCTGTTTCATCAGAGCTTTATACTGCAAGAGTGATAAGGACTTTCGCCATGGTCCCTACAGTACAGTATGAGCATCTCATCTTAGAAAAAAATCCTCTCCTGGCATTTAGATTTAGAAGGTCCTTAAAATCTCTAAAACTAACTTGTTCTAAGAGGAATAAAAGGAATAGAGCAGAAACACATGGCGGCATCCTATTGGCTGAGTGGTGAAGATTCATACCATGTAATCACAGGGTCATCCTCTGGAGTTCTGCTGTGATTATCAATTTAAAAAAGGCTCACAAAAACAAACTTTAGAATCAAAAACAGGCGCTACCCATAACCTTTCCCCATTTCACTTTCCAGCTAATCTCTGCGACAAGCACAAGCATGAAATGGGGGTCAGTTTGCTGACTTACAGGAATAAAATATTCTTAACAGAACAACAAACAACTACTCCAAGAAATTAAAGATAAAAAACTGAAACTTGACAAAAGCAAAGCAGAGGGATCAAACCCATTAAAATCAATTCACGACACAACTGTATGTCTAAAGCAGGACAGGCTTTAGAGAGATTAAGACAGATTCAGTTGATAAAAATGGTTCCTGCATTTGTTGGCGCAAGGTCAAGAACAAGCTAGGGGGCAAGGTTATGCAGCAGACCAAACCACTTCTTTCGCAAGAGTAGTCCACTTTTCCTCGCTCACAATCCTCCTCATCCTCCCTCCTGTCTCTCTGGACTCCAGCCTTTCTTTTCCTGGGTGACCTCGGGCTTTTCCAAAGTGTTCAGCCACGGACCAGTGCTGCCAGATTGACTTGGGCCTCATAGGTGCAAAGTGTGGCTGCTCAGTGGAATACATAACATTACCTTCCTCATACATACACACACACACACACACACACACACACACACACACACACACACACACACACACACACACACACTGGCAAGCCAATTAACAAGAAGCATGCATGAAATTGAAAACATAGCAGCAATAACACATATCTAAGCTGCCAGTAAACAAGGAGATTAAAACGCATATGAAAAAAGAACAGACACCTGAAGCATCTGGGAGCTAAAGACTGAGTGGCAGCGCCATATTACATGTCACTCATATTACATACCCTTTACCATATACAATATCATAGTATAAGATTGTTACAAGTACCGCAGGATGTATCATCTTCTTTTAAGATGTGCAGCATCAAACTGCAATAGTGTAAAAATGCTGCAAAGTCAATAAAGCGAAGAGAAAAACAATACAGTTTATATTTAGATGGAACACTTGTGTTGTCTGAGGTCTGTGCATAATTTGTTTAACATTTTTTTTCAGCTGCAAGAAGCTCCCCAATTTCCTCTGTCATCCACTGATACCACATTCAAAATCGAGCAGATTTTGCATGCATGCTGACATCTTTGAGTATAATTAATGCAGTCACTTTTCCCATCCCAGTAAGAATGGATTCTGCAATCTGTAGATGTCTAGATTAAAAATTGGCTAAATATAGTTGAAAAGTCAAATTCCAATGACTATATATGTCAATATGTAGCACCTGGTACATACTAATCTAAATATAGTAATTCAAATGTTGTTGAAATAATGGTAATCTATGTCTAAAAAAGCTTCTACTTCAACCAAATTTTGTCCAGCTTTGCTCGTGTCTTTACATCTTCTGACACGCAAATCACCAAGTCCATGTTTACTGGGTTACTCACTGTTGTGAACATACTAAATACTCACCACATGTTAAAAATATGTGTTTCCTATGGAACTGGGAAGCATAAAGTCACAATGTTGAGGGTGACCAAACTAAGAAGTAAACAAGAGTAGTTTTCTCTCAGTGAGAGAGTGTCGCTCTCCAAGGTCCTGAATTCTCTCCGCTGGGCATTTGGTGGAACACATGCATCCACTCACACAAAAACACACACTTTTAAGTGTCAGTCACCCCAAGAGACCTCCGAC
The DNA here is from genome assembly GCF_910596095.1 of Thunnus maccoyii. Classification (NCBI taxonomy): domain Eukaryota; kingdom Metazoa; phylum Chordata; class Actinopteri; order Scombriformes; family Scombridae; genus Thunnus; species Thunnus maccoyii. The sequence continues at coordinate 4,908,128 of NC_056546.1, forward strand.
ATTGTTGCAGTGAGCGTAGCAAGAGTCAAGGAATGCATGGAGGGGTCACTGCATTCTGTGCAATATTGTTTCTGACATGCAGGGATTTACCTTGACAGGAGAAAGCCTCTGGGATAACGGTGTGTCAAATGCTCACTATATAGAATGCTTAAGTGCACATTTGTGTTTGTGTGTGTGCGCGCATGTGAGTGTATGTCAGACAGAGTACAAACTTGTCTTGTCATTACAAGGAAAAAAAACATGTGATCTTCTCCCGCCTGCATTCAGAAAACCATCTGGTTTCTGTTAAAATTAAAAACACTAATTTTTTTCTCAGTCGTTTATTCTCTCTAATTTCTTGGCGTTTTTTTCTTTTTGGTCTTACCCTGCTCTCCCTCTCTCTCTGTTTTCTTTCTCTCCATCTCTGTTTTTCTGTCTAACTCTCTCAACCCTCATCGCCATCTGTGCGATAATAATGGCACACCAGTGGGAGTTCGAATGGTGTCTCTCTGACAGTAATAAACAAGCCTGATGCCATGGCATGCTTTCGAGGTGGGAGAAAATTAAACAGATAAGAGACTGCATATTGTGGCTATAAGGTGCTGCTTTCGGTGAATGAATCCTCCAAGACACAAAGAGGAGCACTCACTGTGCCCGGGAATGGAAAACAGAGGATGGGGGGGGCGGGGGAGCCAAGGAGGGAGGAAAATGGATATAAGTCCAGAAAGGGGCGATTTAAAAAAAAGTGCCTTTTTTGGTGACATGGTGAGGGGAGCGTGTTAGCAATGGAGGCCAAACATCAGTGTGTCATTGTGTGCTGATTTAATTAGCACACAATGAAGGCTTAATGATCTTTTGGCAGCTCAATCGAGGGTTATATAAAGGGAAGTCAATGCAGTAAAGAGGGAGAAGCCATAGTTTTTCTCTTTTAATCATTCTTATTGTTTGCTATTCTGTTTTTAGCTATATTAGCTACATCTTGCGCTTAAATCTTAGAAGACAAAAAATACCATGGTGGCTTGTTAGTTTTATTTTCTTTAAAGTTCCACTAAACTATTTTTTCATGTCAACAATGAATCCTATGTATAATATAATCTGAAACAGGTCCCTCATAGCACTGGACTTGCAGGAAATTATCACCAACTCTGCAGCCTTTGAGAGGTTTTCAGCCTCTTTTAGCTCATTGTGTTGGTTTATTGTATGATTCAGTCTCACCACTCTCATCAACCCTGTTCACCGCTGCAGCTGGCAACTGTTTTTGAATGAGAAATCTTTGATAAGCCGACCATACATCACCTGCCTACAACAGCTGGAGGCAAATTTGGCAACTTGCTCATGAAGGAAGTTGAAGAAAAACTAAAGACAGATATTTTTCTGGAGAGTTGGTGGGGATAGAACACCGGCTTAGACTCATCAGGGGGACAAAAACATGTACATAAGTATAAATATGCTGCTTTGAACATATGACAGTATATGTGTATGACTGTCTGTATCTGTATATGTAAGCTCTTTGTGCGTGGACACACTAGTGTAGTAGTATCTGATTATTGTGTTAATTTCCTGTAATCGTGAGTTTCTGAAGCCATCTTCCTAAAGCCATTTCCTCGGTTCTCCAACCTCTCGACTTCTAATTGATTTGTATTGACATCTTTGTTAGTTTTAATTAGCAAGATTTAAGAAGTTTAATGGTGCAATTGCATTAGCTCATTCAGTTTGGTAAACAGTGCAGAGTATCCAATTAAGGCTCTTTCCCAAACATACACATTTACAGTCTGTGTGCGTGTGTGTGCGTGTGTTTGTGTGTGTGTCTACAATCATCTCCTTATGACAAACATTAAGTTGTGAATATGTTTATTTGGTGGAAGTAATATTGTGAATGAATCTGTCAAAGCCCTCATGAGAATTTAAATTATGAAACCGGAGGCTGTTGTCTGATGGAGTCTATGTCTATACAGGAGTAGTAACACATATGGTACACACATGATTTTGACAGAGAGTGACAGGAAATAAAGGTTTGAGATGTGCACTGTAGGCTGTAACTCTTGAAATCCTTTAATAATTGTCAAATGTAACACTGTAATGAATAATAGTACTTGGACAAATTATGATCATTAATCACAGTGATGTTTTCCTGTGAATAACCTTCACAGCCTGTGGCAATTGGACCCTGACGATGCCAACTGCAGGTTGATAAAGAATATCCTAAAGCAGTGAGATAAAATACAGTAAGAAGACTAATTATTTTCATTCTTGGCTTTATTACTATTTTAATTGTTTTGATTTCACAGCAGACATTGCACTAATGCTGTATTGGCTACCAAAGGATAAAAACGCACTTTTTGTATGATATTGGATGCAACTACAGAACATACAGTACTGGGACTATGGAAGGAAATTGGAAATTTGATTTATGGAGACAGAAGCCTTAGGTGAAAACAGTACACCTCAGCATTTCTACTTTTTTTTCTAATTCTCCCAAGGGAAGCTGCTCAAGAAAAGTGAGCAAACTAACAAAGCAATGAAACAATTATGCATGTATGTTAACTTGTCACATAAATTATCGTACATGTTGTGAGGGAGACAAACTAAAAGTGATTTCTTGTCTTTTCCTTTGATTGAATACAGTTCAGACTCAGTTAATGTTGCAGAATTAGCAAAGCTCTGCAATGTTTAGCAATGACTTGAGTACTTGGCTGATGGGTAAAGCAGCAACAGTAAACTATCAAAAGATAAAAATTCTTTGGAACACATTTTCCTCCTTTTAAGATTTTAACAAAATCATCTTATTCCACACCTTTGACAGTATCACTTACACTGTATAAAGACGCTATTTGATGTTTACTACTTTGATATAGTAAAATATCTAAACCCAAGACTCTTTATAGATAAACCATTTCATCCAGTGGAAATATTGTCCTGTGTTCTATGCATCATTTACACACATGGTTGTTTCCTCCTCCATTTAAAATAAAGTTTGGATTTGAACACGGTTTGGCTGCACTGCATGAAGTTGTGCTGACCGGCCCACCAGCAAGTCAGTGGGATTTAAGGGGTTAATTAAATTGCTGAACCGATTCAATCATACAAACATTTGTGGAGTTTCCTAAATGTTTTGCTCCATCCAGCTTGCAGAGCTTCCTACAGGCTGTCCAGCACTTGGAAAACTGGAATATTTTTTATGATATTGAACACAGTGAAAGCAAAGGTAGTAAAGATAATTTCACTTCCTGCCTTTTGAAGTGGCTGACAGCCAGGATGTAGGCTATTTCATTACATAAATCAGTGATAGAAATCAGTGAGCGAAGACATGGGAGCACATTTATATTCAGACACCCACACAGTTGGCTCATCTTTAGGGGGCTCGTAACATGCTATGAAGCGGTACATTTGATCATGTGTATAGGCATTTTGTTTGTGCGCTCGGAGATGCAACACACACGTACACGCACAAACTGTAAATGTTTGACTGCTTCTGCCAAACCTGTCAGATATGCCCCGAGGAGGCAGAGACGGAGGGTCACGACCTCACGGTGAAAGACAAAAGCAAGAGGCACGAAAGGAAAGAAGGCAAGCAAGAGAGACGGGGGTTATAGGAAGAGTTTGACGTATCAAAGGTTGAGGGATATTCCAGCATTATTCTCTATAATGATGTACAAATACACACCGGATGTGTACAGTAGCAATAAGAAGCAGAGCAGAGTGAGCAAAGGAGAGTGAGAGGACAAGGGAAGGAGAGGAGTGAGGAAGTAGACATACAGTAATTTGGTGGTGTTCCTAATCAAGGCATCCCTTTCAAGTCAGCAGGTTTGATGTGTTAATAAGATGCAAATATATGCAAATGAACCCTCCTTTTCCCTCCAAAACTCTGACTGAGTTTGCGTTGCCCACTCCTGCAGGATGGAAAACTCTGAATAAATACCAGGAGAGAGCATGAAGAAGAAGTATTGATTTTTTTAAGAAAAAAAAATTAAAATGTGGGGAAAGTTTTAAGCTGGCCGCAAAGACACAAATTTTCCACGGCTACCTTGGGGAATCTTTCCCTACTGACTGAACTTATGCACAGCGGTGAATTTCTGCGTGAATGAGGCGAGGGAACGAAAACTAATGTGACAGTAAAAAGAGGAGGATGCAAAGTAAAATATGTACATAAAGGATCGTGTGGAGAAAAGAAGAAGGAGAGAAACAGAGAAAGAGGGACAGAGATTGAAAGCGACAGAGAGGGAGAGAATAGAAAAAAGAGAATAACTGAAGACGAGCTGTGTCTGCAATATTAAGCAGGTCTAGAGTCCCAGTGCTACCTGGGAGCTATACCAGCCTGTTTTCACTGTAGTGCACTTCACTCAGAAATGGCATCAGCGCCTTGAGCTGAGACATGTCTGTCTCCCGCTCTGACTAACAAGCAGCTCTCCGTTAGTTTTCCAGAAGAGCGAGGCTTGATTACACACACATGTAAGCACACGTGTAAGCGCCCATGTAACGTATGTACTGTACTGTACCCTATAGCGAGGCGCCCACACTCAGATGCTTCACAAACATGCAACAATGACAAGGCTCACACACATACAGCATCTCCTTCATTAACCTCTTCTCCCCTTAAGTGTTCATGAATATTTAACGTTTTCCCCTTTCAACTTCTGATCAAGGTCACTGTCATGCCGACAGTCAGCTAATGGCCGTTTTGACATCTTGAGCTAGAAGCCCTGTAATTGTCCTATTAGGCCGCCTTTTTTCCAATCACTGACAATTAAATCTTACCTGAAAATACTGACATTTCCTGTTGAAACACTCTTGCTTCATAGCAGTTAGTGTGTTTTAGTTTATTGTACCAACCAGTTTTAGCAAGTCTGGCACCGTGGCTCTAATGATGGCAGTGTTGGTCTATTGATCTATTGGTCTACTAACAACTAATAACTGTTGAATGGATCATGATTCAGTTTGGTACAGACATTCGTGTCCCTTCAGGATTAAGTGTATTAACTTTGATGAAGCCTTAACTTTTCATCGAGTGCCATCTTCAAGTCAAGTTGGTGATTAGTCCAATTCGCTGGATGTTGATTCATGACCAAATACCTGCAAAACTAATGACATTCCTATCAGCCTGTGCTGTACTGTGGGTTCAGTGCTAGAACATGGTAACAGTTTACATGCATGTTAGCGTTGTCATTATGCTTCACTACAGCCTTGAAAAGCCACTAGCATGGCCTTGTTTTTATAGATATGTCTTTGAATCCTGTTGATTATGAGTTTGTAAAGCTCTAATAAAAAATAAAAAGCTGAGATACAGTTGAAAGCTTTGGATAAAAGCTAGTACATGGACCTTGAGTTAAAGGATTCTAGGATTAGTAGGCCTTTATTATTCACTCTTTGTGTTTCCATGTTGAGCTGTGGTTAACTAAAAAAGGGAATTTGGTAATAAAAACACTAATTTTTGAAAAATATCCGCTTGATTTGATGAATTTGGACTATTGAGGATTCAGATATTAGCTTCAGATACACTTTTAAATGTATTTTTGCACTTACATCACTTTACTGAAAGCACATTCGGAGGGAATCTATTAATGGTCGGTATGAACAGGAGGAATGATCACAGCAAGAAAAACCTGTTTTGATGTTCATTCGGGCACCTGACTGTTGATTTATGACAGACTTTAAAATTTGTGATCCTATCCTTTAAGATTATATCATAAAACTATTATTCCCTCGGTAGAGATTGAATTTTGAGTCTTAAACTAAAAGAAATTACACACGTTTGATTTCATCTAAACAATTTCATCTGAGGTGTGAAAGGTCATGTGACCCCTTTAGATTGATCTGATAGCAATTTATCATCTGCCTGTCTCATGTCTGAAAAAGCACTCTGGTCACTTTTATATTAAAGTCATTAAACACCAGACCTGGTATAATATTTCACAGCATAAGACTGAATTGAATGTCGTCAGATTGACGTTACGGCTGCAGCAACACAAGCTGCACGGAGGCAGAAATGTTTCTGGCATCGCTGGAATAAATTTAACATCTCAATCATCATCTCATATGCACAGAATCAGTTTAATAAATTAGGAAAAGCTGTGAAAAAGCCTCTTCACCCTAAAATGAATCTTGCACGCGGTTCGGGTGTCGAGTCAAGGAGTAAAAATCATGTAACCTGCTCACATAGCATGAAGGAAATGGATTAAATTCCAACACATACAGTATTAATAGCAGCGATACTTTTTTGAAAATAATATTTGTATTATTACTTTTATGGAATCAGTAGGAATAAATAAATATGAATCGTGCTGCTTAGTCATATCTGGTTTTGTGTTTGAGTCATGAAAGCTGAATCAACTGAGGGAGAACTAAAAACCTACAAGCTTGATATATTAATATTGCCAGCAGAAAATGATGAAAAATGCTGAAATAATTTATTTCAGTTGAATCAATAAATTAGACAGACGTTCCTTATGATTTCTAATCAGTGCTTCTTAATCTGCATATAATATAAGTGTCAGCGTGGGCGGTTGTGTTTATTTTTGTACACAAACACTGCCGGCTATAAAAAGATAATCATGTGCTGCAGAAACATAGCCAATAATCGAGCCATTATTTTTCATTTTTTGGTTTACTGCAGGGCTGTTTGTGCTTGGCCAAGAGTGGAGAAACTATTTCAGGACCGCAGCCCCACAATGCTTTGCTTCAGGCTGAGACCGGGCACATACTGTATATAGAGGTCTTTCCATCTTCCATCTACGCTCTCGTTGGCCATAGGTTGAATCCAGCATCTGTCAAAAGGTGAAATGATGTACTGTAGGTCTGCTTGACATCCGTTTGCCTGTTGTCGACTTGTTACTGGGAGAAAAGAGGAGCGCGAGGATGAGTGATGGAGTGAGAGAGCGAGGGGTGGAAGAGACAACATCTCCAGAGAGATTTAGAGTACAACTGCCATATCTGGATGAGGGAGAGGAGAGGAGAGGAGAGGAAAGGAGAGGAGAGGAGAGGAGAGGAAGTAAACAGAGGAGAGGAGAGGAGAGGAGAGGAGAGGAGAGAAGAGGAGAGGAGAGAAAGTAAACAGAGGAGAGGAGAGGAGAGGAGAGGAGAGGAGAGGAGAGGAAGTAAACACAAGAGAGGAGAGAAAAGAAAAGAAAATGAAGTGCAGGGTTTGGGGATTTGGAGATGATGGCAGTGATACTGACAGACAAGCAGACAAGCTTCTGTGTCAAAGTCTGTGCACAAGCTAACATACATTATATACACATACAGGTGCAAACATATCAACACATGTACTGTAAACATACACTTATAATGAAAGAAGAACAAACCAGCTCACAGGCATCAAAGTAAACATGTGGGAACGGACACTCGGACGCTGGCGAGGTATCTATTTTACTGTTTACAGTTGTAGTGATTTCCTGAGATCACACCCGTCTTTCCTTAACCTTAACTTCATTCTAACATCAACTGTAAAACCACCTAAACATGATGATGACCATCCAAAATGTCCTCACTCTCAAGGTCTAAATTTGTGCACATACAAAGCTATCGATACACACAAGAAGATACTAGCAGAACACTGCCCCACTTACACTACTAAACATGCACTACTCACTAATCTTTATAGTTTACTATTTTCACCAATATTAAACAGGTCATTACAGTAATGTACCTGATCAGTCAACAGACCTTGGAACACTTCAGCACAACACTGAAATGTAAAAAAAAATGTTATTCTTGTTTTGCAACCCTGTCTTCTAGACATTGAGTTTAAACTGTATATTACTAAATTGTTTTCCCAGTTATGTTGTGGTGACAAATGTAATCGTAACGTTAGGCAGCGTTATTATGAGTGAAGGAAACGCTACATTTATATACCGACACCGATAACGATGGTTACATGTAGGTAACAAAAGCAGAATTTTGATTAAATGTTAATGTTGATAAAAATGCCATGTCACATGCTTTAAGAAATTGTAAACTTCTTTCTGTATTAAACCAAGATCCTGATCTTTCTCTGATCTTAACCTGTCAGTGTCTAAACATAACTATAAAAATGTTTAATAATGCTGTTATAATCAGACTCTGCAAGACTGGATATTTTGTCTGAACACAACTTTTTACTGACATGTTCAGTATTAACATTTTTACAACTTTCTAGATACATTGATTAACAACCTCATTACATCATGATGTTTCTAAAAACCATAATCTCACCAGCATTTTGTTTCCTTCAAAATATATTTACTGTTGCAAATCAGTTGTATATAAATGTAATTTACAGGAGACAGGATTGTCTTTTGTTTTCCATGTTCCATAATTGGTTTTAATTTTCGCATTGAATTATAAGACAATAGCATCCATCAATTCTGCTCTCAAAAATAAAGCAAATTTAGTCTGCATGACATCTTTGACTACACTTTTGTCAGTTTTCCAATGAAAACCCAGATAAAATGAATATGTTGTATGGAATTAGGACACAGCTGGATAAAACAGGCTGCTATGAACATTTAACAAGTCTGTTTTCATTTCTGTGTCTCTCTCTCTGCGTGTGTGTGTGTGTAATCCATTCAGAGGCCTATTAAGTTTCTTTACACACAGGGTTTTCTTACAGTATTTCTATCTTTGCTGCAATGACATCATCGGCTATCACAAACATTTCACCATAAACCGTAGTAGCTGTGATGGTTCGTACTTCTGTGAGGTACGTGGGACGACCCGGAGTCTTCATCGTCAGCTGCATCACTTGCACTGCTGCATGTCGAAGCTGTGAACTGACCTTTTTGCGCCGCCATTAAAACTTAACTGCCTCCAAACTGAAAGCTTCCGTCTCCTCAGTCAAGGAGAGAAAGAGAGACGGGAGTAAAACAGGACGTGTCACCGAGTTGAAGCAACATGAGGGTCAAATGTGACAAAAAAATTGTGTTTATGGTGTTTTTTTAAATGAAAATTCCCCATCACTGCAGCCATTAATTATGAGCTTTAAAATTGTGATTTAGATTTGCTACAGTCTACATCCCAGACATGATTAAGATATCACTTTTAGTAAATAAGAGGAAAAACAAATACATCCTCATTAATTTCATATATTAACATCACAAGTCTTCATGTCAGTTCTGGCAAACGTTATCACGTCGGCGAACAAACATCCAGCTGGCTCCCACTGAACACACACATAGGATCCACACTCGTGACTTCATTAGCTGCACTGACATGCCACATCCTTATTGTGCATTATTGTATATCAGCACTGGGATTGTGAAGCATAAATTGCCAAGGAAGAGAACTTTCATTCTCACACGGAGCTGCGGTACTGGCTCCGTATTGCGAAACGGCGAGAACAAAGCCATCCAAAAAGTCAGTTGTGAATACAACGTAAGCGTTTTGTTGTGCTTTGGGAATGAGGGAAGTGCCAAAGAAATAAGCTTTACTATTATTGCTTTGTTGAAGGGCCCAGTGGTGGGATTTGCTAATTACTAATTTTTTTTTTTTTTCCCAAAAAGTTACTAAATATTAAGACCTTGCAACAGTTCGGTAAGCTATTTCCAAGTCTGTCTCAGCTGTTCCCCGCGGTGAGTCGTGCTGAGAAATTCTATTGGTGAAACAATATGACCTTTGGCTCGGGCCCTTTTGTGGAGGGAGAAGATTTTAATTTTTTTCTTGCAGGGGAAAGAGTTTGCAACATTTTCAGCACGGCAATTGAAAATGCTCAAACTGAATGCTTTATTGTAGTTCCAGTGTAACCTTTTTTTTTTACACACTAAATGATTTCCTCCTCCTCCTCCTCCTCCTCCTCCTCCTTCCACTTATGTTCATTCTCACCCTCTCTGTCACACTCCTGTGAGATAAGAGCCCTGGCATTTTTATGTGACAACTTGTGTCACAGCATCACGCAGAGCAAATGGAATATGAAAAGAGGAATGATAGAAGGAGTGGATCTGGTTGGGTGGATCTGGGTGTTGGACGTATTTATAGTGTCCAGAGCAGATCGGGATGTTTGCTTTTATGCCGACATGCAGCTGAGCCTCTTGATTCAGGAGGCAGCGGCAGACTAAAGTAGAAAGTGAAGGTTTTATTAAGGTCACAAAGTAACTTTACACCTCCTCTATTAGTGTACGGCAGGCTGGCTTATGGAGATACAAAGAGCAGATCGATCAGCATTGCAGATGGAGCAGAGCGGGGCGGAAGTCAGCGGAATTAGCTTTGATATGTGTTATAAATCAGCTGATAGCGATTGGCCAGCTCACATTGGTGGCTGCTAATGTCTCCCTGTGTGATAATATAAACATCTGTTTGCTAAAATAATGTTACAGCGACACACATGATCACACACTTAGTCACAATCAGTGTCACACGCACGCGATCGTGACCATATAACTGATAGAGGAGATAAAAATCATTCTGACAGGATGAGTGTATAGAGAGAGTATTTCTATAAATAATGTTCTTAGAGAATTAATAACATATGATCTCAGTTTCCCTGAAGGGAAGATCAAAATTATCATATATGATGTTATTTAGAGAAAGAGAAGAAGAAGAAACACTGTGAGCTCATTATTTTTTACTCCTCTAACAACTTAATATGCTCTTTCCACATGCTTTAAGTGTAATAATTATGCATCCCTATATATGCATGTACGGTTGATAATAGCATATTTTCAAGCTTTTTAACTTTGTTCACTATTGAGAGATAATTACACAACATCAAAGCTCTGGAAGTTGTGTTGTGGCCGGCCGCTTATAGTAATAGTGAATGAAATATAACCAAATAATATGCAGGGTGGATCCTTTACCTTAATAAATTCACAGAGCAGTGTTCCTACATTTTAATTTAACTGGAAGCAGCTCTTTGTTTTTAATTGTGTCATACTGCAGCAACAATAGAAGAGACGTCGAAGCTGCATTATGCAATGGAAAACCTTTTTCTTCCTTCTTTGGATAGCTGACAAACTAACTGTGGTATTATTTATTGGTGTATATGTACTGTACTAGTTGTACTAGTTGTGCATTTTTATTATGTTTGTTGTCTATAGGTTATAGCTCATTTAAAGTGCTTAAAGAGACAGGAGCTGTGTTTTTTTAACTGTAAATCATGCAAAGATATTCCAGTCGGGCTCCCGAATATATATGTAGATGTTGAAATGTGCGTGATATGTCCTCTTAAATAACAATATCATGAGCATGAGAGAAATCTCCCTCACACACATGCAAACTCTAACTGCGTCCAGCAACTAGAGCAGACCTGGAAATCATAAATATGTATTCTTCTGGGTAAATATGTGCAGACACAGGAATAGGTTGCGTCTGACACTGAGGTCATGTTGGTATTGAATACAGTAGAGAGCGGCGGAGACAGTGAGTGTGTATCTGTATCTGTGTGTATGTGTGTGTGTGTGTGTGTGTGTGGGAGAAATCGAGGTAATAAAACCATCAAATAAAATCCAAATAAAACGACCACATAGGTAGTTTGACCAAGCACTCCAGAACGACCCACAGGAGCATCATCTAATAAGGCGCCTCTATCTGCAGTAATCGACAGGACAACATCATTTATCTGTGTTTTCCAAAGCTGTTACACATCACTGTTAAAAAATAATGATGTTTCATGATGTCTGGTTAGGTTTAGGCAATAAAAACCACTTGGTTGGGGTTAAAATGATCACTTGAAATGCGGTGTGGGTTAAAGTTACTACTCTCTCAAGTTACGCAAGCTTTGTCGTCATGGCAACAGTAAACACCATGAGAATCATAGTTACTGTCTTTAAAAAACTGTCTGGACACAGGAAGCAAACGGTGGTCCACTTTTTGCAAGTTAGGATCTAACCTGCCAACCAACCCGCCACCTCCAAATATGGAAATATGTCAACTTATATATACGTTATCTTCTCTGGGTCATAATCAATACGGCCACTAGATGGCATCTGTCTCAAACATTACTATGGGTCATTTTTGGCGACTGACATTATGACCTACACTGTTCATTTTCTTGGGAGGACAGGCTCAATAAAACCTATATCAGGTCAGCCAGTCACTCCTCAAGAGCTAATTAAAGAGTAAAGACCTCTGCCAAGTTCAGCGTTCAGGGGAAAGACATTTGTTAAAGGATATCGGGTTGTATTCTCACAACCACTGCATGGGTATGTGGGCTTTTTTTCACAGTAAGCATGGTTTTTCCAGGTTTTTTTTTAAAAAGAGGATGGGGGTTTTCATTGCAAAGGTCTGCAATGTTTCAAGATTCAGCACATTAGATTCAAAGTAAGGAGCTGGTACATGTCTTATCTGAGAAGCAATAGTAGTTCAATTATTTTCTCATTATTACTTTTAGATTCAGGTTGCCATGGTTATATTAGAAACCTTGAAATGCTACAATCAGACGTGTGACAGAAGTGTTAACTTTCCAATGTGCTTGGTTAATGTTAAAATGCTGCCTGTATCTAACAGTTTCTAGTTGCTAATTCATGGCAAAACATATTTTTCACACTCGGTGTGGAGTGAGCAGATGTTTGCATTTGAATACATCATACGTATTTCTGTGAAAGCATGATCTTGTTTGATACCATCTGCAGCTCACATCAGAGCAGACAGAGGATTGTTAGCACACTCGTTTAGACATTTAGTGAATGAATGAAGTGCAGTTAGTCTGTAAAGGGCACTTTACAGAGTCCTTAGTAACTGCTTTGCTAACTTGGAAGAGCTGTTTGCAAAAATTATGCTAAACACGCAGCGAAGCAAGTTTACAGGACTTGAAGCAAAACGCCTGAAGCAAGATCAGAGGCACAACTGACTTCTCTGCCCCCTGTGAAAATATTGATGCAGGCCCATCAGAGAGTAAGTCTCTCCTGATTGAGTCAGAAGGTTATTTTTTGCTTCTGCTCATCTTCTCCAGAGATTGTGATAGAGTCAAATATTTGTGAACCCACTCTGCCTGTAGGAAACGGTGTAGATGTTGCTGGTGGTTGCCATTCATTTCAGTTGGAATTTTTAGAGTTCAGATAAACAAGAGAATAAAAATGACTGGAAAATAATTGCCCGTGTGAATCAACACAATGAATTAGGTCATCAACATCCACCACACAAGTTTTCTTCTCAGTACAAGGAAGCAAGAACGGCTTTCACTCACTGTGTAAATAACACCCACTCTCAAATACGGACTCAACTTTAGAGGATTTGAAGCTGATCAGTGACCTCGTCTTAATTCAAACCATATTGTTTCCTAGGTTGGTTGCAGTTTCTGTGCAGCTCCTTGTAAAAGAAGCCTGTCTAAAAGTATTAATGATGCTGTGGTGACAAAGATGTGTTCATAATCATACAGTTAAAATTGTGGGGACACACTTTGGATTCCAACAAGGTTAACAGAGTCTTTAGGGTTAAGGCTTTGGCAGTGACTCTGCAGCTCCCGTTTGGCTATACAGAGCTTTATAGAGAGTTTCAGCTCATTGTTTGTCTGTCCAGCTGCAACTTTACTGTTTTGATTCACTCTCAGAGCTCTCATAGTGTTGTTTTTCGGCCGCAGCAGGCAGCTGTTTTCAGAGAAAAAGCTCTAAAAACCAACTGTACACTACCTGCTCAGCACCAAACTGCAAACAGACACAGTTAGCTGTAGACTAGCTGATGAACATAGTGGAAAAGAGCCAGATATTTCCCCCAGGAGTTCGTAGAGACCAAAAACAAAGCTAAAAAAGAGTGAATATTGGAGTTACATTCACCTGGTGGGCAGAAACACGACTCCAAATGAATGATGATGTTGGATGTGTAAAGTAACTGTTTGCTACCAAATTCATAACAATTACTTGTGTTCACAACCTGTTTCTGTTGCCCCGAAGTGGCCAAACAATCAGTTATTGCTGGTTTATAGCAGAGTAGGTGGGCAAAGCAATGGGTTAGGTCTTAAGTAGGAAATTAACAGAAGTCAATAAAATGTCTTCCTAAGTAACAAAACCTATAATGTGTGGATCTTTGTGTGCAGGTTGTTGCTCTTCAACACATTTGGAAACACCACTGTCCTATTTCCCGTCCTCCATGTGCATCAAATCTCCAAGAAAGCAGCACATTTCACATTTTCTCCCAACATCCCAACATCTGTACCTTGCCTAGTCCTTACTGTATGTCTATTGGGCACATCATGATTGTGCTACAGGTTAAATGACGCACATGTCTCCAGGGAATAAATGTAAATGTGCAGTGATATTCACAGCACATTGATGGGTGAGGAGGTCACTTTCTGCCTTTGTAGAGTAACACAGTTTCCTGCTGCTGTGCCTGCATGCATGCTTGTGCATAACAAAGCGCTTGGATGTATCAGTAGCTCTGTTCACCTGGCATTAACATGCGTCTTGGGTGATCTGATCACGAGTGGACAGCTCTAAATATGTCAGTTGACACCTGGCATTAGAATGCGTCTCCACATGCGTCACGAATGATCACTTGTGATTGGATCTCACTTCCCCGCTCTGTATGCAAATAAACAAATACATCAATTCTGTTTACAAAGACCAAATGCATTGTTTTTTTTTTGTACTGACTCTTCGTCCCAAATGGAAATCATTTGGGACTCACTCAGGAGAAACTCAGCAGCCAATGTTTCTCCCTTATCTGTTCAGGGGCGGCTTAGATTGTCACTAAATGAGAATAGTTGGTCCACCTTAAAGGTCAGTCCACCTTAAGCTGGGAGCCAGCAGGTGTGTGATGGTGGACTGACCTTTAAGGTGGATCAGCTATTCTCATTTAGTGACAGTCTGAGCTGCTCTCAGATGGAGAAAAGTTTATAGTCTTCAATGAGGTCCAGGAGACATTGGCGTACATACTGCTAGAGGAATGTGTCCATACGTGACTACACACATACAGACCCCTCCGAATGTAGTCTGACCAACTGGATCTCAATGCCTCCTCAATGCATCTTGGGTGCATTCACACCTGTACTTAGAGCTGTCCACTTGTGGTCGGATCACCCAAGATGCATTTTAACGCCAGGTGTTAACAGCGCGTGTAACTGTCTGTAACGGTTTAACTTGTGCCTAATGGGGAAAAGAGCAAGTTTTTGGTTTAAAACAGATGCTTAATGCTTCCTATCCAATTCAACTTTTAGAACAATTAGCAACCAATGAGAGTCATTTTGATGGATTTAGGCTCATTTAACACTATTTCCAAATGATTAAAATGGAGACAAAGAGTCAAAGAAATTTCACGCACACCATATTCAGCTGTCACACAGCACATTGTTGCACAAATGTTGATGGCAGTCTAGAGAATCTTAAATCCTTCAGAGGCCACACATGTCTTCTTCTTACTCTTCTTATTCTTATACTTTTATTCTTTTAAATGATTCTTGTGCTTATTATAGAAGCATTACAGGTGAAAATATAACATATCTGTCATTTTTCAGACTATTTCCAACATAGTTTGGTGTAGCTGTTTACTGCACTTTGACTAATTTAAAAAAACAGATTCACTCCCCTTTCATTATAACAGTATAGTTGTACGCTACTCTCACCATGACATTAATGCCACACAACACAGCCAAGCAGAAAGGTGTCTTCCTCTCTAGCACTAATCAACCATCCTCCGAGCTCTATACTCTACATTAAATTTGACAAGGAAAAGAAGATTAAGGGGAGCAGAAGGCATGACTGCAGTGACAGCACTGTTTGAATCCTTTCTTGACTTTCACACATTATCCTCCATCATGTTCAAGCAGCAAAGCTGAGAACATACGGCAACCGTGTTGAGTGCTCCGTCTCCTTTAAAAAAAAAGATGAGCCTCTTATACTGCCTGAGACCATGAAAGACTTAAATTACTATAAGAGCATCTATATCTGTGGTATGAAATTGGAGGAAATTAAGACCTGAAGTTAAAAACCTATATCATGAGGCTGGCTAGGCAGAGATAGCTTTTCTGCACTGGTAGAATGAAATATGTGTTTGTGTTTGTGCAACTGTGGAAGCGAGTTTGCACGCCAAAGGTGCAAATGTGGACAAGTTGTCAGTATGTCCAGGGTTCACACATCTGAACAGGTGTTTGCATGTTGTGGAGAAGAGAGAGAAAGACCAGTTGATCAAGAGAAAAGCCAGAGAGAGAGACAGAGAGAGAGAGAAAATGAGGGAGGGAGTCAAGGTCAGAGAGTAATTAGGCTTTTTCTGTCAGACCAGGGAAACTGTCAAGCCTTGGGGATGAAAAGTGATTATATGGGGGTATGAGAGTAATTGAATTCTGTTGCAGAGCCAAGAGAGAGGATGGGAAAGAGAGGAAAGGGAAAAAAAAAAAAAGCATGAACATCATATCAGCGGGAGCTACCAGTTGTCTTTCCATTCACTCAAATTCAAACAGATGCCACATCATGACGCAAAAGAAAGGAAACTAGGTGAAAAGAAATCCGTGTGATGCAAGCGCTTTTCATCATATAGTATTTGTTCATCAAAACTCCCACAAACATGACTTGATGATTATATACGACCAATTTGTTCTTTAATATTCTCAGTACCCAGCAAGAGAATGATGCTTTCATCTTCCAAATACATACAAATAATTGGACATATGTGTATGCCAGTTTGTCTGAGGTAATATGTGTTGTTTAATACATGTAATAGGTACAAAAATGATATAATGTCAGAGTGACACAGAATCACAACATATTAACACTAATCAGTCATGACAGAGATTCAATCATCTTCAAACAGGAAACACAGACGGGGTCCCTGGAATGACTGTTAAAATGTCTTTTGAAGCAAACAAAAAACATGTTTTCTTTACAATTTCTGTTTCATAAGCAGTAAATGTCAGCCTTTACAATCGACTGAAGGTACACAATGAGTGGCAATTTTCTAATGAGGCTAATTTTGTAAAAGGTTTGTTAGTTGTCACTAATGGCTTTATTTTTGTATCAGTTCTTTATAAACCACTAATTGGGTTGCTATGTTGGAGTTACCCCTCCATTAACAGTTTGATCATTTACCCTCCGGAAGAGAACTGTGGATACCAAAATGTATGATGATGATTTTGGTCCATATTCTCCTCAAATCCAGCATACTGACATTTACAGCTACTGACTAAATGGATTATTGTACAAACCTTTTATTAATGACCTGTTAATGTTTAGAAATGCAGGCTTAATAACTCATAAAGAAGTTTATGAATTACTGATAAAGCCAGTAGTCATAACTTATAACTATATCCTTTAAAAATCATGAAATTATCCAAACACACATTTCAAATACATTTGTAGGATAATTTTCTTGACTTTGTATTCAGAGTAACATGCAAAATTGAGGAAAATGTCCCAAAAACCCAAAAATGAGCTCTAATCACCCAGTTGACAACACGGGGCTTCATCATATAATATGTCCTTACATAAATGTAATATTTGCAATATCTTTAGAAGTTGTTTAAAATATTAAATGTTACAATTCTTGATAATTGATACATATAATGTTGCATATGGCAATGCCTCCATCTTTATTGTTCCAATAAGACATTTTTTTTTTTTTTTTTTTACTGTTTGTTTTCATAGAGATGCACATTATCAGGAGACAAATGTCCCTGAAGGCAGATTTAAGGCGGTATTGGTAAAGGTTTTATTGGCCAGTTAATCGCAGCTCAGTCCATAGACTGTCTAAATGTGTAAATAAGACATTGATCCCCCCTCAGAGTGAGCCCTTTCGATAAATATGACTAATGAATTAGTAATGAGAGGAAATAGGCTTAGAAAGGAGGAATACTGGGAGGGGAAGTGAAGGGATGAATGATGAATGAGCGCAGTGGGGAGGGATGGGGAGCAAGTGGGCAAAAGAGGAAAGACGGTAGGAAAGGACACGACTGTGAGTAAAAGGAAGTACAAAAGGAAGTATTCTATCATGACACCAGAAGTGCTGTTTCTATTGTTTTGCAGAGTAATTCTCTTTGAAACGATAAATATTTTTTCATTTTCATGCTGCAAGATTTATTTCATTGTCACACAATACGCAGCTATGCAAATTATTCCCCCCATCCTGCTTCTTCTTCTTCTCCTCCTCTCCTCCCTCTCCGCCCCTCCCCTCATCCCTTTCCTCCCGTCCGACTGGCACTCCGTTAGGAATTGAAGCTGATTATATGAGTATAATTGAATCTCTCTGATATGCAAGGCATCCATTTCTGCTGCAGTGCAGCGATCGATAGAGCTATGGCTAATTTAATATGCACTTTATCACCCTGCTCATGAAACACTTTATCTTTGTCCACAATTATACACTCTCTCTCCCTCACTGTCGCTCTTTTCTTGTTTAGTCATATAAACTGAGCCCTGAGTGCATATCTGTGCATGTGCAAAAAATAAGGCGGTATTCTCAGTATGCAGCACCTCTATCCCACCCCTCCTTCCTCTCCAGCTTTCAAATTGAAATAGTCTTTATTGGCACAATGGGAACAAGACATTTACTGCATCTTATCAGTGCAGTATTTCCTCTCTCTCTCTCTCTTGCGCGCGCGCTCTCTGTCACGGTATCTTTCTCGCTCAGCCTACTTCAAACCCACTATATTAGTTTCATCTCCATATTACGAGCAAATCTGACAAATGCGGTCATAATTTTTTATTTGCCTTTCAGATATTTTCCTCCTCCACCTACTGTGTGCTTGCTTATCTTCTGCCATTTAAATTCTCGTTACTCTGTCTGTGAAAGATATTTTGGGCAGCATGGGGTGCAATAAAAAAAAGAATTCTTAAAATCAAATATATAGCAAAATAAGAGCAAATGTTTGTGTTTTTTGAGGGTGGGATGAAAAATAAATGAATTCCCTCAAAAACAGAGAGTTTGTGGGGCGTTTTTCCTGCATCGTATCGTATAGCATTGCATGTCTCAGCTGAACCACTGCCACAGGATACAGGCCTGAGGTGTGTGTAGCCAGTCAGATGTTATTTCACTTATCACAAGCACCGGCTCTTCTGCATTCACCAGCTCCAGCTAAAGTGTAAAGATCAGGGACTGAAAGGTTCTTTTATATATTTCTTCTTTATTAGATATTACACAACGGAGAGTGACGTTGGAAGAGGTGGGTGGCCGTGGACAAAGGTCATGAGTCACAAAATGTCATATTCAGCACAAAACGTACCGGTTATAAGCCACTATGAGGTTCTCTGATAGAATGAGTGCTGGTTTCATTCAGCAGTCTGTTTTATGTAAAGTCACTGGCAGGCTTGTGATAGTTTTTGACATTCATTATTATTAATAAATTACTGTTTACCATCAGTATTCCCACAGCTGCTCCTTTACATCATTGAACCTTACAGCTGACACATCCGAAAAGAGAAACAACTGCACGAACCGGCTCCCCTCTGACTGTACATGACAAGGCTTTGAAATGAGCAATTTAGCTGAGCTGCCATTGTGTCATATAACACAAAAGCATGTGTGTAAAACTACTAACATGAAAGTGTGTACTTTCATGAAAATGTAAAGGGGGTAGGGAGTTGTGGCCTTAGCATGAAATAACATCCTTGAAACACAGATTGTACATTAAGAGTCTAGTGGCTACTTGGTTAAAGACTAACGTACAGGTTAAGTTTTTGAAAACACATGGTTATTCTTTGAAACAGGCGAGTCCTTCAGATTCATTGTCACGGCCGTTAAAAGCAGGGAAACTCCAGGACCCATGAGGACCATAGTAAAGTCCAGACAGCAGCAGCTTGGAGAGTAGAAATGGAGCTTAGTGCTAACCTTTTTTATGAGATTGAAAGCTGTAGGCAGTGCAGCTTTTACAAAATCACAGGCTTATATCCCGGTTATAAGAATCCATCCATTTCAAGGTGATCTACATAGCCCTGAAATGTCAACTGCTGTACATGATCTGCAGATTACCACGGATTTACAATTTCATTTAGAGCATCCAAGGTTGTTTGCAAAATAATGCCCCCAATAAATTCCTCGGAAATCAATCTAAGCGGTTGTGCGACATACTTGTCTGTCCCAACGTTGTGGCGTTTTATTCGCCTGGCATTTGTGTGCATGTACTTCATGGTAAGAGCAGCGCAATCAAGTCGGTCATACTGCCGTGATTGCCTGTAACAATATATATGAGCTATTTTTTATGTCACCAACCGCTCTATAGAAGATAGCCCAACCTCTCATTTCGCAGCATCACAACACCATCATCAGCACTAGTACACTGGCTGTGTGAGTTGCCCGATGTGACCCCATGGTAACCGTTGACCTCTCTGATAAGCCCAATCTCCCCAGCCGGCCAATTGAGTTGACCCCTCGCTTTGAGGCTGATACAAAAAGCATTTGATAGTTTCCAAGAGGTCAATAAATCAAATCTTAGCTGACTGACCTGATGAGAACCCTCATGGGGGAGGGTTAGAGTTCACGGACAAGCCTCGGCCACACAGGCATCAAGGAGAAACATACAAGGCATGTGAAAGAGTTTGTGCGTGGGTGGTGGGTACGTATACCACACCAGTACAGCCAATTAATGGGATATATAATTATCGTCACATCTGTCAGCCCACTCCAAGTAACACTTCTGAAGGTCTCTGGATATACCGTGATGCATCATACCTGATGAGTATTGACTTTCATGGCCAATGAGCTCAGACCAATCTCTGACAGATCAGCTTGAGCACCCGTAGGGCAGCTGTGTTTGACAGGTTTAAGATCAAGGTCATATTTCTTACTGCAAAATCGGGCCAGATTCGCTGCTCCTGGTGTGCTTTTCATGTTCACGGTGTCCACATACAGAAAAACAGCAGTCTGTGGAAGAAGCTTATTTTGCAATGTAGAAATGTTCTTCTCTGCCTTCATTGTACTTTTTTTTTTTTAACACATGTATAGTCAATATCAACTGCCGTAAACTTACCACTTGCATTCATTGATTTGTTGTCTCTACCAACTCTTGAGGAAAATATCTGGCTCTCCAGGTGCTAGTCATTCAACTCTCTTCAACAGCTAGTCACTAGCTTTGTCTGCCTGCTGTTTGGTGCTGGACAGATATAGTTTAGAGCTGCTGCTGCTGCTGCTGTGACTGAACCATACAGTAAATGTGCCAGATAACCAAAACAGTTTGCTAAATAAAGTTAAAAACCTCTGCGGAGCTGCAGAATTGGATAATAATTCCCTATGAACAGACCCTTTTCCATTACATCCAGCCATTTTATTGACTGTTATAATATTGATTTGTGGAGATTTATTGATTGTAAAAACAAATATTGATTAGTGCTGCTATAAATTATGCTAACTGTAAGCTGGCTAACGCAGCCCCAATGTAAACCAAAAATTGAGAAGCCTGATATGTCAGTATTTATTGACTGATCAGGGCAAAATCAAGTCCTTCCCCTACAGACGAAAACTAACAAGACATTAATGTCAGAATGAATGATGAAGTGGTTAAAAAAATGACTGTTTAGTCTGAATACGAGGCTAACAAATCTATAGAATTATCTCTAAATGTGGTTCATATGCCGACTGAAAAAAAAAACAGGCTGCAGGCCAATGGTTTGATCTATCTGTGTTTAAGGCAGACATGAAAATATACACACTGACAAAACCATGACTCAGACATAATAGTCTCATCTATATGATGGCATTTACTAGCTTGATTTTTTTCTTATTTATTTATTTATTTTTTTTGCTCCTCCATCTTTTCCCTGCAAGCCATGCAGTCGTTTATAATTTGCTATGTGAAGTGAGCTTGGCCTGATTTATGTAAAAGTGAATGGGGGATAGGTTGTGATTTAGTTTTATGGAACTGTGTAAAAGCTGTTAGATACGCATGCACACACACACACAGACACACACACACACACACACATACATAAAAAGAAAGAAGTAAAAAAAGGCCATGTAATAGGACTGCTGCTGGGAAGGAGATTGGTCTAGCTCAGCTCTACTTGGGCTGCCTCTAGTCCAAACCTCCCCGAGGCTTTTGCCCCAGCGTGAACACACTACACCACCTTGCTGATAGACATGCATTGGTTTTTTTTCCAAGCATAATGAATGCAACAATCACAAATCAATTGTGTTCAGATTGACATCGGGGCCACGGATGAGGGTTGCTGATGCTGTCTCTGTGCCAGGAAGCAAACAATTTGATGCTAGCGGTGAGATAGATGTCTGCTGTGGAAAATGTTCACGGTGGAAATGCTTTATAATTGGTTACAGAGTCGAAAGAGAGAGTTGTAAAGATGCTCTGGTAGGGGTGCAGCTGAGATGGATTTATGGAAAGAGATGCAATGTACCACTGAATATTCATATCAGTTAATTGATGAAGACTGACTGCAGCTGATGTCTGCAAAATGTCATCTCAGGAATGTTTGAGATCTGACCATGTCTGCTCTCTGCTGTACTTCTGCTATGGCAGCCCACCCTCCATTCCAGTCCTATGAAACAGAAAATTAGATAGCATGGTGTAGTGCCTCTCAAGGGTGTTGCTGGGAATTCTGCGGCATCTCATAAGATGTGACTTCAGACTTTTTCAAGGGAGGCAGTTTTGCAGGTGTTGGGTTGATATATATATACAATACTTTAAACCAAAGTATAGAGATTTGTCAGGTTACTTAATGGACAATTAATTAAATGTGACAAATACAGTCTGGTATCAATCATTGCATCACTTTGTTTGCTGTTGTCTAAGAATTTCTAAATGTTAGTGTCTGAAGTCATATCTTCAAAAAGGCGAGTCTTGTCCATTGGGCCAAGTTTCTTGTTCAGAAGCAAACAATTTAGAGAAAATAAGTATCATATCAAAGTCTTGAGGCCTTGATTCTTAATACAATCTCGGTATCAACACAATTCCTTTTTGAGGAGAATGTTTTCAGTACAGACCACTTGTTGGATAGTTTGACTTCAGTGTAGGAGGGAGTTCTTGCCGTGGTATCCTCATTATACACCATATTTCCTCAGAATAATGTTCATATGCAACTATTTTGCATGACCAAATTGACCAATCTGGGGGAAACAAAAGGCTGCCCGGATTTACATTTTTCTCCAATGTTTCAGTCTAAACATTCACTGGAATTTTCTGCAGAATATTGGGTGCCAACATCCACATTGCATCAGTTATTCCTACAGTAATCTACAGATAATGCTGTCAACTCATATAAGATGAGACCCCAACCAATACACCCATCCACTACCCAACCTCCTCATTCTTCACTTTTCCTGCACATCTAAATATGAACAGACAACGGGAAACATTGGAATTTTCAATTTAGTGGACTACTGTTTCAGTGATTTGTCCTTTGTGATTCAGAAAACCAAAATAATTAATTGCCTTGTCTCAATCTATGTTGAACAAAACATGAACACAAAAAAAAAGCAACATTCATTGTGGTGAGGACTTTGCCTTTCATGCTTGAAAACCATATTTTTGAGTATGAATTTGAGAGTTTACTCTGGTTTTACTCTGTAGATCAGTCTTCAAAGACTGAGCTCAATGTTTTGAATGTCTGTCAAGCTGAGCAGTGAGACTTCCCACTGATGGAACACCATGATGTTAATGACGTCCAGGGGAACTAGGGAGACTAGAGAGGAAGACAATGTTAACAACACATTTGTTGAAAAACTGCTGCTCTTATTTCCATCACGATAACACTCACTGTGGCAAAAATTGAAAAAATAAATTCAAGGCACACACAAAGCTAAAGAAATGTCCCTTTCCTCTGCTTTAAATATTCATTACCTCTTCAAAAAATCTTTTTTCTCCTCTTTTCTTTTGTCTGATCAGAGGTTACTCCCTGTTTTGAATTATGCAGCCGGGCATGTCAGAAAGAAGAGAAGGATGGTAGAGAAAAAAAAAGATGGTGAGGAAGAGAGAAACAGAGACAAGGCAGATAGAGGTTAGAGACAGAAATCAGCCATGGAAACGTGACAAGCATGCCCTCAGCGGTCACATCCTTCATCCTCACTCTGGAACCTTGAAATATTCGAAGACTGCAGGACTACAGGAAGCACCTGGGTTTGCTGTCACCTCTGCAGGCCAGCAGACCTGTGGAAAAGGTAGTGACCAGTAATGCATGACAATTACCCTCACAGAAACCTGCTGTCATTATCTTCTCCAGCTCATCCTGACAAACGGAAAATGGCTCCAAAATTGTGTTTACCTGTAATGTTGGTGATATAAGAGTTTAACCTCGTTCTGCTGTTGTGAGTCACTTTGGGTTACTAAGAGCAATGACTTTGTGCCTGAAATACAGGGACATTTAAAGGCCAAAAAATACAACTTTGAGGATCAAATTGCAAACAGACAGAGAGGACAGATGGTCTGAGACAGGTGTAAAGGTGTGTTCAGAATGAATGTGGCACCAATTTTAGGAGGCAACGTGATGCATACAAAGTCAATGGAAAAATGATGCAAACAGATGTGGATTTGTTCTGTAACCTGAGTAAAAAAAAACTTGTGCTTATCCCGAATCTTTGTGACTCCACTTCATGATCATACAGAGACAAAGGGAGGGAGGGGAGTGGAGGAGAGTAACAAAAAAAAGGAAGAAGAAAGGCTTGAGACAACACTTGTTGAGACTGTCCTTAACAAAAACAATATAATTTAGCTTTTTTTCAGATGTTTCAAAAATGATTTTCCTCTAAGTAGTGACGGCAGAAGCATAGCTTGCTGTTCTTATATCAATACAAGTTAGAAGATCACACAAAGCATGTGACTTTGTACCATTGCTTCCATCGTCTACCACCTTAAATGTTATTTTAACCATTAAGTCAATCTTTCTCTAACCTTAACCATGGCTGCAGTCTTTTAGTAACTTAAATCAAGTATCATTAGTTACCTAACCTTAACCAAACCTTAGCCAACCAGGTGGAAGATGGGAAAAGGCTCATATACTGTCAGTTTTTTGAACACTCGTATGTGTCATTTATGGAAGGCACTGGATAGATATTATCTAAGAAACCTTTCAGACATGAGGTAAGAGGTCTTCAATCAAAAGTATCTTCCTGTGATTCATTTTTCTCAGGATAATTAACTACAAAGAAGCACTCTGCACTTAAATGGTGACACTTTCATGTTTTTCATTATAATTGCGTGCACAATCATTTGCCCACCTCTAAAGGTGTCCATGACTTCATCCCCAAGCTCATAATTACACACTACTGGATTATACCGACATAAATGGCATCTTATACCCATGCAATACCCTGATTACTCCCTTGATGTTCTCTTAAAAGTCTCCGTCATTGCTTTTGCTTCATAAATTATCGCATTTACTGTACATCTTTTTTATTTTTTATCCAATATGGTGGCCTCTGCTGGGCCTTTAAAATGGCTGAAAATCCCTGCTGGCACCAGTGAGAGAAACATCCTTTATCCCCGCCCAAAGACCCTAACCCCGCACATGAACCTCGAACATGACCACACACATACACACTCACACACAACCACAAAATCAAACACACATACGCACAATGTTAAGCCTGTGTGTTTCCCCCAGTATTAAATGGGACTTAGCACACAGAATAATGGCGTCCTGGCTTCTTAGACAAGACTAATCCACTTTCATGCCACAGCACTCTGACGTGTCAAGCCTTGTTCTTCGTCCCTGCCTCATTAATGAATGGAAACATCAATTAATCTCCTTATTAATGATTCATGGACTCTATATGCTAATTCCTCTCTCATGTCAGAAAACGCTGGCAGACAAAGTCAACAGGCTGAGATTACATACTATACAAGGGTATGTGCTCTTAAGTGGTGCGTTTTATCATCAGCTTGAAGCAACTTTCACCTTACCCTGTACTATGAGCACTCAGCTGTGTGTGTATGATAGTTACCACCTCGTTGTGTATTGTAAGTAGTGATTATTTGTAGGTGCTACATTGTATGTTTAATAGATTCACCTGTGTAGTCAGTGTTTCTGTACAGTAATAACATTCACTGTGTGCGATGTGTTCATGTTCTCAACGATAGGTTTGTATAATGGGTTCCCAAGACAATACAGTCAAGGCAAAAATGTATATCTTCCATGAGTAAATCCCAGTATTTACAAGAAAGCAGCAGGTTGACCTACATCACTACTGCTTTAACCAGAAAGATGTAGTTTGTTGTGGCACTTGCCTTGGGTGTAATTTAAATAAGGTCCTAAATATGACCTAAAATATGAGATCATGCATAGAGTAATAAAGCCTGTCATGTGTGTAAAACTGGCTCAACTTAAAGGCAAACAATAAATAATGTAAATGCATAAATAAATGAAAAGTAAATTAAGAATAAAATGCAAGTTGAAAAAAAAGAACAAAGACTAAAATAACGTGTGGTGGTATATCTTCTTATTATTGGCAATTATCTAATTTCCAGTATCTCTACTCTGTGATGCACTGAGCTCAAAACTCCTTTTATCTTTTTTTTTCCTAGTTAACCATCTGTTTCAATGATAATGTGAGAGGGAGAGAGAAAAAAAACTGTAGCTCATAGCTGTGAATCCAGCAGCATTTAATTATTCCTTATGCTTTAATAGGGCTGTTTTCCTTTCATGTTTCTTGTTGTAACTTCTTGTTTTAGTTGCATATTATCTATCAATCAATTTACACTCTTCATGGACTAAATGACAACAGCACACAACACAAAGGAGGAACTGAGCTAAGGTTGTGATTCTGGTTTCAACAGAGTCTATTTTCTTGCTTTAATGACCGCCCACATCATTTAACCTGAGCGACTGATCCATTTTTGAAATGTTGGTTTAATTGTGGCTAATTACTGCTTTGACTTTGTTGCTTGAGTTACTTAGGAACTATTTATGGTGCTGACATTTTCAGCTGCAACTGTTGATAGTGATCAACATACCAATGGGTGTGACATTTAGTGTGTTTACATGAAGCCTGATAATATGATTAGAACCAGATTTGAACACCATGAGCAGGTTATCTTACCTGAGGTTTGGAATTAGAGTAAACTGAACAGACTTGAATCACTTGTCAGTGTTGTGAATCACAGCTGTATTGCTCTGATTCCTTTCAGTATTTTATTCTACACATAAACAGAAAAAGAGTGAGCCTGATGCAAGGTTGTTGTTCAGTACACATTAACAACAGCATAGTGGTAGAAAATGAAGTTGAATTAAATTGAAATGAAAAAGATTTGCCAATGCAGTTAAACCAAACACCAATGAAGTCCATCGCTTTCCTTTCTCCTATATCATGACGCTACACAGATTCCTGTAGGCTACCTCATATTCTTCTGTACACTAACCAGATTATCACACACATCATGTAAAATTTGGGGAATCAGGTTAGTGGAAAACCACTTTAATCAAACAATTACCTAATCTCATTATTCACAGTAATCAGTGGCGTATACAGTGTGCATAGTATGTAAATGTGCTGCTTATCTTCTAAAAAAAGGCCACATCACACATGTGTGCATCACACACATATTGACAGATTATACAGATTCTTTTTTCTCTTTATCATAAATATATGCACAGCACCAGACCAGGCAAAGGACAGGGTATCACACACATGATATAAAGGAAATTACCCTGCTAGATCCTGATATGTTGGATTAGTGTGAGATTGGAGGTCCTGACATCAGTGACTTGAGTCAATATGTATTAATTTGCACGTTAATGAAATGTCCATCGATATGCCCTGTAAATGTATTAACGCTTGTATTCACTGTAGAGTCTGCAAATCATTACTCCTCCATCATTATCATTATCATTTATATAACTTTATGAAGTCAACTGCCACACATCAATCTGTCATGGGCTATTGGTGGTATTGACTTTGTAACTGAACCACGTTGAGTCCATTTGAATGTTGAGAGAAAAATATCAAATATGATTCATATGATCAGTGTGACTCATATCAGTGAGAGAGACTGTAGGTATGATAGTACTGTTCTGCGTGAGAAGCTCATGCATGTAATTGGTGATATAGCAGGAAACAAATTGTGTCAGGTGGTGTGAAAATGAGACATTTTCAAGGTGGATGTGGTCATCTGTGCAGCATATTCAGGCATTATCAGTCAGTCGCTGTCCACGGTGCTGAACTTAGCAAAGCAGAGCTGGCTGCCGTTGTGTCTGTCTGTGATCCTGAACTGTCGTGTCAGCAAGGTTGAGGGCATAGACTGTATATAAAGATGGACGTAGCGGGGTGTGACATCACCCTTTGGTTTGCAGTGGAGCCGGTACACAGAGCAGTATCGTAATGAAGTAACATTAAACTTACCAAAATATTGGGTGACAGCATCCTGTGACGGTCTTGTTAGTGTAATTCCGGGGAAAAAAAATACTCTTTATTCTTTAAACAGAGGCTCTGAAAGTCTGAAAGAGTGTGAGAGGAGCTGGAAATTATTGACTTTTTAAGCTTTTTGAATTGGAGTCAATTGGAGCCACCATTGCACTTTAAGGCACTTACATTGGCTTCAGCCTCGAGCCGTGTTAGTTGCTGCTTGGTCGAGGGCCATGTTTCATAAGGGCACATGGCTCGGTCCTCACCATTTCAATTGCTCACTACAATTTATACTCAAATAGCAAAGACTAGTTTGGCAGTGTGGCCTGACCAAATCACAGCCATGGAGGCTCTCTTCACCTGATTTTACATTTCTCTGACAAGCCTTTTGTTGTCATTCAAATAATGACTGTCCTCTCATCTTTTAAAGGTTCTGTATGTAAGAATTGGGACACAATTTACTTGTATGAATCGCTTTTTTATTGCCAATGAGTGAACCGGTTGTAACCTAACCTTAAAAATGAGACTTCCTGACTTTCTTGGTTGCCTGTTGACTGATTTTTTTGTGAAGGACTCGGGCAGGTTTTTCCACAAAAATCCAAAGGATGTTATGTTTTGCGAGCGCCCAAGTGCCTTGCCTCTCTCCCGCAAATGTCAACAAATGACCGGCACTCACCACAACAAAAAATGTGCTAACTTATCTGACTATAAACTCCCTGCAGATATTAGCTCTCCAGCTCTGTTACCCACCAGGTTGGCTGGTGGCTAGCCACCTAACTATGCCAACTATCACTGTTTCTGGTTACAGCACCTTTGTTTTTTGGGGGGTTGAGACGGCTAGCTGCCTCCGTCAACCACCACACATTACACAACAAAACTGCAGCGCGTTGCTTCCTGGCCACGGTGTGTTGCTCACAGGTTGGTCACAGCTCGCTGAGCCTACCGATGTTTAGTCAACGTGGTTGGTGAACAAAGTTGTGGGTCTGGTCGGGTTCGGTTGGTTGATTAACGCATATTTTTGCAGGTTGGGTGTTGTGAATTGGCTCTCATAGAAATTAATGGTTAACCAGTTAAACCAAAGAAAATGTAGCATGAAAGCATCATTATCTAGGTACAGGGATGTGCATCGGATGTGACAGAGCGGGAGGGAAAGAAGCATTTCTATTTGCCAAGTAGGATACAGCAGATGCACAAGGAATTTGACCTGGTTAATTGGGGCTGGCACATTCGACATAGTTACATAATACAGGATTGACACACTAACTGAGCAGGGGGAAGAAAAATAAGGGATCATGTGTAGTGCGCTACAGATGAATCACATTATGTGACAGAAGCCTACAAGTAAACACAAGATTCAGGTATGAATGCACTGAATCCCCTGAGGATGCAACCCTGCATGTTTTTAGGAGATTATGAGGCACAGACAAACACACACACAAATACACAGACACAGAAACACACACACACACACACACACACACAAGACTGTGCTTTCAGACATACAGTACAGATGAGAGTCTTTCTTGCCTTGTAGTTGTGGCAACTCTTCAGCAGAGTTAAAGAGCAAGTGAAAGAGAGCAAAGAGGAGAAAAGTTTG
Organism: Thunnus maccoyii; assembly: GCF_910596095.1. Taxonomy (NCBI): domain Eukaryota; kingdom Metazoa; phylum Chordata; class Actinopteri; order Scombriformes; family Scombridae; genus Thunnus; species Thunnus maccoyii. The sequence goes on from NC_056546.1 coordinate 4,937,811, forward strand.
CAGCTCCGCAGCAGCTTTTCTCTGTGCCATTTGCATGCAAATAACCACCTGACACTTGTGCATAACCCCCCTGGTTGTATTGTATAATCCCCTTCTACAGAGAGGATTTACAAACACACACATGAACACACACACACACACACACACACACAGAGAAAAAGGATTTTCATGATCTGCATCTTTGTGACATGATCTCTTTGCCCGTGTCACATGATGCCTCCTTGAACATCCCATTGGCTGGGTGTGTTTGGCCTCCTGAGGCCTAAGCAATAAAGTCCTTTAATGTTTCTCATCTGTGTGACTGGATAAGGGATGGAGCCACTGGCAAACATGCTCCTCTGTGTTGATGATATGGGCTTGAGCCAATGACATATGCATGTGTGATTTATGTTTGTGGTATGAATACATGTGTGATGTGATAATGGGATAAAGCAGATGATATTGAGCTTAGGTGGTGTAGGCAACGCTGTCCAATATGATAAGGGCTATGATATTACACCAGTGATTACACCGTACGCATTGTGTGACTTTGGTGACTGATGTGACTTGTTTCTTTCAAGTCAAGTTGAGCTAAAATTTGTTGTCATGAAAAATCATTCCTCTGTAGGGATAAGGTGCAAAAGAATAACATGGGCAATACAACAATACTGACACAATAAACAAGAAGTAAACAGATCCATGGAAGACCTATCCAGGTCAATGCAAGAACTTAATTCATCCCCACAGTGGACAGTTGAAATATATATGCAGCATATATCTCATTTAAAAACACACATGTAAAATGTATGCACATAATATGATAAATATTAGATAATATAAGAGTTTGCATCCATGCTAGCGGCTCTGTGAGGCTGCACTGAGGCACTGTGGTGCTTTGAGATAAATGCAAATGCTAGCGTGGCAACATAGCAGTGTAATGTTTACCATGTTCACCATCTTAGTTTTTAACATTTGCTAAACACAGAGAACACTGGGTCATAAAACAAAGCATTGGACAAGTTAAAAATATGACCTGATGAAGGTGCTAGAGGAAGATTTAAGGGATCACCGGTTATTACAGTTCATCAACAGTTGTTGAGACATTGCACTCAAAACCACAAATGTCAACCTCACGGTGGCACTAGAGGAGAAGTCAGGCTAACACCAACATCAGTAGGATTCATCATATGTGAATCATGAAGGTCTGTACAAAGTTTTGTGCCAATCCATCCTGTATATGTTGAGGTATTTCACTGGATATGTGAAAACTGACCTGCTGGTGGCGCTAGAGAGAAAAGTCAGGGGATCACCAAAGTCAGTAAGAGTCATTCTCTCTCTTCATTCTCGTGACACCATTGATATTTCTACAAAATTTCATGGCAATCCCCCCGATCTAAAAAACTCACTAAAATTCATCCTCTGAATTCATCCACTGATGTTTGAACACAATTTCATGGCAGTCTTTCTAATAGTTGTTGAGATATTTCAGTTTGGACCAAAGTGGTGGACCAAACAACCAATTACACAAGTTTTTGGTGTCTCCTCTGTTCTGTTTATCAAGCCTTCCTGGTATAAAAACTCAGGTTCCATAGTAGGAAGGATCACTTATACTTGCTTGGGGCTTCCCTATAATCGTACTTGTCATATTTACACGTTCATATAAGAAATAAATGCAGCTCATATGAATTTTGTTTCGGATGTTGTACGCTTTCTAGCCAAAGTAATTCAATTTTCAGTATCTGTGCTAAGTGTACAGGGTAGGAGCTCTTGCTCAAGGGCAGTTATTGTTATCAGTCTGCATCTCGCAAGCTAATACAGCAACATGTGGGCTGCAATCTACCTGTGCAAGAACCAAAGCTTTGTGCAGAAAAGATTCAGAGTAAAGCTCAAAGCACTATTGGGAGCACTACAATAACAGCTAATATATCGAGGTCATTTGCTTCATAAATGGGTATTTTATGTGCATGTCAAAACCTCCTTTTGATATTCAGTTCAAATCTTGATAACAAAAAAGTACAATTTCAGCATAATTCCCAGAGAGGCACTCCTTGAACATTTGTCCATATAAATAATGTAGTGTGTCTCCTTTTTAAAATAGGGTGCCCAAAAGCATTTAGCTTAGGGATCAGTATAGTTCATCAATGATGATTGGAAGATTTAAAGAATATGGCCTTGTGGGAAAACAAGCTGTGAGACTTTAGAACATTTTCTTGGTGAATACGATGCAGTGCCTCATACCTACTGTTTATCACTCATAACATGCGCTTAACTCTTAAAAGGAATTCCTTTATGTACAAAATATGTTTGATTTTAGCTCCAACCTTGAGGCCATAAACACTTATTTTATTGAATTTATTGTTTTGTAGTTGTAGTGCTGAAACAGTCAGTCAATTAGTCAGTGAATAAACAGGAAATTAATTGACAACATTTTTGAAAATAGAATAAAGGTTATTTATCAAGGAGAAATGCTTAACATTCTGTGGTTTCTACTCGCTCTTCTCTGTTTTATGTAATTGGACATTAAATATCATTGGCCTTTAGACTGTTTTGAAGATTTGGACTTGGATTTATTTTCTGATACTGTATTGTTAAAAAAATCAATAAATCAATAAGGTAATGGTAATTGTTATAAGTCATTTATTTGAGGCACATTTAATCATTACGCAACTAATAATCAGCAAGAAGAAGATGTCTTTCTTTTAATTTGTTAAACTACTACAACATTTATTCCTCCCTTGTTAAACAAAAATTACATTCAAATTACATGTTTTCTTGTTTCACTCACATTCTTTCTCATTTCATTATAGACTTGGTTCTCTGATGACACTTTAGGCTTCATCTGAATTAAATGCTGGTGCATTTATAGTTCCTACTTTTTTATGCAAAACACTTACACATCAGAGATGATGTGTGACGGTCCCACAGTGCCGAGGTCAATATCTTTCAATGTAGACTATGTACATGTTTGAATAATTCATGACTCCTTCGGCCTTTGTCATTACTTACTTGAAAACATTCCAATTTCTGAGCCTGTCCTCCCAAGAAAAATGACAGTGTAGGTCGTTATGTCAGTCGCCAAAAATGACCTATAGTTACGTTTGAGTGACAGACGCCATCTCGCTGACGTAGTAATTATGACCCGGAGAAGTGGAGCAGTTCAGATGACGTCTATATAAGGTGACAAATTTCCATATTTGGAGGTGGCTGGTTGGGTGGCTGGTTAGATCCTAACTTGCAAAATGTGGACTTAGTGGACTTTGCTGCAGGAGACTGTTGTTTGCTTCCTGCTTCCAACCGCAAGTCAGGACAGTTTTTTAATAACCATAACTATGTTTGCTGTGGTGCCTACTGTTGCCATGACGACAAAGGTTGCCTAAGTTTAATGAAGTAGTAACTTTAACCCACACCATGTTTCTTTCAAGTGATCATTTTAACCCAATCGATGATCGTTCCCTAAGTGGTTTTTATTGCCTAAACCTAACCAGACCTTCACCACAGTGCAGCCACATCATAAAACATCATAATAACTGTAATGAGTAACAGTTTTGTAAAGCACAGACAAATGATGTTGTCCTGCTGATTACTGCAGATAGAGATACAATCCTATGGGTTGTTCTGGAGTTCATGGTCAAATGACCTATGTGGTCGTTTAATTTGTAGGACTTGTTGCAATTTCACTACATAATTTGAAATGGCATCACATACAAACCTTGCAGTTCTCTATATATTGCGATACCTGTTCTTTAGTTATGTTACAAATGCCAGTGAATAACCTGACAGTAGTAAGTAGTGTAGGCACTGAGAAGGTGCGTCATTGGATAAACTAGAAGAGTGCACTCAGTAGAGTGCAGATCTCCGCCAGGTGTGTACAGTCAAGATGGCAGCAAAGATAAACAAAAACAGGGATTTATTCGTCTCTTATCATGCCTAACTTTAGTGGATCATAACATGTCTGGTATGGAATTAATCGGCAGATGTTCCAGTTCAAGATGAAACCAAACTTTTCTGTGGATGTCAGTTTTTGAGCCACATCAAAGGCCAGAATGTGGCTTTCAACAGACTTGATAAGCCTTGTTTTTAGCCTAGCCAGTTGCTGGAAATGCCGTTTGCTTTGTCGTAATGCATATCATAAAATGGCGAGGCCTGATGAAAAGACAACAGTCTAACCTTTACGGTCTTATCAATATTTATTTGAATTCAAAACACCAAAATTTGGCACCAATTGTGTGATCTTGTGATCTCACAAATCCAGCTGCCTCACAAGATAAGACGGTGATAGACAGATGATTCATCCAATCACCTGCCAAGTATTTTTTGAAAGTGCCTGCACTTTCCATGGACGACTTCTCAGATGGTTCTGTGTAACAAACCATCTGGCGCTTCAGGTTATTATAAAATTATACTGCAGACAAACGTCACTATACATCTCTTGATTTCTGGTTTCCTGGATTTTCTGTCACTAAAGTGAAATGCATTCATATATTCAAATAGCAGTGGAAAAATTCTGAGTCCTGAATATCTCACCTGTGTGGAATTGAATCCCAGAGGAACCTCGTCTCTTGTATAACTCCTAGTCTGGGTTTTTTTGACTGTTTCATGAAAAGATACAGACAGAAAGTAGATTTTCTTTTCACCCTGCAAGAAGAAATATGTAGATCTCTGAAAAATTGGCTTTCACTGTAATGGACACACTTATACACAGGACCGCGTGCTTAACAAAAATTTGATATTTCATGGCCGTGAAACTGTTACACAGTCAGAAGAACTCATTTTCAATGTCAAACTATTCATTATTTTGCAAAATTCTTTCTGTGAACATTGGTCCAAAGAAATGATCAAAAATAAATGGATTTCTTCCAAAATGTGCAAAGTTCTGCATGTAGGTTTTCTAAATGCATAATTTACATAAAAGAAAATGAACCTGTTGTTTAAGAAAACAGCTTAACATGAATTTGAACTCCAAACTCAACATTTAAATATAGCTATCTCAATTATATATGAAGAACAACACCTTTTTGTTTACTGTTCTGGCAAAGCTCCCTCATGTTGTCGCTTTTTATCAGCAAAATCAAAGGAGATTTAGTGGACTCCCTCTGTCTAAGAACATAGGAAGCCTCTATAGTGTTTGTGTGTGTGCACATACATGTGTGTGTGTGTGTGGCTTTCGTGTAACACAGACAGCCACCAATAAAGGACAAGCCTCAAGGTGGTAAGACAAGCGACCAGCAGGCACTTTTCCAATAAGTGTCTCTCAACACACAGACAGACTCTTTCTCTCTCACACATGTGCTCACATCCAGAGTGTACATACACAAATACGCAGTCACGTACAAAGTGAGGGTGGGAAGGTGGTTACCATGGAAACCCTGTGAAGGTGGCTGGGGAGTTTAACTGCACTGTAGAGACAGGCAGAGACAGAGAGGAAGAGAATACGAGAGAATATGAAAAGAAACAAAAAAAGTTCCCACCCTACATTTCTCAATTCGAGTTCCAAACAGCCACATAGAAACCGAGAAAGCAAAACAACAGAGAACAAAGGCAAGAATGAAGCAAAAGCACCAATAAATCAGACCAATCTACATTGCTGATGTAGGAGAAAAAACACTGAATTATAAGGGAAGTGATTTATTTCAAGGCCCATTGCCTGATGATGGAAATGGGTGAACTGAAAAGCCATTAGAGATAAAAACACCAAGGAGAGGTTGAATGGACCAATTACTGTGGGAGTTTACCACTAGCTGCCATCAAATATAACCTTGATGGATGATTAGCTGGATCCAGTTCAATGAAAGTGTACAGTATGCTCGGTGTATATCTGGTGTTTTGTCAGGTGTGTGCACAGAGGCTTAGGCTTTGCAGTGAGGACTACAAATGAGCCTTGGAAACCCTGAAGAATGAGCCACCATGAAGTGTCCAGTAGTCCAGTTGGTTATAGTGATGAAGAAAGACTGTAGTTTGTTACTAGAGCGTACACACCAGTACTACTCACTGGTGGAACTGGAGAGTCAGCATGAGTGCTGGCAGTTTTGAAGAGAGGATGTCTAATGATGTTTTTGTGTCACCAGTGTTTGGACTACACCATTGGTGCTTCATGCATTTCACATTTATTGATGGTTTGTTGCTCATGAGAAGCTTTGACAACCTAGATTTGCTAGCTGGCTGCTAAGAAATTACTAATATAACATAACAACATCCTTCTCATTATGTTCAAGTTAATTTTTAGGCATTTTCACAGTTTGGTTTTCTAAAAACATAGCAGGTTAGCGTTAATGTTGCCCTGTTCAAACATGGAAGAAAAAGCAAAAATACTTGGAAGCTTTGGGAACCATTCAGCAGCAGAATTATTACACTATAAATTTATATTCCTGTTGTTTTGTTTATTTCTTGCATGCATTTGCCTTAAATAAATGTTATTGCAGTAATATTGCAACTGTGTTTTGTTATTAAGAAGCTTATTTTTAATTGCTCAGTTTTTAAAGTAGCGTAACTACTTTCTCTCACTGGTAGTTTAAAGTTTAAAGTAATTGATAGCTTAGCCAGCTGCATTTTCAGGTCCATGCACTGACATTTACACTCACACACTGAACATACAGGCCAGTTAGCACTTAGCAAAGTTAAGTGAGTGAAGGAGCATCCCTAGTGCTTGGCAGTTATGGATTAGTGTTTTGTGCTCATGTGTGTCTCTGTTTGTGTGTGCGTGCATGTGTGTACTTGTTTATATGGGGACTTAGTGTCGATACTGTCACGCCCTATGGCCACCCAACGCTCGTCATATCAATGCCAAACCTCCCAGCTGCTGGAGGCTCGTCCCCATCATCCAAATCCCACACACACACACACACACACACTTTCTTCCTCTCTGTGTCTGTTCCATGATCTCTCTTCTCTTTCTATCCCTCTATTCTATCAAACTCGTCCTCTCTCATTCTATTTGGACTCCCAGAGTCCCGTGATATCTTTGGTTCCCAGTTGCTTAATTCAGTTAGATGTGTATATACTCTGTGTGTGTGTGTGTGTGTGTGTGTGTGTGTGTGTGTGTGTGTGTGTACATGCATGTGTAATCGTGCATGTGTGGAAGTGCTATGCGGCAGAGGGCCTAAAGCCCCAGTCTGCCCATTAAGTTGAGCAGGGAGTGGAAGCATGGTTATGGGGCTGTAATGTGGGCTCTGAACAGCTCTGATAAAACAGCTTCCTTCCCACAAGTCGCCGTGTCCAAGTGCTGGTCCTGGCCACAGTTATTCTCTCTCTCTCTCTCTCTCTCTCTCTCTCTCTCTCACAGATCTCCATATTCAAAAACCTACACAGCATTTCCACTATTGTTCTGACCTTGACGCTAAGTGTGATTGCTCTTTCTGGGAATTCTTTGCTCCTCAGTTGCTCAAGCTAATAGCGCAGCTTCCATCTTACTTACTTAGAAAATTATGCAAATCAAGTTGCAGTTTAAATGTGCCCAGTGTGGACCCATGGACCACCATGCACCCAAATTGCCCAATTCAATCACCCTTTTTATTGCTCTGTGCGCACTGGATAATGCTATTTCACAACAGGGTGGCCAGCTTGTATTTCATACAAAACTCCAATGATTTAACAACATACTGTATCATCATTTTAGAGTTGGAAGTTAGATATTTTGGAGGGAGTGATATCTCCATTCTTGGCTGACAGGCAGAGATGTGTTACTGTGGCATAATGCATGATGTGTTAAAAGAACTTTAAAGGTACATTAATGATTTTTTTTTACCACTAGTGGGCAGAAGAGCTCCAAAGCAAGCTGACAGACACAATAGGAGTCTTTACTGTTCCATGCAGTTCCTACAATATGTGCCAATATGTCTCATACAGGAGTGCATCCAAACAGACACGCTAGCTCTGATCCTGTAGTGCAATGTAATCATCTCAAGAGAGAAATGTTTGTTTGTGTGTGGGTTTTATTTTTCATCATATGTTACATAAGTACTGAGGTCAGCGGTTGGTAGGTTTGAGAAAAAAAACCAAAACACTGTGGTGTGTTTTTCAACCCCCACAGCGCCACTAAGGGTGGTATTTTCCGGGGGCAGCTTGTGGCAGCTTGTGCCCGACACAGATAAGACCCACAGTGAGGTTAAACCCGTGGGAAGACGTTCTGGTGTAAGCTGAAAGAGGCTTATTTCGGTTAATCAAGACCGGTGATGAGTCTGTGTCTGTTGGGAAAAGGGAGGTTCTGTTATGCTTATGGCTTCAGAGACCTAGACGCCGATTTATAGATTGTGTACACATGGTTTTCGCTTATTAAGTCTCAAATTACCACCACTGAAGGGCACATTCTATGTAGTCTATTTTCACTCATTAGACACACATCCCTGATATGTTATTATTGCCTTATGAAGTTGTTATGGATGAGATGTTAGCATATAGTCACCTATATACACATTCAGCAGATGTGATGTAACAAAGCATTCAGTTAGGAGTTATGTTTCTGTCCTCCTGATGAATGCAAGTCCAATATTTATTCTCCTTTTAGCTCTGGTTTGGTCTCCACCAACACCTGAGATAAATATTTGACTCTTAAGCTGCTTGAACTTCCACTTTTACAAACAAGCTACTCATTAAATTTGTCTCCAAGCGTCTCAGTAAGTGTCTGATTGTTTGGGATCTAAACAGTCTAGACTTGCTCTACATGAAAAATGCCCTGAGATCATTTCTGTTGCGATTTGGCGCTATATAAATAAAATTGACTTGACTTGACTTGATTGCAAGTGACAACTTTCATATTACATGCAGTCACTTGATTTATTGTTACTATTAAATATATTGATTAGTTGAGCATTGAAGTCATTCATGTCCAGTAAATTGTATGTCCAACATGTTTTGTCAGTATAGGACACAATTTGCAATATGCAGATTGAACTCTACAAGAATCATTCCTAACTCAGGATTTTGTTCTTCGCGTATGACCTTGGAGTCTGTATTGTGTGTGTGTGTGTGTGTGTATATATTTGTGTGTGTGTGTGTTCTTCAGTCTGCTGGAGATGAGCCCGGGATAAGAACTGCTCATTTATTATTCAATTAAAGATCGCTGGGGTCATGGCAGATCATTAGCCATGGAGGTTATTTCAAAGGAAGGAGGGACACAAACAGAGAGATGGAGGAAAGCAAAGACAAGACCAGAAAAGGACCAAAATATTGAGAGAGAGAGAGAGAGAGAGAGAGAGAGAGAAACAAATGTATCGATTCAGCAATTGATTTCTTGTTTTTTCATTATTTTGCCTGCTCTTATTTTGAAACCACAGTTTACAACTAATTACAGTATCAAGTTGTTGCTGCCCGTTGAAACATCCTGATTGGCTTTGTTGATGGCTTCTACTCATTAAACCAAAGACACTGGGAAAGATCCATTGGGAATGTATCAGAGGGTTTGCAGTGCAATTTCTAAAGAGGGCTTAAGTGATCTATGCTCTGTGAACAGACTGGCAAGAGCTCTCCAAGACAGAAATAACCTCAGCTCAGCAATAACAACAGCTCAAGCACACAATATTTCTTGCTGCACATCCAGCACATAATAAAATCAGGAGAATTTCCAGAGCTGCAGCCTTTGAACAGCGACAACAATGGAAACTTTAATAGACTTATGTGCTATTGATTTTCTCTGGCCATCAAATGTTGAGTATGGAGAGAGATAAATAATGAAATGGTATACACACATACACAAGCGCACAACCATTGACACCTGCAGTGTAGTGCAGATGTGCCTTTATAAAGAGGAAGAGGGTGAAGGCTAACTTCAGTTTCCATGGAAACAATTATGGAATTTGCTGTTAAAGGTACTGGAAACATTATGTCTGTCATTTCCTGCAAGACTTTTAGGCAGCTTAACCCCTGAAGGTAACAAAAAAATGACCTGGCAGATAAAATTAACTAATCTTCTGATTTAAAAAAATCCAATATCTTTGCAATAAAAATTATATTGCCGTAGATTGTCAAATACTGGCTGAGGCTTTTATTGAAAATTACCGTTTTGTTTGTTTTTTAAAGTTAGAAACTGGCTGTGTTTTGTACATGTTATCATACTATCATATCATAAAAAAGTATGTATGACATTTTTTTGTACAAGTGGGATTAAATCAAACTTAAATTATTTATATGGTACATTATGATGTTTTAATGCCAGACATTATGCACAGGTACTGGGAGTTTGAGACAGACCTCGCCAGAGAAATTACAGCATCGGTTGTTGTTGCTGGTTGTTCAAATGGGCCTAAAATTACACCAAGAGAACAAGAAAGCATAACCAAAACTTACATATTTAAAAATATTAAACATACATCTACAACATGCATATTCCTATTCTTTCTAATTCCATACTCTTAAACATGTATGGGTATTGAACATGGACACCTCATTATTATTGCATCATGGTGGCTCTCATTTCATTACCTAAATAATTAATAGAAGCCATAATAACAAGGAAAAGACATTCAACAAAGAAAATGTGTGATGTGCAAAAGCTCTACCATCTAACATATTGCATATACTGTATGGACTAATATGTTTGAAACGTTGCATTGGTATGATGGCTGAGTAAATAGTATGTAAGTTGAAAGTAGGACTTTAAAAGCAATTCCAGTGAGTATCACGGAGGGCAGAGAGGTCGAAATGGAAGAATTCGGTCATGATGACTTCTGGTTCTTTCAAAGCTCTTTAGCCAGTCTGCAGAGAAAAAACAAAACAAACAGCAAAAAAACCAAACAACCAATCAACTCATGATGACACAAATGGCTGCATTATGATATTAATTTTATAAGATGGGACAGACTTTGGCAATACGGCCAAATTGGAAAAAAAAGATCAAATAAAGCCATGTTGGCAGTGGCCTTGATGTGCTGCTGCAAAGACAAGGTTTCCAGAGGAGGAGTTGTGTGTAATTGCGCGGTCCCGGAGGTTAAGAGTCAGGAAAAAGAAACAGAGAGAGAGAGACAGAGAGAGAGGCTCTGTTTGAAAAGGAGGGAGGTATGTGTGGATCGGTAACTATCCGGGTATCTAACTGTCATGCTGCTCTCACCTTCAGCAACAGGCAGACAGAGGAGAAAGATTGGTGTGAAGTTTTTTAATGAAGCTTTTGATTGCAGTCAACATGCCACTTATCACCGTACCGTCTGGATAGTTTCCCTTTCATGCTAATTATCACTTTCTATTAGGCATGATTATGCTTTTTTTTACATGTTCTTTGTGGTGGATTATACTGTACATACTGTCATTTTCCTCATCATACTATATTATATATGTCAAATAAGAGGAATCAAGTTCTTCACATCCTCAGAATGAACGCGGTCAGTCTTTTATTTGCTTCACACCTCACTTCAAATCCTCCAGAATTCAAGTCACGGTCGTTTTAATACTTAAAAATGAATGACTGCTAACACATATTTTCTTCTGCCCTGTTTGCAATTAAAAAAAAATGATTATTTTCCCCCCAGTTAATGAATGTTAGCATCCGTTTGAGCTTGGAAGCACCTTTACATGACATCGGCGTCGATAAGCAGCCCAATTACCGGCAGACTGGGTCAAAAGTTGATTTGGGCATCAAGAAATTTAGAAGAGAAAATCCTCCCTAAGTCTATGCTGGCTTCAGCAACAATAATGACTGCGGTGCCAAAGGGATAATTAAACCTGCCGACAATGTGAAACCAAAACCGGGTCCTCTCCCTTTTTCCTCTTTTCTCTTGGTGCCCAGTTGAAACTGTGACACTGAGGAACAGCCTGGGAACGGGTTATCGACATGGACGTGTCACGTAGGTCCTGAGGCCTGGACGGAGGGTGGTGAGGACCAGTTTATTGGCCCCACTGGGGAATGCCACTTAGTGCCAATCACTCAGGAAAAGCTGGACCAGAGAATATTGGTCTTGTACCATCTTTTTCTCTCTCATTTCTTCCCCTCATTCATCTGTCTTTGTCCGACTCACACACACACACATGTAGACACACAAATCCATCTCGCTGCCAAGAATCAAGGATGCTCCCTCTCTCGCTAGACTCGGAGCACTAACTCGCTCCAGTGCACAGTGTGTGTGTGTGTGTGTGTGTGCATGTTTCATAACAGCAGCAAACACACACACGCCAGGCCTTTTCAAACACAACCTGCGTGGCTGCTGTGTGACAGAGAAGCTAATTTGCTCCGCCAGAATACTTTCCCCAGCCACCATGCAACTCTGGCACCCTTCCACCAACCAGCCTATTATATTAGAATATCTCTCCATGCATGCTACAATAACACATTTACAACCAATGAGTGTGGGGCGTTCTGCCCTAAATTAGCCGTGACTTGCTTTTCAAAGGGTCATAAATAGCTGTGAACGTTTCATAAACAGCTCACAGAAGCTGCATAACAATACAAGGATAGTGTTTAACTGGATATGTTGTCATGACAGCGTGTAGCACCACAACCGTGTGCACCTCAGAGACTGCAAGAGACTCGATCGGCAAATTAATGCACCCTCATTGTCATGGTAACATCTATGGCTTTCAGTAGATCCTCCTAGTACACAACAGGTCAAAAAGGTCATATTGTGACTGCATGTATGTGTATTATTCCATTCTTTACACGCTATGAACATGTGTAGTAATGTCTGTATATATATACATGTGTGTGTGAGGTACTCCGCATGATGACAGACATGTCATTCCTCCTCACTTCGTATTCTCACTCTTCATCACTGTCAGTGAGATGACTTTAAATTGCATGTTTTTCTAACAGCAAAACACCGTGTCACACCGAAGCAAACACTGACAGTTTGCCCCCCCCCCCCCCCCCCCCCCCCCCCCCCCGGCAGCTCAGAGGAAAATTGTCGTGGAAAATACTGAGATTGAAGAGTATTTAGGAATTTTCATGTGTTCCAGTTGTCACTTTACAGCGCAATATAAGTCAGACACACGGTGTTTAGAGAGTAGTTATTAGTTGATACAGAAAACATGTCACCGTGTGGCGGAGGAGCAATAACTGAGGTGAGAGGATGTGATGCTGCCTCGTTTCTATAAAACGTTGCACAAAAACAATTTCAGATTGTTTTTTTTTTAGGGAGCAAATGGCAGAATGATTTGTATTCTATAGATAAAAATAACAAAATAATGTTGCATTTAAATGTAGCATGCAGGGAGACACGTTTCCTGTCGTGTGCTGAATACCAGATGAGTCTCTCTTGATCTTAGAAACTTGAAGCGAGGCCTGCAGGGTAAAAATCTGTCTGTCGGTGTAGATTTGTCCCGGACATCTGTTGAGAAGTCGATCCGGAGTTTTGTTAGGCTTCTCTAAGTGCACACCACCTCCATCACCGGAGAGACAGAGGTGATGGGTGCAGTCAAGCCGTGAACATGGACGCTGCCAGACAAAAGAATCTAAGATTTTGCAGAAGACAGTGAAGCTTTACATCTTTGACCGCCTGTCAGTTGCTGCAGAAAGCGGGCGTGGCTGTCAAATTTCTCAATTTTTTCCCGAAATACTGTATGTCTGGACGATGCACTCCGGCTGTCCGACTGTTTGAAAGGAGCTTTTCAACCGCTTTCGAAATTTTCAAACAGCACTTGAGAGAGCATGTATTGGCCTTTACTGTATGTAGAGGGTATAGGCTTTACCCCTGAAGAAGGTCACTGGTGTTCGGCTTTAGACTTATCTGTCGGAGACAAAAGAACGCAGCGAGGAGAGGACCCATCTGGTTATGGATTCTGCTCACAGCCAGACACTAGTAGTCCTTTGTGGGCAGAGGCTCACATCTGGCAGGTGCTTGTTTATGAGAGCAGTTAACACTGGATCAGGGAGGCTTTATAGCAAAACACATACGCACGCGCACATGCACACACACACATACACACTACCAGCGAGCCCAGTGTTAAGAGTTTTTTTGCCCCTCTTTAATGTTTTTAACCCTGCAATCTGTATGTACCCAACACACACTCTCTAGAATCTTGCAGAGGATTTCTGTGTATTATGACCCAAAAAATGTGCACAGTTGTTGTGTTATTTTGGGATCAATGTCAGTCTGCAATCATTTAAATAACTTATTAGTCATTAAAACATGTATCAGTTACAGTGGGAGTAAAAATTAGTTGAGAAACCTCATACGCTCTTAGGAATAGACATTTTATCAGTATGGCAGTAAATCCTGCACAGCTAGATCTAGTTTTTTACCTAAATGGAGTATACAAGGTAGTGTTGTATCTCCTTTCATGCCATGTAGTGCTGACAGAAAACTCAATAAACCAAAGGGTTAGTCTGTTCAATGTATGATTAGGAATGATTCTGTTTTGATAACCTGAAAATGCCCACAAATAGAATCTGTATCGGTGAAATTTGTATGAATTCCTGCAATCACTTCATGACAAATTCCTCAAGAGACACTATTAGCAATAGTGTGCATCTGTATAGCTCTCTGATATACAGCTAAATGTTTGTATGAATGGACTTGAGCCAGAAAAAGGTCAAGTGAGCAGCTCTTTGCAAACATAAATGCACTTCAGTTTGCTCTTCTTCAGCAAAGAAGACAACAGTTTTGCTGGAAATGCTAAGAAAAAAAAAATCTGACCATAAACAATTTCAGCACGCACACACACACATACAAACACACACACACAGAGAGCTGCTCATCCTTGACTGTGAAACTAGGTTGATGGGGGGCAGCCTATCTCCTATGGCTCACACCCGTGCTGACAGGCTCATTATAGTGGAGTTGGAGTGGAGACCTTGGTGTGACAGAGCCAAAGTCAGAGCCAGAGCTCCCTCCAAGCTCTGCGTCCCACTCACTGTGCTGCCTGACCAGCTCAGACAACACAGCACAGCCCCCCCCCCAATCCACCCCCCATTCATGCAAACCACAAATCCCCCTGAGGGTATAGAGCTCGTTCAGACCTCGACAACACATTTCAGATTGACTGAAATGCATCTGAATGCTTGACAAAAGCTCATTCCGCGTCCGCCAACGGTTTTCCCATCGGAATGACCGCAAGGGGCCGAGTTTCTGCTCTCTTTAAATGCTCCGACACCTAAAAAAATGGAGTTCAAAACAAAAGAAGGGATAATACCTGACAAGGTCTATAGTCCACAATCAGGTCAGGCGGTTCTTTGCGTCCTTTACTCCTTTAGAATACTTTACAGTCATGAAATGTGTACGTCAAAGGGTGTTATCCTGTTTATATCACGAGTACTCGCCAAAAAAAGTAGCAATATGTCATCAAATGTTTTATCAGTCACATTTATGACTAAAGCTCAAGCATGAAATATAGTTCCTGCATCGTAGACTTGTAGTTGTTCATCTTAAAGCAATAAAGGGTATCATAAGTGCTTCATAATCCTAACCAGAACCACGGAAATGTGTAAAAAAACCCAAAATGATGAGACCTAAAATCTACAATCGAGCCAGTTTGCAGCTCATTTATCTTTCCATTCAACTGTAATCCAGAAACGTATAGTATAGTCACATGTAAAAGCATTAGCTCTGTTAAATAATGTTTTGAATACATTGAAATATGATGTCCTATAGCATAGTTCTTGTTAGATTAGCGTTCAGCCTGAGCACGTATTTATCATGCAGTTTGTGTCGGACCAGCTGAAGGGGGGGTTGCCCTACTTTATGGAGCCATTCTTGGTCTTATTTCTTCTTTCTTGGAGCTGAAGTATGAGGCGATTCTTAATCTCTTATATGTGAGTGTGTTTGTGCACGCTGGAGGAGGACAAAAAAAAAAAAAAACGGTGGCAGCATCCGAAGACATCTGCTCATTTCTAAAAGAGTTTAAGTCATCTGTCACCCAACTGATGACATCAATGCACAGGAACGTCTAGGAAATGCGTCGAATCGGCCGCGTTCTATTAACATATCACATTGTTCTGTGACTGACTGGCATGGTGGCGGAGATCATGGAAGCTGACTATCACTGGAGGGATTAGAGATAAATCCTTTTCATGACTTGCAACTACATAACATCCCCTCTTCCTTTAAATCTCTCTCCCACCTGCTTTTTCTCAGTCTCTTCCTTTTATACCACCTCACCTCTCTCTCACTCTCACTCTCACAAACCGGTTCTCCATCTCCCCCTCTTTCTCCGTAAGAGCCAGGGGCGTAGGCAAATAGACTGCATTCTTAATTGCCAATGTAATGATGCTGCAGTCCACTCATCTCACCTGCCTAATTAATACTACAGCTGACACCCCTTGCTCTCTTCTCCCTCTCATACTCTCACACACATCTACCCAATGGCGCACACACACACACTGATGCAGACAATTACAGGAAGGCATTCTTATGAGTTCATATCACGTACTGTGTCCCTATATCTGCTCTACCTTCCCTTCCTCTCTCTTCTCTCTCCCCCTCCCTCCTCCCTCACGGTCTTTTCCTGCCTCTCTCCACTGTAAAACACGGCCCTGTCAAATTGACATGATACACCGAGCTGCACATTCAGAGCAGTGAGAGAACTGATCCAGCCTTTATGGAGAGAAATACTGTATATCTCAAAACTTATGACGAATGTGTGTGTTTCATGAGGCGCCGATAAAACCCGAGATTTATAAATGCATGTGAAGGTTTTTGTAGATTTACTACGGCGATAGCGAATGCATCCTCCTATCCATAAACAAATACAAACAATAAATATCACACAATTTCACACCTCAGTTTCCCGCTTCTGTGAAGCTTATTTCCATTTATTTACAGATTGTCAGCTGCGGGTGTGAATCACCTGGCATGTTTAAATTAGTTTACAAATGCCTGAAGAGTTTCGAGAGTCCTTTAACGTGCTTCGATCCATAAATGCATGTAGTATATGGGTACATCCGGCTTTTCAATGCATATATGTGGGATTTCCAGGTGTTGATCTGTAAATAACGTTTAATTAATTGATCCAAAAATGTAGCAAATGCACATGTTAGTAGATCAATACAATTATAATGTAGAATACTTGAAATATTCTTAGACATTAGACATTACAAAAATGACAAAATACATTAATGTGTAATTAAAGGGGAACATATCATGCTTTGATCATTTATATACTGTTATAATGTTGGATGTCTGTGTTAAACATGGTCAAAGTTTCAAAAGTTGAGATGAATGTATGTAAAAAGGCTGCCTTCAAGTCAAAAACCAAGGTTTCAGCCTGCTCTGAACGCTCAGTTTGCAAAGTCTATCGATTGGCAACTTTTGTAAGCTAACGAATCAGAACAGAGTGGGCTCATCGGGGGGGCGGGCCTTACAGAGACAGGAGCTAAAACGGCCTGTTTCAGACAGAGGCTGAACTGGAAACTGGGGAAATAGGGAAATAAATAAGGAGTTTTAACCTGTAAATCATGCAAAGATATTCCAGTAGAACCCCAGAATATAAACATAGACCTGGAAATGTGCATGATATGTCCACTTTAACAGTAACCATAAAGTTGTAGCTGCCCAAGCTTCTAATAAAGTTGTTCTCTCCATGTTTCACAGGTCCTCTAACCATTTACTGACTGTATTTATTTACCATTTACTAAGATGGTTTGCACTCCTTCCAGTTCATCAAAGTTCTTCTTTTGGCTGAAAGACAGCTGAGCATAATAATAATAATAATAGATATCTAATAATAGATAATAAACATGTTGCGTTTCTGGCCTATAACAGCACTAAACTAGAAGATTAAAGTGAAAACTTGTCACTCAAAATTGAAATGATCTTGACCAAAGCATTCTCACCTCTGTGTACTCGCACAATATTGTCTGTATACTGTAGGACGGGATCATTGTACTGTATTTTTCTAGTCTGATAGGAGTGAAAACCTTATATAGAATCAATTATAGACTTGATTACTTGCTACCAAACAATACTGGTCAGCAAGGTTTTCATGACGTCACTCGAGTTCTATTTGTTTATGGAGAGGAATATGAACTTCTGATCACCCTGATGTATCACAAGTCATCATATACAGCTGTAAACATGTTTTTATCATCAGTCTGAGGTATTTCTATCCATGAACCTCCACAAACTGTCAACTTCTCCCGTGTTTTATGTCTCTCTTCCTCTCCCTGGTTTATCTGAAAAAAATACACTCTTTGCTAACTCTGTGGTGAGGTTGAAAAAAAAAACAGATTTGGTGGGAGCAGCAGCAGCCTCCCTCTCATTTCTTTCCTCTTTCCCAAAAATGATGAATCTGTAGACAGGTTGCGTTTCTCGGGTCTTTCTGGGTCACGTAAGCCGTTCCGTGTTGCCGGTCCTGCGGCACGACGGAAGTCTTGTGTAAACAGCTTCTACTGTAATGTAGTAATTATTTCCTCTTGCCTCTTTCTTGTCCTCATAACAACAAAGCTCCTCTCCTCTTTTTTCTTCTTCTCCATCCCTCCTCTAAAGAATGCTGTTAACAGCTCTTTGGGAGGTTCACTTTTGCTTTTGTTGTTGAAGCCATTTTCTTCCGCTTATTGTCCTCTTTATTGTCTGTAATCTTTTGTGAGGTTTATTGTGTTTTTGTTCAGGTTTACAACTGATGAGGATGGGGAAAAAAAAGACTTTCACCAATTAGCAAAGTTGTGGAATCTTTTTGTTGTTGTGATCGGCGTTCGGTGTTTGTATTGTGTATCGAGTCGGGTTGGATTGCTTCACTTCAAATTGAGTTTATACAAGGACAACCTCATTCAAGACTTCAATTGGCCTTTTTTTCTTTCTCCTGTTCATCTTGTTCTTTTTCCAATTAAAACTATTTGACATCACTCTTCATATTGAAATAATTGGAAATATATCTGCACCATCTGCAGGGCAGAATGAGCCCAGGTTAGATTGTAATTGTAATTTCCAGTTCTCATGTCATGTGTTCAAGAGACTCAACAGCTTCTTGACTTGAGAGCTTTTGTGCAAAGCATGGATTTCAGTTATTCTCTCTTTAACATCCATTAATATTACAGCCTGAAGTGCTGTAAAACACACTGCAGTCGCTTCTTAAGAATTGTCCAAAGCACACTGTGAATTAGATGTGAGTATCTAACGTCCTGTGCAGCGTAAAATAGGGCAAACATGAGAGGTTGGCTTTGTCCAAACTCTTTCTCTACTCGCTTCCCGATGGCACAATATGTACTTTTGCCATTCAGAGTGTCTGATTTCAAGTGTCCTCAAAAATCCTGTAGCGCAACATAAAATGTGCATGGTACACACCACTTTCTGCTAAAGACGTTTTTTGCTAGACAAGTAAATTACACTTATGCAAGACAGCACCTGTCACCTGTGATTTTCTCAAAATGACGACGGTTCAATTATTCAAAATCTCCGTTTACTGCTCACTATATGCAAGACTGTTGTGTAAGAAACAGTAAGAGTGACCGAGGCAGTGACTTAGTTACACCAAAATATACTGTTGTCAGATTATAATTTGACAGTAAACAGTCACATGGAGTAAAACTTACCACAATACTTATTTATAGCAGTTCAGTGCGATCACGCTTCTTAAGCTAGACAGATGAAAAGTGATAATCTTCTCAGTCTGTGTCAAAGTGATATGTGGATTACATACAAACAATAAACGCACAGGATTTTATTTTCGTTCATTCATCCGTTCATTCATTCATTGTGATTTCTCTCTCATTCCGCCGCAGTCTCAAGTCTCAATATGTGAAGTCAAACATGGGTCATACGCTATAATTTGGAAAAATGTTGAATTACTCAAATATTGAATTTTTCCAGCTCATATCCCTCAGTTGTCTGCAGCACAATAGAGCCATCAGGCTTCATTTCAGATAGGTCCCCATCCCCGAACTGGCTGCTGGTATTGTTAAATACCTTTGATTCTTTTTCCTCCTGCTGAGGATATACTTGACACTTTTATCAAACGCGTCCGCGTCCGTGAAAGTAATCCCGCTTTGTTTGAGAGTTCACTGGGAGGGCGACAACAGAGAACAGAAAAGGTCATCACGTTAGATGTGAATTAATGCAAATCACATTCTCCTCTCTCCTGTTGTGGCTGCCGACTTTCCTTTTGTGATCATCTGTTATCTGATATCCTGATTGCAAGAATAAACATTCTCTGTCTTGATATTATCCATAGCATCAATAAATTGGCATATTTGCTTTGTATCGCTCCTTATCAGACTTTGTGTCGGGCTGATTTGCATCTAAGATGTTTTTGTTTGGTTAAATGAAACTTAAGGTTTTAGCTCTCAGAAGGATATTTTGTATTCTTGTATTTCCATGTTTACTGTGGAGTATGACTAAAGCCATCAGCTGAAATGAACACCTGTCAAGTGTGGTAGCTCAGGAAATGGATAGACTTTTGCTGTGATAATAATTGTTTTTACCATGAGTTTGACATCTATCTCTCAGGCTTAGAGAGCTGTGTACGTCAAAGTCCTTAATCATCGCCATGGGGAAATAATCATTGGAAAATTGGCAATGCCCTGTTGTATAATCCATTTCTGTAGCCTCGGGTTGTGTTTTGATTAAACTGAATTTCTTCCATATTGCCCAAAGATAGTGGGGCTTCATATGCGAATATCATGGATAAAGTACAGAAAGAGATGTTTTTTTATGATTTATTATATCCATTACAACAATCTTTTGTGACGCTTTCTTTAAGGCTCGGATGCTTGATACTAAAAATACATCCACAAGTAAACGAAATAACAAAAACTATCACGGCAGCTCTTTACTTTAAATACATCTAGTGAAAATCCACAACCCTCCTCCTGTATAAAAATGTATGTAAACATTTATTTGAAGCTAATATGAGGCTTCAGCTGTCCAAATTAGTCAAATCAAGCCAATATATTTCAAAGTTACTGTCTTTTTAGTGCCAAATATTCTCTTTTTTTCACAATCCTGAACACAAAAACACTGTAGAGACACAAAGAGAGAACTTCTTTTTACTAAAAGGAGTGTAACTATGGTCGTTGTCCATTTCCTTTGACTAACTCAGACACATGAAGCTTCATATTAGCTTCAGATAAACTTACATTTTTGCTCAAAATGAGGACTGTGGATTTTGTCCTCCATCACTCACATTGTGAGATCATTTGGGGGGAATCTTCTAATGTCCAGTATAAACAGAAGAAAAAAATTACAGTGAGCAAAAACCTGTTTCAAAGTTTATTTGGAACCTGACTGTAGTTTTCAGACAGACATGAAAGATTGTGGACGTATCCTTTAAACGTATCACTTCAAGATGGCCTATATTCTCATATTCTCAGAACTCTGAGTGCAGTTTGTACTTTTTTGACATTCACCAATTTAAACAGTAACTCACACTTTTTTTTTTTTTTTTTTGACAGGAACTATTGTTTGCTAGTTTTTTAAAAACATCACAGCATCTGTTTTGTCTTGCTAGCATTTCTTTTTGCCATTCCCTGTGTTTCCATGCGGACTGCTTCACTCTCTCTAAAAAATAATTGGCTTTCAGTGTGTATGATGCCGCTTTCATGTGCTCCATGTAAGCAGCTTCTTCCTAGTTATGTTTTTGAATCCAGCTGGTCATGCACTCGAGTGTTTCAGGTCAGAAATAATGACAAAATGGTTCCTTTAGCTTGTTGATGTTTTTTGTGGCTTTTTTTTTTTCTTATCCATCTTATTCTTATATGAACTAAAGAGAAGAGAGCTACTTTGTACTGTTGCAGCAGAACTGTTGTTTTAATTAGCTAATTGAAACATGTGGCAACTAACAATGAATTAAACATAAATATATATATATATATATGAGTGAACAGAACTCCCCATGTACAGTGTATTTGCAATCAGGTGCTGGTCGGTCGCAGGAACATCGTAGGTGAAGATCAAAATGAATCACTGCACACTGAAATGACCTTACTGTGACTTTATTAGGAGCAAACAACATGTTTTGTCTGTAGCTTCTTCAGGTTTGCTCAACTAGAGACAGCAGTCACAGTCACAGTAAAGTTATTTCAGTGTGTGGTCATAAATATATATATATGGATACATTTATATCAGTTGTTTGTTCGCAATTGCAAATTTCAAACCATAAAAATTTGCATTTAAAATTAGCAGGATATTAGATTAGATGTTAAAAAGTGCAGTGAATTCCTCATTGCAGTAAAAGTACCAATTGAAATTTAAGCACAAGCAACAAATGGAACATATAGAAAGAAAAACATTGTGCATTCATTACGGCCTTTGACTCCAAAGAGCACTTTTGTCCATTGATTTATAGAAAAGAGAACAGTTTGACTTCCTGTTTACTAAGCAAAGACGCAAAATGAGAGTCCCTCTTATCACCGCATCAGTGGATTTATTTCTAATCTAATATCAACTGTCTTCGCAGCTGCTCTCAGGACGCAGTATGACTGATGTTTCCTATGAGCGACGGCACACTGTTTCAGCCTGTGAAATTACATTTTACATGCATAAGCGTTTAAATCCCAACACCAACATTTGGGAGATGAAGTAGCTGCCAGTTTCCAGAAGGTTATAACTTAAAATTCCTTTGTGAAGTATTATCCTTGGCAAATTCCTTCTTAGCTGTGCCCTCTAACGGTATCAGCAGCATGCAAGTGACACTTTCACACTGAGCAAATATTTCCGAAGGGACACAAAATCATCTGAAACAGAAGCCAAAAGGGGTGAGTTTAATTATCTGATTACCCTGAGTGTCTTTTCTGCTGCTTAATTTTGTCCAAAGGTCAAAGCTTTCATGAGAGTATTGTTCTTCAACACAAACCACACACTCTCCTGCATAAATCCTCCTCCTGGCATTTGGATGTTTTGGTATAATTTCAGAAATTAGGATGTGATAAAGCTGCCACCCCTGTGGTACCTTATTTACTCTTTCCTTTGTTTCAACTGCCAAAGGGCAGAACACCGTATCAGTCAAAAAACAAGTACAACTGAAGGTGGAAACGCTCATTATTTCAGATTATAACAGAGGACAAGAAAAATGAATTATAGTTAACAGAAAAGTTATAATAAACATGCAAACATCAAAGGTTAACCTTAAGCCTGTAATGCCACAAAGACCAAAAACAGGAAAGTGTTATCCCATTGTTGCTTTGAATCAGCATTATTTTAAATTAATGCACATGCAGAGTAGAGGTTTATGGTACAACTTCACCTACTTCCAAGGTACACGGAGAAGGGAAAGAAGTCTAAAGAGAGCAGAACTCCAGTAACACTTGTCGAATGAAGAAGAACTACTCTATTTAAATGTCGTCTGTAATGTGTTTTATGATGACCTTGATGAAGGCCACAAGCCGAAACGCGTCGGTCAAACAATAAAGTTGTTGCTGTAGTTCTTATCTCTTTAGATTTAAACTGTACAGCAGAATGAGTCGTGTAAACACATAGCAGGGGTGAACGATTTCGGTTACTCTTAAAAAAAAAAAAATGTGTTTCTTGTTCCTACAGTCGGATGTTTGAGCTTCACTGTGCAGAATGATTCATGTGCAGAGTTTGAGACTAGGAGGCTGAAAGTGGAAAGTTTCTCTGCGTTCACCTTGAACCTGAGATGACAAGCAAGAGTTTGTGACATCACTAATGTGGAAGCCAATCATAGCGTAATATGCAACTTACCCATTTAACCCAGCAGGGCACACACACACACATTTTCAATGAAGTAGGAGACATCTTGTGTCCAGCAGTTAAACTTTTGAAATGAAAAATATTTGCATATTTATTTATTTTTCAATGAGGGAGAAGGTTTGGGTGTAATTTCAAGGATTTTTTACAAAGTAATTGAACTTCTTTGTGGGAAAAAAAACACATCAGACAGATTATTATTCAAACTATTTTTATATCAACATTTTTTATGTCTGGAGGGGATCTTTAAAAAATTCCTCAAAGATCTCCTTCAGACATGTTTTAAGACATGTAAGAATCCTTTGAATAATAAATTGTGTCTGACATGGAATAAAAGTTCAATTACCTTATTAATAATCCTTAAAATGACATCTCCTTCTTCCTCCATGAATCCAGAATATGTGAATAAGCAAATATACTTCACTAAAGTCTATTCTCAGTGTATCTGCACTGGAGGCGTCAAGTTCCCACATCACACCGGACCACGACTGGCTCCGAACTAGTATGTGTGAGGTCACAAATCCTGTAGCTACTTGTCTTAAACTCAAGATTTTCAGTGAGCACGAAGACACTTTCCCCTTCAGTAGATGAATGTGAAAACAGCCTTTGAGTGTCAAACTCTGCACATGCATCATCCTGCACAGTGAAGCTTAAACATCCAAGTGAAGTAACAAGAACAAAAACACATTTTGACTGGAGGGGGAACAAAAAAAAAAAAAAAACAGCACTGAAGAACTTACTTTGGAAAGACTTGGACATAGAAACCCATTATCCTCCTTGGATATTACATCTCATATGAAAGCCTGTGCATAAAGTACAGGTAGCTGTTGCTGAGCGGAGGATGGGGTAAAAACTTGTTGCTTGTCAGCGGCAGAGATAACAGCTAATTTAATCGATCTAAGTACCTCAGTGCCCCCTTTAACATTCAGATGCAATGAAGAGATATTCCCCGAATCTCACTGTAGATAGAACGAACAAACCATCTAATCAAAGTGACTTGGGAGGAGGGAATTATTAAGTACAGAGATAAGTGCTCCAAGTGATAAAGTGTTAATATTCATAAGGAGAGAAAGTCAAAGACAGGTAGAGAAATGGAAAGAGGGGGCAGAATGAAAAAGAGATAAGGGGTTAGGATTTAAGTGTTATCTTACCGTTAATGGTATTTCCAGCCTGTATCAATATCCCTGCATAAGACAGAGGGATGTATTTATAGAGTGTGACATGATAGTCTTCTACAGTATAAAAGGTACTTAGGTGACTTCTACTGAACTGGAGAGAAGAGCTGAAGTGTAGAAGGAGGACTAAGTAGCCAGAACAATCCATCTGCTCCTGCTGAGTAAATCTAGAAACATCTTTTGTGTGTGTGTGTGTGTTTTCCATTGTTTGCTGTTGTCTCTCTCTCGGTTCCTGCTGTGTCACTACGAGACTACTACTATGATTGACCGGGGGAAACATTGTAATTAAAGAAATACTCTTCTGAAAAAATGTTCGAGTAAGTGCTCTCACCCCGTTGGCTTGAAAGATGATCTTAAAATATTGTCGGTTGCTTCTAAATCGAGGACGGCGGCTCGACTTGGCACAGTTACCGTGGATAATAAAAGTATGTAGTTTCAGTTACATTTGTCGTTTGCGTCTGATGTAAGCGAATGTAATTGTGTGCAACAAACCGCATTAGAGACAAATGGAAGCAGATTGTTTGGCTAAAATATATGTTTAGACCAAGATCAAGTCCTCCAAATTAAACAACCAGATACGTTGTTAGTCCGTGCGCTCCAGAACAACACGATCTGACACCCCCATTAGCAGTAATCAGCAGTATAACATCATTTGTCTGTACTTTCCAAAACCATCACAAGTCATTGTTAAAAGATAATGATGTTTTATGAACGCTATGGTTACGGTCTGGTTAGGTTTAGGCATTAAAACCACTTGGTTAGGTTTTAGGAAAGGGTTAGGGTTAGGGTTAAAGTTACTACTGCTTCAAGGTTAGGTGATCTTCATCACCATGGTTACAATAATAACCAGTCTTGACTTGACTCACAGTTGGAAATCACGTGACACTCATGGTTGAAAAGCAGGAAATGAAAAGCAGTCCCCTGTTGCAAAGGTCATTGTTTTTTGACCCAATCATCCACCTCCACCCTCCTCCCTTTGTCGCTATATATTCACTCATATATAAACATCATCTCATTTCCTCCTTGGCTCCAGTCTCAGTTACTACAGCCGCTAGATGGCATCTGTCACTTGGATGTAAAATAGGTCATTCTGGGCCACTGGCAATGATAATCTGTTGTGTCGTTTTTCTTGGGAGGACATTTAGAGACATCCTGAGCATCAGTTACAGTAAATGGGTTATGCTGCAGTAGTGGTTCTTAATGGACATTTTGATTACTTTTTTCCTGGGTCACCATTTGAATCCATTATAACTTCTTTTGTGAATCCAAGCATCCCTTGAAGGGTAGGGGGGAGAAATCACCTTTGTGAGTAGCAGAAACTAAAACCGTCTGTTGATAGAAGACAGAACGAAAACCGTCGTCCTTTGCTGTCCTTTGCTGTCCTTTGCTACTCATCATTACGGCGTTCACACAACAATGACAATGCTGTGATTTCTCATGACAGTCACTATGCACATAATCACAAGAGGTCTGCCTGCCAGGAGAACATATATGGGTTGTGTTAAGCTGTCTGAAATAAACAAACCACCCAGTGCTGCTCTTGTTTGTTGTCTCTCATGTGTCTCCTCGTCTCTGCTGTCTGGTGCTACTGACTGCCTCAGAGATGCTGGATGAGCTAATGTAGCATTAAAAATCCAGTTTAAGTCTCTTTTTGGCTGTCAGATGTATAACAAGTTGGGTAAAAGATGTTCATATTACGTATGTGGTGCCAAACTTCTTCCTCTGGCCTCCATTAATGTTTTTCTTTCTATCCCTGTTCTCCTTTTGGTTTATATAGAGTAGTGGATTTGTAAAGGAGAGGTGGAGGAACAGGGGAAAGAAAAGGGGAAGTGAGGTTACAAGATAAAAAGAATAAAATATAAGATACCGTACATCAAGGAAAGTGGTGTGTTTTTTTTTGTTTTAATTTTGGGATCAGCGATCGGGCAGAGTTGTGAATTATTGAGTGAACTTCCTGCCTCTGCTGAAAGGTTTGCAAGATGGAGGTGAGGTTTCATAGGACTCATGGTGAGATGGAGAGAAGGGCGCACATTCAGACACCATGGCATGTATGCAACATTCAGTGGGAGGCATGTTTTATTTAAAAAACGAAAGAAGCTGCGCTGGAAAACAACTGGAAGCATCCAGAGAGCAGAGATTCTGACTTTCTCAGAATATGACTTTAAAATTTTGGAAAATACTCGTGATTTATTTCTAGTTTACACCAGACTTGACTCGAGTTGATATAAACTTTAACATATGGCTGATTTAAGTGCCATCATGCCTTGATAGAATAGAAACAAGCAGCACTGAGATCTAATTTGACTAAGTTTGAAATTGCCTGCAAAAGGAACATATTCTTCTTCACATCTCAAAAATCTACTGAGGTAATTATAACCCCAAAGATGCCATTTGCAGAAATTAAACTGGAATCATATCTGACCACAATCGAACCACAACACAAGAGCATCTTCAGCAGCGAATATGTTCCTCCTGTTTGTTAGAAAGAGAGCTCCGAGAGGTAATTTATTCTTGAGTTAATTATCTCGGTTCACATTGACCTAATAAAGTCCCAATCTCATGTGAAATTATGTTTTTGTCTCAGTCCTTGTTTACTAAAATACATAGTAGTCATGAGTTTGTGTGTATGTATCATCTCTAACTGAAAAAAACCTTCCCAAAAAGTCTCTCTACTTCCCCTGAAGGTACCGTGAGACGGACACTTTAGGAAAACCAAATTGAAAGTACTTTAGCAGTGATCACAAGGAACCAAGGAAGAAATTCTACCCAGCATGTTCAGATATAAAATTATATGTTATATCCAATAAATAGTCCACTCAGACTTCAAATAGGATATCTAAATTAATTGGTTGCACATAACGAGTAGGACTAATCTGCTACGCATTCAGAGAGTTTTTTAAACCACATGGTCCACATATACAAAGATAGGTCTAAGACGCTCTACTCTGTCCACTCCAGTGGTCTTGCTTTGTGGAAAAAAACTATTGTATTTTATATATTTATAGATATAGATATAGATAGATAGAGATATATGTCCTCATAGGGTTACTGCAGTCTCTAAATAATCTTAACCTTGTGACTCTTCACCCACATCACTGTAAGCGATCTGTAAATTCAGCTGTTTTGGTCTTTTTTGTCAGTTGTCCAGCAAGTGACCTTGATTACAATGAAAGCACTGCTTGCTTTTACCTGAGGGTACTATAACTTGTTCAGTTCAGTTCAGCTCAGTCAGTTTTTTGACCTTAATGGAAAATTTGGCTTTCAGGGTGCCAAAAAAACAGACACACAAAAAAGCAAGACTCATCTGTCAATAAAGCAGATGAAAACATGAAATTGCATATTAAAAAATGAATATCATTAGAAAGAATAATGCACAATTACAATAAAAACAATGAAAAACAGTGTAAAAACTAAGATCAGCCTCACTCTATCATCAGTGAAACAGATCTTTGTGAACCAGGTGTTTTATTTGCATTCACCATTATACTCATTAATTTTAACATAAGCTTATAGAAGATTGCTTGTGGAAGCAACATATTGTTTATTTCACTCATGTGCTGTACTGGAATGATTGTGTTCCTTCTCACATATGGACATGCATATTCACCATATGTGTTCAACACATATGTACATACATACAGTTCATACATGCACATCAACACATACAATGCATACATAGTTTCACACCCTGCCTGCTTCTCATAAAGGCTTAGACACGGCGCCCCAGATGCATTTCAATCACCTCGTCTGGGAAAAAATGAGAAACAAGACTTCCCTTGATACCCAGCGAAGCTCGATTTTCATTTTAATTTTCTGTCCCATCAAGAAAGTGAGGAATGAATGGAAACACATACGGGTGAGAGATATGTAATGCCATTAAAGCAGAAAAGTAATCATCTCGGGCCCCCTTTGAAGTCCGGGCTGTCAATTGTATTTCCTTGTCTGCAGGTCTGATTATACAAACCTCTGAACGACAAATTGCTATTAAAGCCGAGCAGACATATTGGATTACATTAGGAGTTGATACATCAAACGATATGACTTCATTCGGTGTCCACAGTAACAAACTGTTTTTAAATCTTTATTACCTTGGTTTAAAACCTAATTAAAAAGAGCACAATGAAAGTTATCTGCTACACCTGCTTCCTTTTGTCACACATGGGACTATGTTTTGTTTTTCATCATGAGATCAAAACTTAGCAAAGTATTCCCTGAGTACATGTGTGAATGTAGCCATGATAGTGTCTTATTGAATCAAGAAAGCTCAAAGTTAAAACTCTAGTTGATTAATTGACTGTTTACTCCCAAAACTATAAAAAAAAAACAACCCTCTGAACGTTTCCCTTGATCATATCTGTCTCTCTTTTACTAACAGTTTGTATCACTACAGGAAATGTCATTTCATAATATCACATTGCATCTTTATGGAATAATAAATAATCTGGTTTCCACATAGAGAGTAAGTTAACTAGCAATGTTTCGGTTAAAATGGGTCCAAGTATAAATTAGCATTATGCAGAAATGTTGAAGCATTTAATATGTTCCACATTAAGATTGGGATGTATGAGTTTTGTGGCGATTTTTACCTTGTGAAATCCTTACTGAGTACATTTTATTGTAAGGTGAGGCACCAACCATGATTGAAACAACACTTTTCCTCAGCTATTTCCTGTTATGTGTTGGCCAGTTTACCGTGAGTATCAGCCATTTTGCTCGAAAATGAATTTCACGCCAAGAAAATGGCCCGCTATGTGAGGATCATTGAACCAAGCTGTCACAGTCTGACCAATGCAGTGTAGCATATTTTCTCTTAATAGAGCGTTGAGCCTCACGATGCTGTGTGGCTGCACTGTATTAAATTGGTCTAAATGGCTGCCCTGCCAAGGAGAGAGAAGCAGTTGTTTTGGGTTTCTAATATTTCTTTTGATGTTTACACTGCAAATTGCCTCATTATTCTATTTGTATCACATCTTTAGTATCTGAGGGGGAAATCAGTGGACATGATTGATGTTCCCTGCCTCGTACCAAAACAGGAAGGGCAGTATATCAATTGGGTAACAGAGAAGAACATTTCAAAAATCTATCTTCATTTCCTTGTTTTCAGTCTCTGGATTGTACACTTTGTTTGAATAACAGTGCGGTACAGCACTGCAGAGTATGCCGACGGGTAGTCATGATGTCACTCCTCTCTGGTAAAGATCAACATAGTAATCCAGTAATACTCTACAGTATATTATACATGTATAAAGGGGAAGGAAGTGTAGACGTTTTAACCCGGCAGCCGATCAGACATTCAAACCCTGCTTTTACTGCTAGCTACATATTAGCAACATGTATAATTTGCAGCCTAAAGTGTAGATAAGCAGGCTTGTGGGTTGAAGGTGCCCTTGAGCAAGGCACTTTTAATCCCCAACTGCACCAGTGGAGCTGCTGTGGTGGGTCTGTCAAGCTTCAAGGAGTAAATCTAACTGTGTTAGCATCCTGAAAAAGAGAGAAAACCAAAACAAAAATTCACAAATTTAGGCTCTTTGTTGCTTGTTTGCATTAGTCATGAAAGCAACTTCAGCTTGGGGGTCAAGTCAGTTTTATTTATATAGTCCAATATCACTAATCACATATTTGCATTATACAGAGTAGACCAAAATAGCAAAATTACAATATAGAAAAACAGGATGACAGAATTATATTGGGTTAGATATTAGGTTTCCATCACTGGGAAATGAATGAAACCAAATCCAGGAGTAAGATTCTTAAAGGGGACAGGTCATGCTTTCTGTTATGTTCATATTGTTATATCAGATGTCTATGTTAAACATGGTCAAAGGTCCAGAACTTGAGGTGAACATGTGTAAAAATGTTCCCTGAAAGTCAAAAGCCAGGGTTTCCTCCCTGTGACAGTGTCAGGGACGTTCTGTGGCCTCTGCTGAGGTTGCTCTTCGGGTTGTTTGCGTCGCTTATTTTGGTTCGGCTTCAGGCTCAAACAAGTAGTGATGTACTACTGCTATTTGTTTATGTAATCTACTGAGCCGCCCGAAGTCGGCGAAGGGGCTGTGCCCTGTAGCTGGCCAATCAGAACAGAGTGGGCTCATCGGACATTGGGGGGCCTTAAAGGGACAGGAGCTAAAAACGGCTTGTGAGGTTGAACTGAGGGGCTGCATAAAGGACAAATATAAGATTTTAACTGTAAATCATGCAAAGATATTCTGGTAGAGGCCCAAAATATAAATATGGACCTGAAAATGTGCATGATATGTCCTCTTTAACAAGTGTGTGGATGTAAACACACCCAATGATGTTGAGTGACGTTTAATTAGACTAAAATGTCATTAAGTTATTTACAATAAGTCAAGTTAACAGAGCTTTTCAAACATTAATCTGGGCATGCTGTATTACTCATGAAAGAAACTTCAGCAGGAATATTTCATTTACAGCTCTGAGATAATGTAACATGTTTTCCCACATACATGGAGAACTTTTGAACTCCTTAAATGGAATGTGATATTTCCCTGCACATGCTGTTATGCATATGCATGTGTGTCTGTGCAACGACGACAGTCTTCTCACACTTCACTTTGCAGAAATTCATCATCCTCTAGGCGGAATATTTATATTTATCCCCTGCTCTTCGCTGCTTTGTACATTTGTGAGATATTCACACGTATGCCTGCTCACACACACACACACACACACACAGTACATGCATGCAATTTCCTCCCGTTCTCTTTTAATTAATGACTGTGGCGCTAATTAGAAGGCATGCAACTCTTCAAAACCCTCCGACAGTATCTCAACCATTCTTAGATTCACTCCTCCAAGCTTTTTTGAGGCAACACTCCGATGTGTTTTGATCTCTGCTGAGAACAGAAAAAAGGCGTAGGAAAAGCAGAGTTTGTGGGATACAGTAACTTTATATAATGCAAAGTGCTGAAATGTGTGAAATGGTAAAGAAGGATATTAAAGCAGTTTTTGTGGCGCTCGTGGCTACACAACAGGGGGCTATGCATGCTTGTTTGTGCATGGTTGTATTGTATTCTGTTCTCTGTCGCCTCCAAGTATTTTTTTGCCACACTCTGTTTATTTTAATCACTGCTGTATGTTCCCGTTTACTTCCACAGTCCTCCCTAATGAGCATTACACACAGACACTGTCACCATGTTAAGCCTCTATTCTTTTAATTATCTTCTTCTCTTGCACTCGGTGCGCTTCCTGTCAGAGTTTGGGCAGCTTATAGGTCACAGTGGCACGGAGAGATGTTAAATGACCACACATTTAGCACAGAGAGAAGTCCATCTGTGTTTTAAATGACCTGTTGACACGTTAGACTTTGAACCTGAATAGAAACATCCGATCGGGAAGATGTGTTGAAGTTTGGACCGCAAGAGATTTGAAATGCGATTCACCTTTCAAATCAAGGTGACTGTTTTTGTTTGTTTGTTTTGTTCTCTCGCTCCCAACACAACACAACAAGTCGGCACCGCACGTCGCGACAGTAAGAGATGAGATCAACAAACTTGAGAGATGAGACAGCAATACTGACACTTTGACAAATGATGAGATTATCGGGGCCTGGTCAGCAGCGTGGTTGATGCCATTGTTGCTTGTCATCATGGTGATCTGGTGTGATGAATGAGATGTTTTTAAAGCTTTTATATATATAATGAGAAAAAACGCTGTGTGCATTTAACGCACAGAAAATATGCCCTTGGGTTACTATGACAACCAGCATTTTTTACAATTCATAACACAGAAATCTGACCTGCTCTCTAGTGAATATAATGCCAGCAGTGGGCTTTTTAAGATCTGATTTGCATTCAGACTGCAGTTAAACTACAGTAATGAACTAATGTCAGTTCACCACTGCATGCTAATTAATACCAGGCTGCAGCAGTGGTGGAAAGTAACTAAGTACATTTAATCAAGTAACGTACTCAAGTAAAATTTCGAGGTCTCTTCATCAATGTCACAGACCATATGTCTCAACTTATTTGCCCTCTTTCCCTCCCAGCAGGGGAGATGTTCTTTCAGCACATCGCTGGCAGATGCACAGATGAGTGCATCTTTCCCCGCCTACTGCAGTTCATTTAATAATTAAAAATCACTCACTGTAGATGAAAGACAAAAAGAGGGTAACCATTACCATTCTGCATGGAGCTAAATCTTTGATATGCCATGCTACATCATTTTGTAAGCTTGATCTCTATACACAGTCCTGGTGTTGTGTCTGGGTGGACGTCGATGTTCTCTCAGTTGGGGGGCTTCAAAAAGCGGGGACCACTGGGATATGTATATTTGTTCTGCTGTTAGCTTGTCAGAGTATATACAGATTAATTCCAGGAATGCCAATGAAACAAAGCTACAGGAGTAAAGCTGGGATGTCGGTTGGGTAGAAAAGAAAAGTGTTAAAAAGTGAAATACAATAGTTGAGAAAGTGACCGAATGGGTCAAATTTGCAGAGGAAGCACAAGCTACTGCTGTTGGTGAACTTTCTGTTTTATTTGCATGTATCAGACTTGGATTTTTCCTCAAGAGAGACAGAGAAAAACAACAACAAGCAAGGTACAAATGGCCAGAGGCGAAGATTGATATCCAAACCAACTGAGGCACCCAATTAGACTTTATACCACATTCTGGCATCTTAGCCTCAATGCTATCTCTGTACCCTGCAAGCCACAGTTACACTTGTAAATGTTGATAAGGATATACTTATTGAGCTGAAATTAATTAAATACATCCTCTCAATGCTTTACCTTCATGTAGGACATTTTCTGAAGCGCAGCCCGACCACATTTCAGAATTCGCCTGTGATTTAATCATCATTGCTTGATTGGCACTTTCGCAAATGTGCCAATCATATTCAAAAGTTGATATTTCTTAAAAGTTTGAGGACTACAGTATTAATTTAATTGAGCACTCTCCGTAATAGCTTCCTCTTAGTGGCTTGAGGCTTAGGCATCGAGGGTATGAAAGAAATCTAATACATTTTGCTTTTAGGTTTTGATTCATCGGGTGCTGTGTTCTGTGGAGATTGCCTATGACTAGGCAAAGAACCTGAAACTCATTTAGCTGCACACAGTGAGAGGTTACAGGGTCTCAGTTAATTGGGACAGGATGCTCCGTCTTACTGCAGCCCCCAATTTGTGATTTTTGGCTGAAAAGACAGATGTCTCCTTTACTTGGTGCAGGTTTCGGGCCCCTAAAGATCACCAACACCATTAATTTCTTCCTGTCAGCTTGCCTTACGGTGCACTTTTTGCACTTCTGCTCTCTTCCACAAAGACCGAGCCTTACTGTAGATACATTTGTCTCAACACAGGAGGTGCAGCTCTTGCATTTGCATCAGTTATAGCTGCATTTGTTCCTCAGCAAACCGGCCTCACTGACTGATGATTTGTTTTCCCCTTTTTCTCCACTAGGTGTCGAGAAGGCTACCAGGGAATCCGCTGTGACCAGTTTCTGCCCAAGACAGACTCCATCCTGTCTGATCCAAGTAAGTAGTATTCCCCACTGTATTCAGTGTACCAACATCTAGCATTATATTTGAATGTATAAAAGTAAACATGAGGGGAAACTGAGGGTTATATTTTCTTAGATCACTCTGATGAGGTTCAACTGTAGGAGCATTTACTCTTCAGAGTGCTGATCCACATTAATAAAGCCCTAGAGAAAATCAAATGTTCTCAGCCTTACACAGACATTTACTGTACGTGTTCTCACTATCAAATCCTCAGCTCTGCTGTGCAAACATCCTACAAGACAGACTAATATGTTATAATATTAGCCTGACAACTATTATAGGAGCTCTCAACTAGTTTAAATTGAATTCTGCTCTGTTTGTGTGAAATATAAATATTTTCCCAGGTACAAATATTACACGTCCCCTGTGAAATACGCGTATATTCTGCTGAAATCCTGTTAATCATTGCAGCAGCATTGCAGTGACAGTTTGGTTTCTCTTCTTACTATCACTCATATTGGGTATTGTGTATCTAAATGTGAAGTATAGCCTACTCCAAAATACTACACCGTCCTCCAGCCTTTAGGATTACATGATTACATGAGCTCCGAACAATCCTCAGTCAGGTTTTCTTTTATGTTTGAGTAAAAGTAGTTTGTGAGATTACAGCATTTGAACCTCAGCTATTCTATCCTGTTATATCCCTCTCTCCTTACAGAAAAATCATAATTCGTCCTCATATTACCTTTCCATTTTCTTCTCTATTCACTGCTTTCTCAAATACTCTCTCCTCCCTAGACTAATGACACTTCTCACATTTCTTTATCTCCCAAAGACACGGTCCTCTCAATGTCATGTAGTTGAAGGAAGAACACAAATTGCCCTAACTTCTGTCCTCACCGCTCGCTATCTGCCATATTAATTTCCCTGTTCCTCTCAGCTCATTCCAAAAAATATGCAACCTTGTCACTGGGGCACTAAATTTTTGGCAGTACAATAGCTTATCAGTGACTTTTTTACTAACAAGCCGCATGCTGTAATAGCAGCATTTACCGTAAAGGGACAGTGATGTGGCTTGGGGATTTTTACTTACATATTTGTCCAATGTCAAAAAACACTCTGTAGTAATATGAAATTAAAGTTTCTCATTATGAATTTGACATTTTCTACTTGATTGCAAAGGAGAGTATAAGAGAGCATAAATGAAACATGTAGATTAAATGTGGCAAATGCAACAACACTGTTATCACTTTGTTAATATCCTTTACTTTCCAGATCATTAATTAAGTCTCTGTAATGAGGTTTTTAATTCCAACGAAGTATTAGGGTAATTGTCCTTGTAAGAACAACATTGGTGTTCACTGAAGTGACACCCATCGCTTTGTTTGTACACCAACCTACTGACCTTAATGTATTGGTGGCTAAGAACTGTTACCATCCTCATCACTTTAACAATTTGTCAAATGTCAGATGGAAACAGTTGTGGATTGTGTTGCTTCTGTATCTGTTGGTCATGGTGAAGACCCACTAGACATTGTGTTCTCAGTGTATTTACCTTGAAACATGGTTGGTCAGTGGGCCCTTAAAGACAGAGCGTCTATCTAAGGTGATAGTATAAATATAATTTCTCTTTTAAAGCCAGTATGCTCATAATTATCCAGCTCCAAGTCCTGTAATATTGGATATATGCTAATACCAAGTCTAATATTTATTATATTGTTTTCCTGCATCATGTAGCTGCACAGTGTGCCACAGTAAATCAAAATAAAAATTTGTAAAACTAGTTAAAGACAAGATGAAATAAGAGGTTAGGTTACTGGCTAGCTTTGATGGTACAATGTCCTATGGTTTTGTAGATAATGCTTTATTTAATGGGTCCTAAGATTTCTTATGATTTCCACAAAAAAAACCTGATTTGAAACTGTAAATTCAGAGGAGGTAACATGTAAAAGATTAGGTCATTTAAGGGAAAATGGAGACAATTTTCAATTGGTGCACTTCCAATTGAACATAACTTACAATGTCTTTCACATCAGGCCAGCTGAACATGTGTAAATGTGTAATTTGTCTATAGACAAGCACACAATTCAACACTTCCAATAATAAAGGAATAATGATGAATATTTACTTTGATTTAAGAATAACAGAACAGTAGGGAACAGCGATAGTTTTTAACCTCAGCACAATAATCTAAACTCAGTCATCTCTGGGAAGTGTCCTCTGAAATTATTAGGCAATTACTGACCCTTGAAGTACAGTTTTACCATATTATGTATAATATATGTTCAGGTACAGTTGTCAATCAGTAGCAGAACACACACACACACACACACAGGTAAAACCTGGCTAGTCATACTGTAAGTCTGGGAAAACAGAAAAGTTTTAAGTTTTCTTTTAAATGTGGTAACAGCGTCGACTGATCTCACGTCGTCTGGTAGTTTGTTCCAGAGAGCAGTGGTTGGCTAGATAGCAGAGGGACCTTTTAAATGTCTGTGCCTTGGAGGGGTGGCTTTTTCTCAAAGTCCACCCATGCTTGGTAATTACAGGAAATAGCTGCATTGCCTTGGCTTTCATTGTGGGAAAAAAAAAAAAAAAAACAGTTTTAGGATCTTAACTGTTTGTAGCACCTCGAAGGCTTAACAATGCTCCGTGTAACTTCAGGGGTGAAGAGAATTGAGTTAAAACATCAGGAAACAAAGTTGTTCTCTGACAGACCAAGAGCCAAATCTTAACCATAACCTTAAATTGCTTTTCTCGCCTAAGTCACTGTTACTGATTATTAGTCTATTAATGGACATGACTCTTTCAGGTGAATTTCCATATAAATTGTCTTGGAGTTACCAAGTCATTACTGAGGAATGAGGGACAAGGAAAAAAAGAAAGTAGTCTTTTCACTTTTTGGCAACCCCACTGAACCCTTGACACATCCCAAACACCTTTCGGTTTAGCTCAAAACGCTTTCCCTCATTCATTACTGTTCTCATTCATCTATTATTCTCTTCTTTCTCTAACTCTCAGGAAAAATCTCTATCCTCAATTCATTTTCTAATAGTAAGAATCGATCGACCCACTTTCAGGTCATTCTTCTCATTGGCTTCGATCCCTCTCTCAACTACCTTCTTTATTTCTGACAAGTCCCTGTTCTTTCTTCTCTACTACAATACACAATGTCATACAGTCAATTTGATTTATTTTTTCCAGTAACACCACCTTTTTCTTTCTTCCTTTTTTTTTCCTCCTGTTTTATTCAACTACTCCCTGCTTCAAAAAGTTGGTAAGTGCAAAGTTGGAAAAGAAGAGTGGATGATTGTGGCCTCCCTCTTCTTTCATCACCCCTCAAATAATCTTGTCACAGCATCTCTCTCCTTGACTCCTTTGCTCGCAGCTCATCAAATCCTAATTTCCCGGGTTACCTTTTTGTCTCGTGCTAGAGTTTGCCTCAGTGTTGACATCCCTGTTCCCTATTCCAAATTTCCCTACAGACAGCCCCCTCTCGCCCCCCATCTGTCTCTTGCTAACCTCCTTCGTGCCATCCTTTCCTCAACACGCATCTTGTCCAAGCGTCAGACCTCATCCCTTCTCCCCAGCCAACAGTTCTCTGTCCAACTCATCTCCTAACACTAAGTGGCACGGGCCTCAGATGGACTGAGGCTTGAATTATGCCAGCTAAAAAGATTCACCATCAGGGCAGACCAACGCTGCCAAGGACCTCTGGCATGCTGTGGTCTCAACGGAAAGGGGGAAGGAAGGGTGTGAGTGAAGAGGAGAGAGTGGCTGGATGAAAGTGGACACATCTTCTGAGTTGGGCAGTCAAACTGTCTCGGGGTCTCTGAGGACGAAACCAGAGTCATGACTCCAGCGGCTACACAAATAGAATGAGAGTGAGATACAAGGCGAGGCAGAGAGAGAAAAGTGTTTGTCTTTGAACAAAACAAGGTGTAATATAACCTATTTTTTCAAAACTGTGCTTTACAAACTGCAGAATAATACTGAATAAAAGGTTTCAAGATAAGTAATAAAACAACAGACACAGTTACATAAAGCAAAAACAGACAAATTCAAGATAAGGAAGGGAAAAGGGCAGGAGATAATTATTGATTTATTACAATGATTAATCTTTGAATGTTTCAATTAATTGATTAATCTTTTAGTTTATAAATGTTGAAAAAATATTGCCCATCACAAGTTCTGAGAGCCAACCCAAAAATATTCAAGTTACATTGATGAATTAAACAGGGATAAACAGCACATCCTCACACTGGAGAGGCAGAACTAGCAAGTGGGCCACAATTAACTCCTTAAAAACCAGGGAAACTTACAGTTTCATGCTGTGCAGACACAAAAAAAACTCAAACCTACAGAACTTGATTTTAAAATAGCCTGGTGGATATCCCAAAGTTTCAAAAGATACCAAGAATTCCAGACTGAACTCACAGGAAACCTGGAATATTTTCATTTGATGGAATAATGAAGCCCATTAACAATCCACAAGCCACAAGCCACCTGAGCCAAGTGTTTAAGTAGCCTAAACATATTTTAACCACAGTTTGTCACAATCTTTCACTAACCTTAACTGCACTATAGTTGCCATGCATGTTGGCACGTTGACACATTGACAGTAGATGTAAAACATGTTATCATTGATCATTATCCATAGTTTCAGCATTGTATACTTGTCAAGAATTGATTAATTAATGAATCATTTTAGCATGTGATCAGGTTTTAGAGGAGAGATGTAAAGGTTTTATTGGTTTTGCTGGCTCAGGCTGTTGTGCCAAAGACCAAAATGTCGAAACAAGAATCACTCGACTCTTTCGTTCTCGGATGTAGTTGGTGAATGATGGCACAGCATGAAGATTTTACACCACATTCCAGCTCAAAGATGGAGCTAGGAGCCAGACATAACCAGATCTTAAGCAAACTCATAAAGATTTTAAAGTCTCTCATGTAAAAGTAGCTTGCAAACAGTTCAGAGAACCTCAGGGGTTAGACTTAGAGGTTATACACGAATCACTGATGTGCATTTAGTTCTCAAAATGCTGACAAGACTCAACACTGAACTTGTCACCCAGCTTGCTTGATGGGATGTGTTTGAGATCAAAGATTTGTTTAGGTTTACCCCCTGAATCTCTCAAAGAGCAACAAAGGCTCTTTGCTGTCATCCTTACATACAGTATGTCAAATCTTTTCATTGGTGAGATGCAGAAGAAACTGAGTTCAAAACTGCTTTTGTTGACAAGACATCTTTTTGTTGTTTAAACTGGGATGTTGCTGATTGGCACTATCCATTCTCAGGAACTTTTACAGGATAATGCAGTATTCAGGAGCTAACATAGACTAGACTGTAAATATATTCTCTTTGAATAGTGTTCTCTATCTCTTTTGAACCTACCTCGATCTCTTTCTTTACAACCTTTCATCATCTACATAACCCTTCTGCAATCATTGTCTTGGCCACACTGAAAAACATATTCAACCCCTTTTTGAATCGAACGCCCGGGAGCCGAGCAGGTTTTTACGACACTGTAAGGCAGAGTCAGAATCAGCATATTCTACAGCGTATGCATCATATCACACCCCATAGACACACATAGAGAGATTTAGAGATTTAAATCTGAAGACAAATTTAATTTACACTATCTTTATGAGATCTGATTTCATGCTCGGCAGGTTTGTGTGCACCACAGATGATAACATTGCTGTAACCATGCAAGTCCAATTTCCTTGAGAATAAAACCCCTGTATTTCATGTTGTATTGCATATTTCAATCCATAAGATATAAAGGAAGCATAAAATGTGCAATTGCTCTAAGCTTCCTGCCTTTATCATGGGTCAACTGCTGAGGCAAGGGCAATCCAAGTCACCTTGGAGGGTTGAAATAATGCTCTTCTAAGCATGTGAGCAATGTTGTTTGATCACAATTGTTCAAATTTCTGCTCCAGTCTCATAGTGATGCTCACAACAGTAATAGTATTCAGTTGAATAGAAGGATAAGAGAAAGACAGTAGAATTAAGTGTTCTTGAGCATGAAAGCGAATGCATACAAGCACCACAGGCAACAGTCTGACCCTGACCTTTAGACAACTTGAGAAGCAATACACTACCCCACGGGAATATGTTCATGTAGTTATATCCGTCATCATCATTCAGCAACGTCATGGGAAAACAAACTCAAGTACACAATGTGGGTTTTTGGGAAAAAAACTGCAAAATAGATGAGCAAAGTGCAGAGATAAAGTCAATTAGTAGACAGTAGACAAAGTAAAAGTAGTAAAAACCTTAAGACTTAAGACTTGGATTAGATTCAGGCTTAAATCACAAAAATGAGGACTTGAAACTGATCTGGGACTTTATTTACTTGACTTTGCATACTTTGCTAACCCATCATACAATCCAATCCACCCAGAACTCCTCCCGAAGAGGTTTTGCTTTGCTATTGAGGAAGTTTGTTCATGACATACAGGTGTCACACAGTATAGTTCACGTGGTCTCTAGAGGTCAAGTAAACGACAGTCAATTAAGGTGCTTGAACAAACCACAAATGTTGTCAGCTCCATAAACACTATTAATAGCTTTGAAAGAAAAATGTTTAAATGCTGTGTTATCTTAATGCGCAGCATTAAGACCTGAAAGACTTGTAAACTGCTTTTTTATATACTTTAAAACTTGTGACTTGGATCTCAAATGACTTGAGACTTGAAACAGCTTTATCAATCCAATACAGAAGCTTATAAAGGCTAGTTTTTGTTGGGACAATCAAAATGTTGTTCATTCTGATGGAATATGTTTATGTTTGTGACAAAATTAGTAAATGTCAATGATGT
This sequence comes from Thunnus maccoyii, assembly GCF_910596095.1. Taxonomy (NCBI): domain Eukaryota; kingdom Metazoa; phylum Chordata; class Actinopteri; order Scombriformes; family Scombridae; genus Thunnus; species Thunnus maccoyii. The sequence goes on from NC_056546.1 coordinate 4,978,736, forward strand.
TTCTCTTTTACTTTGAGATCTATAGGGGAGAAGGGTGGGGGATATGTGGGTGCTTAGCTGTTCGCCAGTTTTTAAATCTTCCATAGAGGGGCTTTAAATACAGAGCATGATAATGAAAAAGGACATTTATCATACCTTTCAAACATACATAATTTAACTTTTCTTTATGGTATCACAGTAAGCTTCACAGATCAAAAGGTCACCTTTAAAGCAACTATAATCTATATTTTCTATATTAAAAATCAATCAAATGACAATGTCAGAGGTGTCGCTCGTAGTGATGAAATTACAGAGAATTATCACCCGACTCTGCAGCTCTTCTCGGCTTTACACAGGTTTATAGCAAGTTTCAGCTCAAAAAATCAGTTAATGGAGGTTTACTCTCTGGTGATTATGTATTTTGCTAGAAAGCTGTGCAGTTAGCTGCTACAGGTCTTTTCATTTAGTTGTGACAGGACATGCTGGCAAGATTCTGCATTTTAGTGTTTCCTTCTGTATGTTCAAGGATGTGTTGCTCCCGTGCTCTTCATTTTTGCATGTGTGTTTCATGCATGCATGCATCTCCGTCCTGACATTCCCATACGGTGTTGAGAAGCGAAGTCTCGGGACACATCTTGTTGAATTCACACCATATGAAAGGCGAGGAGGGAAAGAACTGGCTTAATGCTCACAAGTACTTGACAACTCTGGCGCCAACTCCGGTATCAGCCCTTCTTTCTCATATTGACTTATTGTGGCAAGGCAAATCCATCCTACCAGGATACGGATAAAGAGCTGTCAAGTCTGTGTGCTTGACGGCCTTACGATACCAAAGCCAGAGGGGGTCTGAGCTGGTCTCTTAAGATGTGAACGATGTGAGTTTCTTTAAGGCCTAACAATCACATGGAGCAGATTGAAACTCTTTAAATCCTGGATCAAGATTTTGTATTTTGTACTTATAGAACTATAGAATTAGAGGTAATATAAAGTACTATCTACAAAGGCAAAGACTACTTTTAGTTTAATTGGCGTGTGTCTGGGATGAAGGAAATGGCAACATTCTCATTTAGACTACCCATTACAAAACAACAAAAGCAATCTCTCTTTGACAGCAAGTCTCCTTGAAACCAGATTAAAAGAATCCATCGCACACATTAATGGCGTTCACCGTTTCCCTCCTCACTAGATGTAATTGTGTATTTGTTTGTTCTTGCATGCGAGAAGCTGCACTGGATTACAATTAGTAACATAACCCATGAGCTGCTGCTTTAGTCATTCAGGTGCTAATTACACACAGACTGTAAGTGCAAATTTAAATAAAGACGCATCTCTGTGCATTCATACGAAAAGCAGAGAATTTAGTTTGTTGATTATTTATATTGGTATACTTTCCATTGGTTAATGTTTCAAGAAAATTAGCTATAGTTCATGAATTTTGTTTTAAAAATCAAACTTCGTGTGTAAAATAATAAACACAGGAAATTTTAAGGTATTGACAGATTTGTCAGTAAAATAGTCTCCTGTGATTTTGTTTTAAAGAGCATTTTTACATTGGCATGGCCCCAAATGAGCATTACTATGACACCTTGATTGCTAGAGAAACTGCATCTAATCAAGTGGACTTTGCTAGCGATAGCTTGTGTTGAAAGATTGACATAAACAGTTACAGAACTTACAGTTATTTTGATGTATCATAACACACTTTTTCCCCAGACAGACCCCCCCAGATAGAGGTTCAGTCCATAGGTGAGATGTCACTTGTGTCAACCCATAATGAGACCTAGCAGATACAAGATCACATTGTTCATGTTTTGGTTGCACTTCCTCACTTGCGCTTCTTTGGTAGCGAGTGCCAGGGAGGATAGGAAGACAGTATGGGTAAAATATTGCTGGACGGTGGCATTAGATTCTCAGAAAAGCTCTGTCCTCAGCCTGGGCTCGCCAAGTTTCATCCACTGTCTGATGATGATGCTTCTGCATGACAAACTGACTTCCCTGCAGGCAGCCAAGGTGATGTAGGACTGTTGCCAATAGAGATTTAATATTACCAAAATGTGTCACTCCCACTTTTAGAAATATTCAGTTGTTTCTACATAACACACAGAGAAAGGTGTGTTCTCTTTGTGCATGAAGTTATTAACATTATCCATTTATGGATAAAGACCGCTTACATCTGCGTTCGCCATTTTTGGAACGGTTCACCTGTCCACAAGCTAATTAAAGGTTCCTGTCTCAGGGCTGAAAGCTGCAGTGTTCAGCAGACTGGTAGTCTTTTCAGCTTCCAGGTGCATAGCAGGGCGTTGGCAGTTTGCTACAGATACTCCTCTCCTGTCAACTTCTATTGAAACACACACATATAGGCAGAGGTTAATTAGCTGCAGGTGTGTCTCATTGACCAGCTGGGCCGCTCCTGGCTCGCTCACATCCCGACCAATGTTCAGTGTCCACCCAGCTCACCACAGCGATGCAGAACATCAGAGCTCACAGCCTGTTTAACTGCCTTCAAGAATTACATGTGTATCACCGAACAGCATTATCGTGGCTGCAATTCCTGTGAGCCGCAGCTGGTGAAGGTGAAGAGTAGATTATACCCTAATGCCAGGCTCAGACTACAGGAGTTTTGGTGCCAATTTATCCCCAATTTACCCCTCCCAACAATTAGAGGAGAAATCTGGCCTGGAACCTCAGTAGGTACTGATGTTCGGTACAGATTATCTGGTAATGTGAGGGTCTAACAGATCCAATCTTAAACTTCCAGAACTGCTCGCAGACTCGTCTGGGCCGTCCCGATAATTTCAAACATGTTTGATATTTAATTAAGCTAAAATCTGGATGATTACATCACTACTTTCAAAGCGGGACCAAAATAGTCAATGAGAGACATAAATCTACAAGAGATGGAAGTTAATGAGAGGACTTTTGAAATGGTGAAGAAACAACAACAAGCACAGGTGTGTTGGACGGCTTAGATGGAGGAAAGGCTTATCGATATTAGTGGTGTGCCCCAATACAAATACATTATTCGGCAAAGCACAAATAGTGGGTTTTATACGAATATTTGTTTCATACAAATATTGTAAAAATTATTTGTTTTTGGGAAGGAAAAAAACATCAAATACCAGTTTGCAAGGGACTCTCCATAACCTGTTGTTCCCCTTCTCCTTTCCACAAACTTGGGTTGTAAAAAATAGGCAATAAATGAAAAATAAATAGTCAGAGGTCTGCCTGCAGACAGTCGATGAGTAAAGTTTTAGCTCAGTAGTCAGCGCAGTCGTCTATGATCTGGGAGACCCCAGTAGTTTATTCATGAACACTTATTGTAACACTTTAATTTTCTAAAATTAAAAGTGTAATAAATACAAAAACAGGATGTTTAAGCCTCTTTCCACTTTTATTCGAATACAAATACAAATAATTTTCCTGCCTCAACAAATACAGATACAAATACAAATACTGGGCTCTCTGCACATCCCTAATCGATATGTGGCCAAAACAGGACTGCCTATATAACGTGTCTTCTATAACATAACTGTACGGACAAAGAGAAGAGCTGTTTACCATGTGAGATCACATCGCTCCCTCTGGCACAATAATCTTAAATAATATCCTGTAGTGTGTGATGCCCCATTATTTTCAAAAGTTGTAGTGTGTGTATGTTTGAGATTAGAGAGAAGAACATCTTTGAAGTTTCTCCTTATGTGTGTGATGCAACCCAATTTCAAAATCGGTTAGGATTTGAAAACTCCTGTAGTCTGAGCCCGGCTTAACACACAGTACACTGCTGAGTGCACATATGTGCCCACGTGTGTGGATTTCAGTGTGTATTTCTGTCATTTCGGTGACCGTATGATTAGACACAAGCTTTGAAATGAATTAAATTTAATATATTAAAAGAATTACTGCCCTCAAGCTGTTGGATTTGAGTCTAGCATTAGCAGTATCAATAACGGCTGATTCTCTCCTTCACATTTCCCAGCAGAATTCATTGTGCATTCTTTTTTTAAATGGAGAAAAACACATGAGGCTTTATTACTGTAAAATTATATTCCTCTCTCAGCGGGTGAACTCAGTGGCGAACGCAGAATCGACTATTGCAATGGAGCTTAATGGATACTGATTGCCGAGGCCAATTTACCTTCTGCCCTTCTATTGCTGTAGACAGGGATACACTGGCATGCAATCAGAAAAGAGGAGAGAGGAGAGAGAGGGCAAAAAAAAGAACAGAAATTCATATTGATTGCTGCAATTCATCTGATGTGCACCCCTGTGTGACTTGGCTTTCTAAAATTATTTACACAATTGAATAGCAAATGTTTTGGATTGAATATTAAAACAATAACTTTGTCATTTATTCCACACAACGTGACGTTCGTTTTCTTTTATTTATTGTTCTGTTTTCCATCGAGCGTCTGATCCACACTTTTCTGGCCATGCCGACATACAGACGCTAATGGATCTGGAAGGCCCAATTTATAGTGAAGTATGGGTCTTGTCAGCTGGTGCTTAGTGAAGAATATGGCAGTGGGATGCAGATTATCCCAGAGCAGTGCAAGCTGGGATGCTCGCTGCTTGCACCCACCCTGCAGTCACAGGTCATTAATAACTGGGCAAGGGTGGCAGACAGTGCAAGGCAATTTCCCTGCCTCACCTCACAGTAGCACATTGCTTCTTCTTGTTCTTTCTGTCCATTCTTCAGTTTTGTATCCACTTTTTTTTTTGTCACATCTGTTTCTCCAAAGCTCGTGTCCTTTTTTTGCCCTTTTTTTTTTTTCTTCTATTTATTATCAAGAACCAAAACACTGCCCTTCAGCCTGTCCCTTCATCAACCGAAGTTGAGTCAGGGAGTTTGGGAGTGGGTTAACAGGGGGCATGGCTCTGTGTTAATCCAGATCAGTGGCACCCCCCAGTTGGCTCCCTATGAGCCAAACCTAATTTCCACCATTTAGGGTGGTGAGCATTTTTTCCACTTGCAGGTACTGTCACCAAAGTTGCCCCAAACTCTAAAAAGATGTGATTTCATGGTTTGAATGTAATAAAGCTGGGAATCACAACAGCCATCATCGATTTGGGTGAAGTCAGCCCAGTAGCAGTTAACTTTCTAAGCCAGGAGTCGGTGTCTAACTCTGGTTTTAACCTTCTAAACATCATTAATTGCTGACAATATTCAAACTATTGATAGAATTCTCCAGAGAAGGTGTTCATGAATGTGTTACAGCTAAAAAAAAGTGTAATTACTTGAACATTAACACATCTATTTAAGTAGTGAGTGTCATAACCAGCACATGTACTGTGGTAATAATGTCTTGTTAGAAAAGAGTCATCTGTGTTTTCATCTACTGAACATTTTGAAATCAAAAGTATAATCATATGACACAAGCTTGGAAAACTTTTAGGGATGATTCAAAGAATTAGCAGTTCACAGATGTTTCCACAACAACGTCTTTCATGTTTAACCCTTTCATGCATGGTGTCCACTACAACGGGCAGATATTTGGAAGTCATCTTCAATCATTTAAGTTGTAGTACCATGTCCCAACTACCAGGTGGTGATCCCCCAAAGTGTCGTCTACACTTCCATGTGAATATCATTTTTGACTCTCTGTGATTTTGTGATATTGAATCATAAATTCAAAATGGCGGAGGATGGAGGAAATACACCAAGTAGCTCAGGAATATCTGTTAAATACTTTTATTCTCAAAACAGGTCAAAAGTATATTTTTCAACTAAATAAGATGTTTGAAATACTTTTATCAAGTTTTTAATAATACTTTTTTTGTACATTATTTTTTGTGACTGAACATACATCAGTCCACTCCAGTGGACGTCATGCAACAGCATTCTGTCTATTGGGCCAAGGTCTTGTCTTCCAAATATCCTCTCTATTGTTGTTGTTATCTAAAGTTCCTATGTGTTTTCATACCATTTGCTCTTAGTAATAAAATAATATATATATATATATATATATATTGATTTCTATGAATCACTTTTTACTTCGTTGATGCATGGTGTCCACTACAGTGGACACATTTCAAAATTCAGTATATTAAAAAAAAGTTACTGACATGATTTTTCACTTGTTTAAGAGTAAAAATAAACAATAAAAAAATGTTTACAATAAAGTCTTTCACTTTCATGCATGACATCAATCTTAACTCTTCACAGTGTTTTGGAATCATTCATTTAAGCAACAAAATTAAATAAAATGATAAGAACATAGGGTCATATTGTCACAGTATGAGTGCACTGAAAGTCTTTAAGTTATAAATATTCACATTTTAAAGTCCAGCTTCTTCTTGCTGCAGAGATGTCGAGGGTTATCTCTGGATACATTTCAAGTTTAGCTGCCTTGTGTCATTTTTATGTGTGTGTATATTTTTTTTTTTTCTGTTGGCATTTCTTAGATGTGAACACACAATCACTTGACTTGACTTTTGCTTCAGGCGTGTGTGTGTGTGTGTGTGTGTGTGTGAAGGTGTAAACATACAACTTTACCGCTGCCAGCCCTCCTAATACCAGCCCCGGTGAGTTAAACGATTATGACAACTTGCCATGAACACAGGTGGAAAACGTGCTAATGGCCAGCAGACCTCTGTGATGGAGCAGTTGGATGAAAGAGATAGTGGAACAAAATGACTTAAAATTGCCCTGTCCAAATGGCTTTTTAATGCTCCTTTTCTAAAGCTTGCCATTGGCCATCGATGGGAGGACATTGCGAGCGGTGGAAGTTTCAGTAAGTACCTGAACAGAGGAGAAGAATCCCAAGTGTCCGACGATTTAGTCTCTTCTTTATGTCCCTCCCTCATGCTGCTGCTATATAAACACACAGACAATCCTTTATTGCTTCTCACTACTGCCTATTGATTAATATTTCTCTTTGAATTTAGTGATTCATCAATACTATGAATTATTACTGACTGCACTTCATATTGTGTCACACAGAAGTATCTATTTTAGCTTGAAAATGATTTAATCATGTGCTAAGAATCATAGAGGCCATGTCCGTCCACAACACACATTTTTTATGATATTAAAGAGAGAATAAATGACCATTAAACATTAAAATAATAATTTAAAAATGTTTACACATGGAGCCGTCCATTGAAGCCTAATAAATAAAATAATACTCTGCATTATCAAATTCATATCTAGAGTCTACTACTTTTCAGATTCAGCTGTAATAATATATTATATTAATATTAATAATAATAATTTGTACCATAATATATTTACAGGCTTTTTATTTGTTATTTCTAACAATAAACTACTTCCTAGAGGGAGTTTTTGAGGGCAGCGTTTGAATTATACAGTACATACTTTACACACTTAAAACCCAATTGACTTAAAACCATTTAGTTTTGCATAGTTTATTTCTTTATTTCTTAATGTTTTTGCAGTATAAACCGGTAAGGAGTGCTGGCGTTATGAGGACTTTCATTTCCATTACAACAGCAAAGAAGAAACATGAGTATATCCAATCATAAATATACAGTATATCAATATGCAATGGCCTAGTGATTCAAATCATTATTCTACCTATCAGTATTTAGCATGTATAGCATGGTCAGTTTATTTATTTGTAATTACCTCACTTTATTGTCTCATAAATATTTGAAATATGCACTAATAAGCATTATCTATATTCATAATAATTTATAATTAATGATATTTGAAATGAGAAAGAAGTGGACTCGTCTGAACTGACCTACCCCAAAGCGCTTTCTTCTAATTTCAGTCGTATATCCTCCACTTGTTTCTCCGACTCAGTGTCTCTTTCTTTCTCTTTATAAGCCTGAACTCATCACACCATGTATCTTTCCGCCCCCACAGCTCAGCCGGGATGAAGACGAGAGTTTGGGTACATTAAGATACGCTGCTTTGCCCTTGCTCCACCTAGATATGGATCTACTCCAGGGTCTGTAGTCATTAAACCTCCAAGAAAAAGAGAACCGATCAAGGATCACTGCTCAGGTCGTGTGGCCGTATTAAACTGCACTAGGACATAAGAGGAACACTGGTCTTTTATAGCTGTTGAGATAAAAATAACTCCAGCTATCCCCACATTACCTTTCTTTACCCGCCACTTTCTTGCACCTCATCTTTATACTGGATTTGATGACCCATGAAAGAAGTGATTTCACTGTCACTATAAAAGGCTCAAAGCAGCTAAACAACTCTAACAAAGTTCAAGGTTGAGATCGAGAATAAACAACACTCTATAAATATGTATATTTTCTTATGACGCCAGTATAAGGTAATAGCCCATCGAGCAAAGACGTCAGAGGAGTTGTTTCAGGCGTCCGATGGTTCCACAAGTCAATGTGACAACGTTGGGTGACGGTTGAAGCACTTGTGAGGTTTGAATAGACCTGAAATTCTTAACACAAAGAGTTGGTGTGCAAAAGAAACTGAAGGAGAGAAGTCAAATACAGATCCCAACAAATATCCAATCACCAAGCTTAACATCCTGTTGGTGCACCACTAATGGCCAACTGAAACTAATGATGTACTTCTTGATTCTGGGTCAGTGTTAAATGAACTCAGCGAGTACAGATCACTGCTTTGTTTCCTATTGCGATGATAAATTGAATCTGCTGCAGTTTTGATTTGCGGCTTTGACCGTCTTCTTAGCAACAGCAGGCTGAGGTTTGTGGGCGTTGTAGGATTTACAGTCGTAAACCTGTAGGATCAATAAATCATCCAGGAAACTCAGGTGTTTCTAGGTATCCTGATGAGTCTGAATTGCCACTTTGTTTTCATTTTTTCAGTCTGACGTGTTCATTTTAGCCATTTTCCATTAGCCATTTTTTAGCCATTGTTATTTTGCACTCACTACGGACTGACATGTCCGCCTTGTTAACGTCTTCTTCAGTTGACGCAGAAGCTGATGGCTAGGAGCACTTAAATATGTCGATTTAAAAGTTGTTGTTTCTTTAAATCAATTCACAACAACCTGTACAACTACGCTGATGTCATCCACACCTGTCGCCATTTCTGTTGTGAATGGCTTCTGGCTCCGGCTCAGGAGGGAGAAGCTTTACTCATTCATAATTCCTCCCATAAAGCTCAGATTGTCTTGGTTGTGTTTTCAAGCAGGGAAACAGCTGTTCACCAGACCTTTTTTTTTTTTAAATCGCTGAAAGAATCAGAGATTCAGGGATGATGTAGAGGTCTCACACCTGGCTGGATTCTACGTTGAGTGAGGAACATTGAGGATAACAGTTTACCTGCTCCTCCGACTTCTATATTCTTTAAACTTCCTCCCTTGCCCCATATGCTACCTCTCACAGCTCAAGTCCAAAGTAGAGATATTGGCTTTTTACCCGTATCTGGCTTTACAGCTTTATTCTCGGTAACGAAATAGAAACCGAAAGGGAGGATCGACAGGGTGAGAGAGGGGGAATGACAGTCCTGAACCGTATGTGGCTTCAGTACATGACATGTGCCCTGCCCTGCTGAATCATAGGTTGCCCTCTGTCTGTCTCCATCCAGCTCTCTCCTTTCCACTCTCACCCTCCCCTCTTCTCTTTCTTCTATCTCTCTGTCAGTCCTCCGTGCCCTTCAGGCGCTGCTTACTAAACAGAACCACCCAAACTCCCTTTTGACGTGTCCCGCCTTCTCTGTCTCATCTTCAGTCATGCCTCGTTCTTCATTTCATTGCTTTTGGGAACAGTTTACTCTTACCTTACTCCTACCTCCTCCTCTCTTACTCATTCATCCCTGCAAAGCCTGCTAGCGAGCCACCCTCGCCAGCAGGCGAACAGGCGAAATCAGGTATTTTTTGTTAATGTGATACATCATCTTGAAGTTTATTGAATACATACGGAAGGTTAGTTTATTTAAGCTGACATTATTAGTTTGTGAATTCAGTTTTGATAGTAAAGGAGTTCATTTCAGTCCTCTGTGATGTAAAATTGTAAAATTTTGTGATGTGTACTAATGATGAATTACACAGTAATTAGGGTGCTGCAATTTACATGGTGACTAATGAGCATAAAATATCATATCAAAATAAAATTAATCTCTTTGACAGATCATTTTCATTTCCCTGGAAGCTGATGAAATGAGAACAAAATTTGAATTTCCCCCACAAACGTGCTTTGATAAGGGAACACATACAGCTCAGAGGTATCCAACCCAACTTTGGGTTTTATTTCTGCAGTCAGTATTATGACAAACCTGCTCAGCAATAAAAGGGGATGCAAGGAAAGGTCAGTTTTTAATAATTTGTTTGAACCTGACACCACAAAAGAATAAGAGGATATGATCTTTAATCTTCCTTTTCAACACTCAGAGTTGAAGACATTTGGAAAGAAGAATCGTGTTTGAGCGGTAAATGGCAGAAGTTGGCGTCTGGATTAGAGTTGAATGAAAAGATAATAAACTCCTTTTTTTTTTTTAAAGCGACTTTCGACAATCGTACATAAAGAAATCCAGTCTAAAAAGAAGCAGATGATCAAATTCTTGTTTTTTTTTTACCAACCAGAATCCAGGGCATCGGCATTACATGGTCGATTTTGAAAGAGGAACCCCGCTGATACTCTTCCTCAACTCTTTATCTTTCTGTTATAAACTAGGGCTGTTATTCAAACTCAAACTACACTTATCACACAGAAGAAATTATAAAAAAGCACAATCTGAAGTAGAAGTAGACAAAGCATGTTGAGGAAAAATGGGTACACCAAAAATCAACTCACATAATAACTCCAAGAATGATTAAATTGATCTTGAATAGAAAAAAAAATCCAAATATAAAAAGATGTTATAGAAAGATGAAGAAAAAGCACTTGATGTAATGTAATGTGTGTGTGTGTGTGTGTGTGTGTGTGTGTGTGTGTGTGTGTGTGTGTGTGTGTGTGTGTGTGAGTGTGTGTGTAGGTTTTAGCCTCAGGGCCAGAGAGATAGATGCGCTCTAAGAGATGTAACCCTGATGATGATTGACAGCTCCTTGTACACGTTCCCACAGTGACTCAGAAGTTGTCACTGACTGTTTATTTCTTTATTTTTTCCTTCCGTGTACACATGATAAACATCGGCCTTTACAGATTGGACAAAATCTAAAGTATACAGAATCCAATCTCAATCCAAACGTTACATTTTTTGGATTTACCACCAGTGTTTGAACATTGCTCGTTTTTATTAATCGCTCTGAAATTTGTTCTGTACTGCAGACTGAACATATTTTTTTTCCTTCCAGCTTTCAAAAAATGTTCATATTTATGAATACACTTCAGGCCCATTTAGGTTCAAGGCTCACAAAAAATACCATTAATGTGAAATTTGTCCTTGCGAAGCTCCGAAAGACTCAGCCAATTAATATGAGAGTGAAAATGATTTCAACCCAATAACTCCAAACTAAAGTAAAGTCAGTTAAAAGTAGTCTCATATGGTTAGACCTCTCTCTCTCTCTCTCTCTCTCTCTCTCTCTCTATCTCTCTCTCTCTCCGTCTCATTTTGTGTCACTTTGCTTTAATGCTGTGCAGCGAGCAGGAAATAATGTGAAGGAGGTTACTGTCAAATGGAGGTGAAGACTGCATTTTCTTTTGGCGAAACACAAAGAACAGGGACAGGGAGTTATCTCTCGCGTGTGTGTGTGTGTGTGCATTTGCGGATGTCTAATGGACTGAACACCCACCTGGCTCGGTGAATGAATGGCCATAATGCGAGGATGTGGGTAGTTAAGGTTGTAATAAGGGATGAAGTGAAATTAAATTTAAAAAAAATCATTATTCCTTAAAACTCCTTTTCATCAGGCTTTTTTTTGGGGGGGGAGGGGGTGCTAAGAATATTACTGTATAAAAAGAAGTTTGTCTAAATATGACAGTTTCAGCATTGATTTAAATGAATTCTCAAATATTTTTCTACAGTGGGTGCTAAGAGTAGGCTCAATCCCTTCTTTTGTTTGGTATATTTTGGTTTTAATTTAATTTTCTTTGTCTCCTGAACCTAAGTGTGAGTCCAGGGGGCGTATGTGAGAAGCATTTGCATTCATGGATGGTAATTTTTTGGCGAGCGCGATGGTTGAAAAGGTGTGAAGAATCGTGCTGTTAACACACTGGATCTGTGTGAATGCGTCATTTCCTCATTTTTAGCTGGTGGTTAATCTTAAACTTAATGCACTGATGAAGTGAGGCTTCCATACGGGGACGGGGACGGGGACGTGGACGGGGGGGGCGAGGAGGGAGTTGGATTTGAAACAAGGCAGTTCATCGCAATAGAGGATAGTTGGATAGAGAGAGAAAGCAATTAGGATAAGAGCTAAATGGAAATAAAGAGAATGAGTCATTCTGCACTGCGAAAAGCAACAAACAAAAAGCCCTAAATTCCTAATATGCTCACAAAAAACAGAATGTAATTTCTATTTCTCTCCATTAATGTCTGTTTTATTTATATTCGACCAAACTTCTTTTATAAAACTGTCATATTTAGCTCACTTTTTCCTTCCATGCACTTTTTTACTGTTTATTCTTGGTCTGATTCTGGATTAAATTGGCTTGTCATGTCTCTGCAGCGTACTAGTGTGTGCCTCGCACTATGCTTTGTTACCCCGTGTTTAATGTCGCTGTGCATCATGTTGCTTTACTCTGGGATTGGTTATTGATTTGTTGGATCCTGCTCTAAGTTATAATTTTCTCACATTTTGAGACGGCGGCGGTTACAATGCAAGGTAGTTAGTTTTGTTGGCAGACATGAGATGGCGACATGAACAGAACGAAAAACAAATAGGAATCCAATCTTCTCCACCCAAACACAAAACCGGGGATGCTAGCTGGCTAATGTGTCACTGATGCAACATAACCACAGCAGTCAAAATTGCTTGTTTTTTTCCAAATTCAACTTTCAGGCACTTTTACAGTGTTATGAATAACAGGAAAGTCAATATAGTTTGTGTTATTCAATTCATTTTGTGTAGGAGATGTTATATATTCAACCAAACTTTTTCACCTTTTTTTTGTACCAAAGGTCTATATACAGTTCATTATTGGTTTAATGGGGATTAAACTGGCTTGTTATGTTATCAATAACAGAAAAGTCAATATATTTTTTTAAGATTTACTTGATTTTGTATAGGAAATGTCACATAGACAATCTCTATAGTTATCATGTCCACACTCAACCTTGACATGATATCACCCTAAAGGCTTGTTGCTCTTTGCTGATCCTAGAGATGCAACTAATGATTATTTTCATTATTGATTAATTTGTTGACTATAATCTTGTTTAATCGACTAGTTGTTTGGTCTTTAAACTGCCAGAAAATGGTGAAAACGTCCTCTAATGTCTTGTTTTGTCCTGACCAACAGTCTGTAGCCTAAAGATATTCAGTTTACCATCATAGAAGACTCAGGAAAGCAAGAAAATATATATTTAAAAAGCTGGAACAAGAGAATTTTCCTATTTTTTCTTAAAAAATGACTCAAAATGATCAATTATCAAAACAGTTGGCAGTTAATTTTCTGTAGATTGATCGACTAACTGACTAATCTTTGCAGCTTATTTACATATTCAGTAGTAAAGACACATTAACATTCATTCGGTGTCGTGATTCTGTCCCCCTGATGAATGTCAGTCCATGATTTACTCTCCTTTAGCTCTGATTTGATCTCAACTCCTGAGAAACATATCTGACTCTTTAGAGGTTAAATGTTCTCCAGCTATAGTCTCTAACTTCTATCTATCTCTCTGCTGCTGTTTGGTGATGGGCAGGTTGTGTACATTGGATTTATTAGAGCTTGTTTGCTGAAAACAGCTTCCTGCTGCTGCTGGAAACGAGGTTGATGTGACTGTACAGTAAACCATACAGTAAATATATCACATAACCAAGACAGTGACGTAAAAGAAACTAAACATTTAACAGAGATGCTGTAGTTTCATCATTACATGTGACCCTTTTTACATTACACAGTTGAACCATTGTTAATATGAAAGCATTGATTAGGGGAGCTTTAAAACATGTGTTTTTCCTGAAACTCTCCAAGTCGCACCGTTAGTTTTCTCGCACATTCGTGTCGTGTTTACTATCGGTGGGTTTTGGGGTATAAGTATCATCCTCCCTGTGTCTGTTGTTTGGACTAGTCTGATTTAGGGATGCAGAGCAGACGGCTCAGATGAAAGAGAGTTTCTGTCAGGTCAGAAGATACTGATACCTTGTTGCCACGGCAACCGCTGCGGGCAAAAACAAAAAAAAAAAGAAAGAATACAAGGGAGAGAGAACAAATGATGAAACGATGAAACGGGTTATTGAAAGATGACATTCAAATTCAACTCTGACTGAGAGCCAATAGATTTTTAAACACTTATTTCTGGGTTTTTTTGCACACACAGCTGTTAGTTAGTGAGTCAGTCAGTGTGAACAGGATGCTCCTCTCGGTTTCGGACAGGCATGTGACCTGAAAAAAATATATCAGGGAAATTTAAAAAACAACTAAATCACTTTTGGGCAGAATTTCTTTAGCTACTCTTTTTTTTTTTTGGCATAATATTGTGTTTTTCTCTGGTGAGAATGTTTGGAAACAACATTTGTAAAAGCATGAAGGTAGATTAATTTATATCTGTGGGTTGAAAGCTTGCCAGCAGAACTAATATGGCTTTGTCAGTGGGATGAAACTGCTAGTTCTGATAATAATAACAACAATAATAATAACATTTTCATTTATTGTATTTCACTGCACAAAAACAGGCTATGATCCCAACGGATATGTACGTGCACCTGTAAAATCTAGTAAACATGAAAATATAGTGTAACAGAGAAGAAGAGAGAGTCAAAGAGAGAAACCCAGACTCTCCGTTGCATCCTATGATTATGTGACTTATCCATATTGAATTTTATCAAGGCTGAACATTCGACAATGCAGTGCCGTTATTTAGTTTCCCTCCACTCCCTCAGAGCCGCCATCTGTCAAAATATGAATTTAATTCCCGTTCTCTAAAGAGTGCCGAGCGCTAATTGGAAATAGCATGTAGGGTATTCTCTGCTCTGCACACATGGAGAGCGAAGCTATCAGTCAGTCTGAGATGTGAACATGATGCAATCGCTCCTTCATGCCCATCTGTAGAATAATTCATTTTTTATCTGACAGAGGGAAGTAAAAGAGATGAAGATTGTGTGTGTTTGTGTGTGTGTGTGTGTGTGTTTGTATGCAACAACACAACAGCTTTTTGCACAGGAAAGACGTCTTATGAAGCACAGCAAGCAAAGAACAAATTGAGGCAGGAGTAGTTGGACTCTGATTTGAGGAGTCAAAATGCATGTAAGCCGACTTAACTGTGTATATGGTTAAATTAAGAACATGATTAGAAAGGTCCTCATCAAATGTAGTACAGCAATTAATCCAAACTAGTAACATAAGCTATAAAAACTCTTTAAATGTTGTTTCACTTTAACACTACAATATAAAAGTACGTTTCTCTAGACATCCAAAAATCAGAGAGACCTCTTATGTAGTCTTCAAAAAATTAGGATTAACAATTATGATCTCATCATTGCAGTAAGTCCACCTTAGTGTCTCTCTACTCCAGATAGAAAGCTGTTCACGCATTCCATCATTGCATTCCTGACGTTGTTGCCCCCTCTCTCTCTCTCTCTCTCTCACCTTCAAAACTTTCCTTCTCTGCCTGTGTGTCTGCATTTTGGGTGCTACTTCCTGTCATCAGCATGTCAAAGAAGTCACTAATTTTACAACAAACTGATTACAAAGCACATTTGAGGTTTTGTTGCTCTTCATATGGTGGTTTAGGTGCTATAACATTTGGTAAAATCATAAATATCTGCACATTTGGGTTGTGTTTAAAAGGCAGCTGCACCAATTTTACACATTTAAGTTTGGTTGCAGGTGTTGAGGAGTGCTGCTGCATATGTGAAAAACATGTGTGGCTCCAGAGGGAGCTGCATGAAATCTGATATATTGTCTCAAGTGAGAGCAATAGTTTGAAAGAAGCGAGGTTACCAGACCTCTGTAGCCCGCTCCTCACCTGTGCTTGAAGCTAGTGGTTCAAGGCTACATTAGCCACTACTACAATAGCATAACACTCCCGAATCTGTATAGTCAAGTGAATCGAGTCGAGGAGCACTGGGTAATAGGTGCCAGGTTTTGACAAGGAAGAAGAATGCATGGAATAAGAAATGTATCTGGTTCCACTACATTGATTTTGATTCTTTTTATTTTTTTTAAACTGTCCATCGTGAGTCCGGCGATGTTACAGAGTGCAATGCTGAATCTTGTAAGGGAGCTTTTTTTTTTTTTGTGGCAGATTTTATCTGTAGAGTTCCAGAGAGGAGAGAGTGTTATTTGTTTGCAGTATACTGTTTTATATAATAAATTATGTTCTTGTTGTTTTACCACTGCAGCAGCATATTTGTCAATTTTATTTGTATAGCCCAATATCACAAATCACAAATTTGCCTCAGGGGGCTTTATAGTCTGTACAGAAATACAGAAATACAACATCCTCTTTAAACCCTCGATTCAGATAAGGAAAAACCTTTTGACTGGGGAATAATGGAAAAAAGACCTGAGGATTTTTTGGCTCTGTAGAGGTCAGTGGGGTCAATTATTTGATATCTTATAAGCTCATGTGGGCTGAGCACTTGTATGTATGACACAAAATGAAAGGAATAACTTATATAATAATATCATGAGCATTCAGCCTTGCGGCACATACTGTACCAGTCAAAAAGTTTCTGTATAATTAGTCACACTGAAGCAACATAATCAGCAATGAAGGCTGACATTTACCTGATTGACAGATAGGATGTGAAGTAGTTCAAGGTAGTCCCGCAGACACGAGCCTCAGCCTGTCAATGAAAACTGCATAATCAATTGTGTTGATGGCTGCGGTTCAGTCAAACAGCATGAGCACCTTCAATCTGCATTCATCAGAAGATAATTAGCAACACTGAAAGGATTTGTTTTTTTGACATTTCTCTTTTTGGCTGGTCCGCAGCAGGCCAGCCATGTAAACGCTGACTAAGTGACTGACTGAGTGTCGCCGTTTCCTTGTTTCAAGTTCAAAGCCCTCCAGCGTTTCATACACGGTCCAGCTGTATACTAGGTTTTGACCTTGTTATTGTTACTCACTCACTTTCACTTTTTCCACTGCTTTGATACAAAAGGTTGCATGTAAAATGGTATTTTTGAACATAGCAGCAAGGCCCCAAACATGGCCACAGCCTTTACAAGAAAAGAACAGACACCGAGCTCCCTATTCTCAGCACATCCTAACCATGTTCCAGACAGGAATAAAAGATGATTTTTGCATAAACTTGCCAAAAGATGTTCTCCATAAACTTTCTTTATGGTCAGAATTGAATAAATGAACCAAGCGTCTGTCATGATTTTACTAAATTAACCAGGGAATTTATATTTAAGTCCAAAATTTAACTAAAAGAATAAACCAGTTTTATGAGGAATACGTTATGTCACCACCGCTAATTTCATAATCATATATTCATGACAAAATATGATACATGCAGCGGCGTTCTTAAATGAGTACAGTCTGTAAATCAGCGGGGTGTGTGTCCCAGCGGAGGTCAGCTAATCTGTCTTCCACTATGAAGTGTAAAGGAAGCACACAAACACACACACACACACACATACACACACACGCACACACACATGCAGAGACATCCAGCCTATCCTCATCACCATGTGTCGGTCCACAGGGAGGGGAAGTAGGGCGACACGCTACAGACTCCCTGCCACCCACATCTGCCTCCGCTTCAGGCTGCAGACGTGCAAACACACACACACGCACACACACATTTGTGAATATCTACTTTCATATGAAATGCCACATTGGTTTTCTTAGTTTTTTTCATCTGAGTTCCTGTATGGTGTGTGGTTTATTTCCCAAGAAAATTGCAAATGAGAAGGATTAGGAATTTCAACGGGCTTTACAGTCCATTTATGTCAGGTTCGATGTCCACAAATCAGCTGTGATATACATACAGTCATTTGAACGGCACTGGATTGGAATACACTCCATTTGATCCGCAAATTCAGCTGTTGTACGACATTGTCTTCAATATTCACCCCAATTAGGGTTAAAGGTTAAATGCTTGGGTTGTATTTCAGTACAAAAATCTCAAGCTGAGAGTAAATTTACTGTGCCGTGCAATTTTGTCTTTTTATATTTAATACTTCTACTAAATACTTTCATTTTATTCTATTATATTTTATACTATATCTCAGAGGAGAATGTTCTCCACAACGTTTATGTAACAACTAGTTAGTAGTTACTTTGTAAATATAAAACCTATAATGATTTTACAAAATATGATATTATTGCAGAATGGAGCCGTATATAAATTACTTAGCTCCACCTCCACCATATACTACATTAAAATGTTGCTTGCATGTGTAATGCATCAGTAACAATAACCCAGATTATCTTATTCCATTCAGTTTGACAGTATCACATTTTCTGTATCAGCTTGTTCCAGCTGTTGAATGCAGCTACTGTGTATGATGTTTGTGAAATGCAACACATATTCGGTATCTTTGAAAACTTTGGGATTTCTACTAGGACTTAAAATGACGTTACAGGGAGTTGGCTGAAAATCATGTGTTTGTAATGACTAGGAGTAACAGTTTTATTGCTACTTTTGTGTCAGTAGTTGGTCTGAATACTACACTTACATGACTGTTGAAAGTGAAACCTTTATTCACAGGGGAAATAATTGTGGTACTGTAAAATTCACCTCATACCACTCCACCACACCATATCCGAGTCAGTCATCTTTGTGCCTCTCTTTGGTAAATCTTTTGTGGTGGAAAATACATTTATATCCCTTCTTGTGAAAATGTATTTCCCATTTTGTGGAAAGTTTTAGGAGTCCAGCCTCTTTGGGATTCAGCTGTGGCATCTCCAGTGCTAACTGTTGGCCAACTTGTGATTCAAAGGCCATCAGTTCCCACAAAGCATATTTAACATATGACACTTTGTAGGCCCTTCCATCCAAAGTGGTTTACAGTAGCAGGAGTGCATACATCTTGAGTATGGGTGGCCCCAATGGGAGCAGAAGCTCATATCCTGACAGTGCTGGTGCTGATATATAGGCTCGAGCCACCAAGCTACCGAGAAAATGAAATCCCTAACCTTGGCAGCTTTAGTGCTAGGCTCTACTCATTGAGCTCCATGGGAAATTGAGTTTCTAACCCTGGCAGAAGCAGCGCTCATAGCTCTACCCAAAGGGCTGCAAAACTGCAGAATTTTAACAGATAGATAACACTGTCATTTCCTTTCGGCTCTGTAGAGGTCAATGGTGTCATATGGGCTAAAAATAAATATGCCTTTGTACTGTTATAAAGGCTTCTAAATAAAAATATCAATCAAATAGGATATGAAGATAAAAATCTTTTCATAAAAAGAAAACTACTAGTTCCTTCAACTGAGCTGGAAAATACACAACAAATGTTGTTGTGAGAATTAAATCAAGTTTTGCGTATCATTGAAAGTCCATAATTTATTTAGCATTACAGTTAATATTCAATATCCATATTATTGTTAAATACCGTAACGATGAAATTGCCGCTAGATCTACGGTAATATTTTAAGTTTTGATTAGTGTTTGAGGGTTAATTTGAGGGGAAATTTTCACAAAATGAACTCATGGTCATATTTTTAGCTTTTTCAACCACATCTCACAGAGATTATTATTTTCATTAAGGTTTTGGGTTTGGGGTTTTGCTTACTGTAATATAAAAACTCCTGGTTGAGTCTACATTTATATATTGTATTTTATGTGCATATGAAATGAAAAGTTTTGAAATGAAAAGAAAAAATTCCCTAACACTTTATAAGGTCCTTCAACATTATGTTACTTTCCAGGAAATTTCATGTGTAATTTGCAGGTATTTAACGGTTCATTTTTAGGATATTTTACAAAGGGTAGTGCAATTTGGTACAAATTTTAAGAGAAAACAGAAAAAAGGTGTTTTAGTTGGTAAGTGCTGATTCATTATGCCTGGGTTCTTAAGTAATTGGTAATTTGCAGAAAATGTTAATAGAATTCTAGCCTCTTAACTGTTTAACTGACTAGTTTTCAGTGTGTAGTTTTGTGTGTCAAACTACATATTAGCCTATTAGGTTGTTTCTTAAAAAAATCTATACTGAGCACATTTCCAATAACCCTTTCAAAGAAATGTCCTAATAATTAACAGTTACACAGCAGCAACTTTAGGAAATTACTGAAAAAACCTAATACGCTAACATAGCATTTGACATTAAAAAGTACACACTGAGATCTAAGTATTTCCCGTCAGTAAAGAATTGTCGAGAATCTAATTTATCAAGATTTTTTGGCCAAATTGCACCACCCTCTCTGTACAGTGTCCTATAAATTTACAGGTTAATAATACCTGCATATTACTCTGAAATTTCCAGGAAATTAATATAAAATTAATGGACCTGTAAAATAAAGCGTTCCCGGCATTTTTTATTGTATTATTTTATTCTGAGAGTTGTTTTAACCTCCCAACCTTAACATTTAACCCACCTAAAGCTTCAGTTGCTGTTTACCTCATTCAATGTGTTCTACATTGTCATGAATATATAGCAGCAAGGACTTTCTTTGCAGCATATAGTCAACTGTATGTTCAAATATTTGGCAAAACCTGAATGTTGATCATTCGGAAAGCTAGAGTAAGAGAGTAGAGTAGCAAGACAGTAGAGTAGCAAGAGAGTAGAGTGTAGTAAGAGAGTAGAGTGTAGTAAGAGAGTAGAGTGTAGTAAGAGTGTAGCGTTTATCTTGTTCATCTCCTCCTGTCTCACATCGCGGGCGTTTTTGAAGGGTGAAATCAAAAAGGCAGTGGAGAAAGGTCTCCAGGTCATTGGTAAAGTGAAAAATGATTCGCTTACATCCGTGCTAACATTGCTCGATAAGATTGGGGGCAGATTGGACAGAGCTTTTCGCATTAGAAAGACCAGCTCACCCACTCTAAGATGTAGGGCAGGGCCACTGAGGAGATAAAGTCACTGTCAGTGAGGTAAAAGCCAGCGGTGACACTGCACACATCAGCACTTCCTCCGTTTTTTTTTTTCCCAACAGTCACTACAAGGAACAGGAGTACGAGTCCGTCACTGTAGAGATTACAGCTGCACTTTATTTAAACAAATTGTTTTTTGGTTTGTTCGCTTTTTTCAGTGTAATAAAGTAGGATGTTGATTTTTATGGATGAAACAATAAGAATTTTCACTAATACTAGTACAGATTTATACTGTAGTATACAGAAATAGTGAAAATTTATTAATAACTGTAGATAAAAACAATCATTCAAATATATCTAATCTTAATTTTTGCATTAAAAATAACCGCTTCTGTCTTTTCTATGAGTTAAGTAAATATACACTGCAATGGTCAATTTTAGATCTGTCAATAGAAACCTACCAGCTCTGCTCTGCCCCTCTACTGTATACTTGGCTGGAAAATTGCTACAAAAAAATTTATTGTGGCTTTAATGTCAGTGTTTATGGTATAAAAATGACCCCCAACCTCTTGTTTCCCTGATACGATTTACAGACATGCTTCCACATTTATGTTGTTAAGGCATCGAGGATGCATGGGCCATGTGTTCGTTCAACTTTGTGTGTGTGTGTTTGTTTAAATAAGCAACAATCAAAGTATACAATACGTTAAAAAATCCCTCATTATTATGATGAGTTTATCATTTAAAATCATAATAATCAGAGAGACAACACATATTTACAACTGAACCACACCCACTTCCAACCAGTGATAACAGCTCAAATGAAACAAAAAATGCAGAAATCTATTATTTGAGATAACCAAAAGCTCTCCTCCTACATGGAGGACTTCACTGCTCGTAGTGAGAAGTTATTTGAGGAAGTAGTTGTTCAGGGCTTTTAAAGCTTAAGGTTAGAATTAGGTCATGGTTAGGGTTATGGAATGCATAATGTAGGGTCCACAGAAATGCAGTAGTGCATTGTATGTGTGTTTGCGTGTGTGTGTGTGTGTGTGTGTGTGTGTGTGTGTGTGTCACCTCTGGTAACATCACTAGCATGTGCCTTCTGACTCTATGTGACAACAGATATAATACCAATGCAGCAGCCTACATGAAAGAACAACAAGTCAGTGATGATCTGGCTATGCACTGTGACACAATGCTAACGCACACTATTGTTAATAATAACTTTGATTTCTCTCTGTCTCCCTCCCTCCCCCTCCTCCCCCCTTCTCTCCCTCCCCCCCTCCCTGCTGCCTGAATAACAGACCACTTGGGCATCGAGTTTATGGGTAAGGAAGCTTTTCTTGTCTTGCATCTGCATGAATCATGATTGTAAACATCACAGGGCTTCATGTAGGATCAACACCATGCTGTGTGATTGCTTACATATAGTGCATGCATTGTTCATGACACCCATCAAATGGCACATGTGGATGTGTCTAATCACATATGGCATCATTATGTCATTTTGCAGGGAGACGACAAAGCTGTGGCGCAAACAAATGGCATCTATATGAATGTACATCCACAGATTCACGACCATCGACCTCACTTCACACGCGTCTTTGAAACATTAGCTGCTGTCTTTATCCCTCTCTCTACTCTCTCCACACATATGTATTTATACATCTTTTATTTTCCGCACCATCTCCATCTTTATGCTTTCTTTCTCTCCCTTGCTTTCCCTCTCTTTCTTTTTCCTCTCTCTCACAATTGCTTATGAAGTGTCCCTTCAGAATACCAATGTGCTGCAGTCTCCTTGGAAACAGTGAGAAGAGAGAGGCGGGCAGGGTACAGTGAGGGAGTTTTTATGATGTTGGCACTGTTACCAAATACACTCCTCATTAGTATGTGTGTGTGTATATGTGTGCGCTTGCATGGCACATGTTCAAATGTGTGTTTCTAAAGGCCTTAGTTTCTACTTATGTGAGTTTGATGAGATTCTTCCAATGATTGTGTGTTGAGTGTTCGTGTGTTTTTTCCCGTGCACATGCCCGTGAGGCTGTGCAGGGTGGATGCCAGCGGCTCCTCCTCTTCGTTGCCAAGCTCCTCTCTCCTGTTCTTGGCTCTCCTCGCAGGCTGTATGTTGGGTATCACAGCTGAGGACGCTAGTTAACGACACGCAGGCTTGTTGTTAACTAGAGCCCCTCACTCTCTCGGTTGGTATAATTTGGGAACTTTCCACGCAGACAGGTGGGAAAAGCAACGGATCATCTACATAAAAAATGGCCTCCCCCTAGTTTGAAATGACTGCTGCTACATTCTCAAACTAAAATTTCACAAAAACAAGCAGCGCCAGGCTTCTTCTTCTGTTTCGTGACCACTGCTTTTGCAGTTAAACGAACAAAGCTTATTTCAGGAAACTTGCTGAGACTATGCAAACTTGGCAATGACAGATGATCTTTTCCACAGAGCTATCTCGCAGGTTTCCCCCATTTATATTCAGCGAGAGGTTTTATGCTTCTGCAACATTGTTCAGGCTGCCACATTTTCTTTGCATAGCTAACATCTCTGTTCCTGCCAATGTCTTCACCAGCATTGTGTTAAGCGGCGCACAGATAGATAAGCACCTCCCACACTCAACTCCTGGTTTGTCAATATCTGTGGCTTTGGAGGACAGAATGTGAGGTTTCCATACAGATCTATTGGGAGTCTTCCATTGCAGTCCTTGCTATTAATCCAGTTAAGTATTCAGAATGTTTTACAAGTGGGGGGAAAAAGATTTTTAAGGTCTAAAATGTCTGGATAGAGATAAATGGTGTTGTTCCTTCCAAGGACTTCACATTTCTGTTAATAGTAACTGATGCTATGTTAGTATTTGAGAGGACAGTTGATATTATTTCAGTCCTTGCATCAAGCAATTGTCTATTTATATCAAACGGCTACACTGTTAGATGTGGAGGAAGATGATCTTAACATATAATCATGGTACAGTCAATAAAGTAAAAAGCTTTGCACATTAGGAGGAAGTCGGGGTGGTGAAGGGTGCCACAGCAGCAAACGACGTTGGCATGAACAAATCAGCAGAGCAGTCAGCGAGGTGTGACATGATATAAACGCCGCCATGTATGCCTGTATGACTATAATTGGATGTTACTAATCAGCTTCCAGCCAATGAAGTGACAGATGAGACACTAATGCTGAAGCATGTATTAAGCTGTTATTACAAACCAGACATCGGTGTTCCATTTTTATTTTTTTTATTTTGGTCGTCCTTGTACTAAGCTAATTGCTGAGATCTGGGAACATGGCGAGACTGCTAAAGAGAAGTCAGACGGGACAAGAAATACAACACAAGTCATAAGATGATCAGACAGGTTAGCGACCTTCACATCAGCCAAACATATTTAGAAGAGAAATGATGAAATTATTACTAAACCAGTCACAGACTGACATGATTCAACTATGACCTACCGCATTTGCACAGTTTTCTTGTGCAATGGAGAATTATTATTCTTAATATTATACATTATGTGTGACTCTTTTTCAATTTTACCTCCAAATAAAGTAATTCTGTCTAGTTTACAACCTCAAATTTTGTTGTTACAATGTGGCTATGTTCCCAGAGCTCAACAATTATTTTGGTGAGTACAAAGTTATTATAAAAATTATGAATGATGGCCAAAACCTAAACCTTACTGGCAGAGGCAGATTTAGGGCCTAAGGCCAACACAGCCATGGGGTCCTCCCTTTTACAACCCTTATTTATCTAAGAAAAACCTACTTGTATCTTCTTCTCTTCATCAGTCTTCACACAGCAATGATGTCCAGAC
This sequence comes from Thunnus maccoyii, assembly GCF_910596095.1. Lineage (NCBI taxonomy): Eukaryota > Metazoa > Chordata > Actinopteri > Scombriformes > Scombridae > Thunnus > Thunnus maccoyii. The sequence goes on from NC_056546.1 coordinate 5,003,452, forward strand.
ATCTTAAAGAAAAAACACAACAAATGCACACACTATGAATCTTATTTTCATAAACAATATGATCTCTGTACGATAAGATAGTACTTTATTGTCCATTCACAGGGAAGATCTGCCATTACTTGTCATCATTTATTCTGGTTTTCCAGCAGGTTCTCTGATAGAATCTCCTTGCTGGATCTGCTTACTGCTGCCCAAATTAGATATTTATGGTCTTCTGTCTTCTATCTTGTGTTACTAAAGTGAGAAGATAACACGCAACACAATACAAGGTCAATTATGGACACAAAAATAATAAATATAATATACCAATATACCTTTTCTCTGTATCTTATCTCCCTTTCCCTTGAATGTATTTTTTTAATTTACATTGATTAAGTTTGTCTTGCTTTCTCTCTGTAATCAACTCAGTTTTAGTGTGTGAGGAGCATATAAAGGGAATAATGGGCTGTATTGTTGCGTCTAGAGTAATCAGATCCATGATGGATCTCTTTCATGGATTCCTGGAAGTTGTGATACGTCATTGTCATGAGGCTATATTGTGTATGGCTGGGAGGCACAGTGTAGATGGCCAATGTTAAAATTTGACCTTGCGAGCCTTAGCCTCAGCAAATCTTACCATCAGTAATTCCATATCCAGTGACTTCCTGATTTCATGCCTGATGGAGAGAAAAGCAAGTGCAGACAGTCTTTCCTGTGACACAATTGACCTGAGGTGTGTTTTAATGAGTTTCAGTGATGACCCATCTATAGCTGTGATCTATAGCTGTGTTTGTTTGTAGTTTCTGTGATAGATTGTGCCAGATATCCATGTTTGTGATGTGTTCAGCAGACTTCTCATGCTGTCTCATGTGGGCTGAAAGATTTTTCCAGTTATTGAACCCATCCCCACTTAGCTGAGTGCTCAGTTTCCAAACAGGCAGCAACAAAAGCACATAACACAGTCCTTTTTTTCACTGTACACAAGCCAGGACCTGCTTATCTTTTCTCCACTCATCAAATAGTTACTTGTAAATCTTTGCCTCTCTTGATTTTTTTGGAAAAATTCTGTCCTTGACCTGTACTGGCCCTCTCTGCACTATTGAGCAGCACTCTTTGTCTGACAGCTGTTTCCGCCAGAGTGCTGGGTCATCTTCAAGTGTAACACACTGATTAAGGTGACTGCTAGTTGTTGATTATTATCTGTATCACCATGTTTGTCAAAGCCATTGTTGCCATGGAGAAAGAACGCAGCAGTTCTTTTGTCATCTCCAATCAAAGGATCCTGTAAGTTTGTTTTGCATGTAGCAGCAGCATCGCTTGAGCAACCTGGGCTGGTGCCGCCAGTAGCAATGGGTTGTCACTAACAGGATTTGAGTCAATTGAGTATTTGAGTCGTGCATGCATGAGCGGATCTGCCATCTTGGACAGCTAGGTATGGCAACACCACTTGGACAAATCACATGTTGTCATGCATGCACAACTCAAATCCATGGTCGACTCAAATCCTGTAGTGACACGGGTAGCTCCTCTTCACTACTATTAGCAATGCTAACACTAGTGCTAGCACAAGCAGCGGCTTCTTGCTGCTCTTTAGTAATGTTAATGTCATCAGTAGCCGCTGTGAAATAGGTTGTTACCTTTGGCAATGTTGCTAAAAACTTTCTGCTTTCCTGCCTTTTCCTCCTTTTTTCAGCACCGCTGGGGTAGCTTCATTCATTTTTCAACAGTCTGTACACCACACTTGGCCATCTGTTTACATGAGTTAACTATCTTCTTTCCTGAATCATTCTGTTCTGATGACATTTTAGCGTATGGATTTTTAGAAAGATATAATTAATTAGCGAAAAGTAAGAAAAAATAACATTCTTAACCATGAGTGTATTAGGTGTTTTATGGGGTCCTTAGTAGCTTGGGGCCTAAGGCAATTGCCAACCTTTGCCTAATGGTAAAGTTGCTGCAGCTTATTTGCTAAAATAAGTATTGGCCATATGTCACACCCTGCCTGGACTTTGCGTGTTTTTTGGTCTTTTTATGTTCTTGTGTTCTTTGGGGTCTCCTGGTTTGGACTTCCTTTTAGTCCTTCGGTTCATATGGGTCTTGTTATATTTGGGTGGTGGGTTTGGACTGCCTTTTGTTGTTTAGCCTGGTGTGTTGTATACTTTAGTTTGGGTTCATGATGGTTCTTGGACAGGTTGGTGTGGGTTGTATTTAGAGTATTGTGTTTTCTGGGTTTTGGGTTTTGTTACTGTGTTTCCCTTGTGTGTTCATGTACTCCTCCTCACCTGCCCTGCTTCACCCTCGTTAGCTCTGCTCTGCTCTGCGTCTTCCCCACACCTTCCCTGTATCAGTCTCGTCAGCCCTGCCCTGCTTCCTGTGTTTCCCTCAGCCAATCACTCCCAGCCGGCCCTTGTGTCTCGTCACCTGTTCCCCATTCCCTGATTAGTTTAGTCTGTATTTAAGGTCTGGTTTTGATTGAAGTCTAGTTCTGTTCAGCCCTGTTTGCCTGTTCTTGAACGTCCACGATTAAAGGTGATTTTTCCATCTAATCTGCATTCTGGCCTCTGCGTTTGGGTCCACTCCTGCTTCCCCAACCTGACACCATATAAACATTAATCAGCTTTATGCAACTCAGACTTTTAATTTGGATCCATCAGCTTGTATGTCTAATATAGCAATTTAAATTTGCTGAAGATGTATTGAAAAAGAAAATCACTACAATGGTTGACCCTGACTGTAAAGAAAATAAGTTAAACTGGTGATGTTATTTGGAAATATCCTTTGCAGCACATGCAAGTAAACGCTAACATTTACTGTATATGTATTATTTTGGCATTGGGTTTAAACAAAATACTCCCGTCTCATCCCATGGTAGACATTTTCAACTCTCTACCCATAGCCCCATGCATGATTTATAGAGAATCAACCGCCCGTCTTCAACAGAGTAGAGAATTAGAGAAGAAGTGTCTGAAGGTTGAGATCTCTTCACCCGGGATGTCACCCACCCAAGACTTAATAAAAACACAGAATATATTCAAGAATTTTTGAATTCTGTCTTCCTCTTAATACACTTTTTTTTATATTGCTTGGTAAAGAAGGGTAAGAAAAATTCACTTTATCTAGTCAGTCAGTCATGTGGGCATCAATATTTCCTTTCCATCAGAGCTCTGACTGGAAGATGTTCCACCTTGTTGTAAATCAATGTTAGAGCAAAGTGTTAGAGGAAGCTATTTTTGGGACAGGATGGATTTTAAGTCATGTTGATTTTCAATTTCCGTTTGGAGGGCCTAAGATGTGTTTGTGCAGGAAGGATGCAGTTTGGAAAACTACGGCAAAGATGAATAGAACTCAATGGACACGTTTGTGATTGTGTTGTTTTTTACATATATCTTGACAGCAGTGATAGGATTTAATGGCATGTGTGTCAATCAGTTGTCTCTTAAATTTGCAGGCGAGGTACAAAAAAAAAGTTCGCATTTCACTCTGCTCGACTTTGACAACTTTAGGGTCTGAAACGCATCGCGACTGCAGAACATAAGGCCTTTGCTGCTCAATGTCAAAGAAGAGAAAGGAGATGAGTAACAGGAGTGAAGAAAGACAGACAGACGTAACGCAGAGGGAGAAGTAGCAATCACTGCGGTGTCTTCCCAGAGACCACTTTTCAATCAAACATCATCAGAATTTCTATTTTTTTTCATTTACTGGGATTATTTGGGAATGAGTGTTGAATTTTTGTGGGAACAGTTTGGTTCTTTGCATATAAACTGTTACTGCTGCTGCCAGAAACATAAAACGCAATATCATCTGTGCAAATTGGGTGCAAAATAACGATCTTATACACCAATTTTGGTGATTTTTTTTTTTTTTTTTAAAGTTTAGATGAGGTTGGGTTGCAGTGTATGATTAATTCAGAGCTGTGTCTTCATTTTTGTGAAGCTGTAGCTTTCCAGTGCATAGAAAGTAAAGCAGATTTTAAGAGAATTTTAAACATTTCAAACTTTGAAAAACTTGTAGTTGCTACAGCACCACTATCAGGAGTATTTCCCCCATATTTGAGTGCACGTTGTTTGGGACCGGACTGGCAAATCCATAGCTTTTAGCCAATGGGAAGTCCATTTTAATAAGTCAAGCATTAATCATAAAGGACACAAAGCACCAGACAACAAAAGTTAACCAAGGCTCTGCATAATTTTCAAGGCAAAGTTAAAAACCAGACACGCAACATTGGGACATTAACAGTTAGTTCTGCATGTCCTAAAGTTAAAAATAACCTTTGAGTGGAACCTAAAGTTTAAATTCTGGGGGCATGCATTTATTCAGCACAAACCACAGGACACCCAACAGCTTTACTCCCTAGAAGAAACTTGAGGTTTGAAGTATAAGACATGGCCAGCTGCAGTGAATGCCTTAAAAAACAAACAGTAGATTTTGAAAGCCACATTGGAGTAAAAACAAGTTAGCACATCATGGTTGGTCTCTTTCTTTTTGGGTGCCAGTGAGAAGCCGAACAGAAGGATTTTGAGCAAGCTGCAGGTAGGACACTATCACTATATAACAAGTTGCAAAAGCCTCAGTAGGAAATAAAGGTGAGGATAACTTTCTGCAGACCATTGGGCAAGAAAATAGAATAACAATGAAATAAGAAAATGACCAGCAAAAACAATCGCCACAGTCTCCTGACTATATTCAGTATGTAAATGGACGAATAAAGCCATCCGAGTAATAGAGGAAAAGGCCGTGACGAGCCAAGAGAGAGCATGCTTACTCTAGCAGGGCAGACCTGCATAAATAAAGGTTTTATCCACCATTTGCAGTCTGCACATGAAGAGTCTAACGCTCAGGGCTGTGAGGCAATCGCTCGAGAATCCCGTCCCTCTCTGTCTGCGTCCTCAGATCTTTACTCGCACTTGTTATGTCATTCCTCTCATTCATCCCTTTCAGCTGCTCTTGGGTGTAGACAGGGAGATATAACATACAGAACAGAGGTGGTATCTGACCTATAAATCCAAGCCTGGACCAATCAGAATCCACAATGGTCTAGCCCGAGGTTGGTTTGAGCATTTTCAAGTCTAAATATGACAAAGTTTGACCCACAAAGTTGCCATTAAGAGAATCTTCTAGTTTAAAGAGTAAAAAAAACCCTGAAACTCACTGTAAGTAAAATATAAATATAGTTAGATGTATAAGATATGATTCAATAGCTGAAACAAGATAAACTTTGATAATACAAATATTAAATTAGTTATAATCTACTGTATATGTTTTTATAATAGCAATGTATCAAAATGTCTCATATTGATGAATCTACAGAGAATCATCAGCAGCTCCCTTCGGCTTTACTGAGCTTTATAGCGAGTTTCAGCTAATTGTTTAGCTGTCAGGCTGCAACTTTATTGTTTTGGTTCACTCTCATAGCGTCGTTTTGGGCCGCGGCAGGCAGCTGTTTTCAGAGAAGAAGCTCTATAAACTCAATGTACACAGTTAGCTGTAGACTAGTTGGTGAACATAGTGGAGTGTTTAGCAGCTAAAGAGCCAGATATTTCCCTCAGGGGTTGGGAGAGAGTATAAACAGAGCTAAAATAGAGTGAATATTGGACTAACATTCACCAGGTGGACAGAAACACGACTCCAAATGAATGATAATGTTGCTCCGTAACTGCTGGATGTGGAAATAAGCAACTGTTTGCTAACAAGTTCAACATATCAATTTACAAAGTGATGATATGTCAGTGTTGTGTTTGTTTCCCTTAGCTCTAGTGGACAAAAAAACAGTTAATGCAGATTTAAGTACGAGATAAATATAATAAGTTATTGAACAGTCTAGAATAGTTGTATGATTCAATGAATAATACAAAACAGGACAGTTTAATGTGACTGTAAATCCCTACACACAACTAGAAACTCTCTGTGTCCCTGCAGAAATGCTGAGTTTGTAATGAAAGCTCACTGTATTATAGCTGCCTTTATATTAGAGCAACATGATTGTTTATGATGAATTGCACATTTAATTGCAGTTCAGTTAAACTTGTGGAAATGAAAACTACTGCCAGTTCAATAATGAAACACCATAACGAGCCTCGTTGTAAGAAACATATTTTAAAGACGATATCTTTATTTTTAAGCAGCTGTGAGCTGGTCCTCGGGTTGATAGTATTTGATCTGTTTGAAGGCTGCAAATCTTGACACAACTGGAAACCTTACTGATCTGAAATAACATTATGATTAGCTTCATTAGCTTCAGACTATCTGTAGTTTACATAGTAGTATGATAGTGCAACAGTCAGCCAAACGGACTCAAACCTGAACTCATTTTCAAACCACCACGCACCCGAATTCTGCAACCTTGAACCAAATCCAATGTGCTGCCAATAAACATTAAACTTTACTGCCCTCAAACTAGAGGCCACAGTTTAATTCATAATTGTACAAATGCAACACAATTTAATAAACCTTAAGCTAATATCTGCAACAGACCTTGACAGTGTCAGTGCCTGCCAGCAGTCTGACTCGTCCATATGTCCAAAACATTAGATAAAAATCCTTCAGTGACTCACAAACCTGGCACTGCTGGTCATTAATCACTTAAGTAAGGGTGAGATAACGCTTATCATAAACCACTTCTAAAATTAAATGTTGCACAGAAGAGCAAAATATGCATGTTCTCAAGCTGATAGTGATGGAAGTATATATACTGGAGTACTGCCAAGTGCATTTTTGTTTCCTCTGTTTCAGTTTATATGTCATGAACCGCACCATGCAGACTTAAGCCCTCTTCACCAGGGCTCAGAGTCAGCATGCCTGAGAGACACGCTGCCAAAATACCATCTCAACCTGTCATCAGACTTCAGTCACCTCGGTGTATGTCTGTGCGGTGATAACTGTGTTTGACTGTACTGTAATTATATCCTTGTGTGCTCGATAGCTTAGGTGTGCGGTTTTATGATTACAGAGATTGACTCCTAGATTTTACAGTAAAGAACTTGTCATGGATGTTAATTATTGCTTGAGGCTATGAGGTGCAACAAGGGGGGGGCTGTTTTTAAGATATTCATCTCTGAGATTTCTGCCTTCATGACTGTACAATTGACATCAATCGTAGCAGACAGTATTTCCACATAAAACTGTACACTGTGGTCTGTAGATTATCCAGACTAACCAGGACATACAATATGTTTCTGGAGAGACACATCAGAGTCCAGTGTTGCAGCTTATGGTCAGTGATATCTTTTCTGTTTGGAGCTCGGATCTTCCAAATAAGGAGTGTGGGGTGTTGCCTTTCACACTCTGGAAACACGCCCCGCTACCTTGAATTGAAGCTAACGCTAGCTTACTAGGAACACCAAGCGACAATAGTCCGACTTCAAATCTTATTAACTGAGCAGTAATTTCCACAATGACCACCTGCACACTTATTAGAGGGCCTGTATTTAGCAATTTAGACCATAATGACTCACTGAAGAAGGATATTGATTTAGTATTTCTTGAGAGAAGTTGACGCTTTTTGAATGGGAGTCAGTTGGAGCCACAGATTCTTTGGAGCCAACATCTAGCAGCCATCGATGGCACTTTAAGGTACTTCCGCATTAGCTTCAGCCACTTGGGTTGAACTGACCTTTTTAACATAGTTTGACTAATGGATGGATGGATGGATGGATGGATAGATACAGCTCTGTCAATAGTCAGAAAGAGAGATTTCTTGCCTTTCTTTTTATCAGTTGTTTGAATGATTTGAGACATTAAATGATAGGCCCATGTGTTGTATCAGCACTATAAGCAAGTACTACTGTGTATGTTATGTGTTTGGGTATTACTGTATATCAAACTTGACAAGTCATAAATAGCGCACTAAAGGCAATAAAGGCTAAAGGCTTTCATCTCTATTTTATACGAAGCTGCTTCAAGGGTATTTCATCACTTATTCCTTCACTTATTGATTCCTCTCTCTCTCTTTCCAGCTCACCTGTATGGAAACATAGCTGCTGTAAAACACATTCTGACTGTATATGATTACATATGTACGAAAAGGTCACAGAAACACTTCTATATCGCTGCTGTTACTGCCTTTAGAGTAAAATATTAATCATGTTTTTCTATAATGCTGCTGTAAATAAGCGACCAGCAGGGCTCTGCAGGGCAGAGAACTGGAGGTTTGAAGTGGAAATACAGTAAATAGAAGATGTGACCTCATGGCCCCATAGATGGAACACGAACATGCTTTCCCTCTCTTGAGCCGTATGATTTATTCACATCAAGAGAGTGTGTTTACAGTAGGTGTGTCCAAACAGGACTGCGGGAGGGTAGGAGGAAGTTGAAGTACTGCTTATCCATGGCAATGTATTTAGATGGCCTCACACCAAGCATGCTGCATGCATTTATATCATATTAGTCTGACTGTATGTGATACGCTGTGTAACATCAATTACTTTTGCCCACTAAGATGACAGTTTCCTTCAGATCAGCACTGCAGACAGAGCGAGATGAAGTCATCCAGAGTTGGAATTTCGATATTTCCCCGCTCTATTCTTGTCCCAGTCTTTCCTCTGTTTCCATCTAAATCCCGAACATCATCTTTTATTAAAAAAACAAAAATCTGTTTCCTTCAGCTTTTTGTTCACAGTCTCAAAATAGCATCTTTTCCACCTCAGCCAAGCATAGAAAACACTTATTTGAAGTGTGTGTGTGTGTGTGTGTGTGTATTTTGTTTCATTTTAGACATTTCTGGCATTTTTCCTGGATGGATGAAAACTTTCAGTCTCTTCTCTTCTTGAGCTGATTCAAGTCCAACAAAATACATTGTTTAATCGCCCTCCAGAACGACACATATATGTTTTTATTCTTAAAACTAACGCCCTTATTGGCAGGAAGACATCATTTTTCAGTGTCATCCAAAACCGTTACTATTCACCACTGCAAAAAATACCACTATGACTGAGTTTTGGTTAGGTTTAGCCACAAAAACCACTTGGTTACAATTACAAAATGATAAAGGTTTGGGTTAAAATAACATACTCGCTTAGGTAAGAGAATGATCATGGTCATGGTGAAAAGAACTTTGTGAGCAAACAATACACCAATCCGGAGAGACATAGTGAATGAGGTAAAGATAATTATTTATTATAACAGGTGATGTAATGGTAATTAAGTCTTGGTCAGGAAAGTCTTTGGCGCTTAGACTCTACAGGGAAATTATTAATCGAGGTGCATCAGCCCTGAGAGCAGCAGCATAATAAAGTCCAGACAATGGTGGCGGTGGTGGTGGCTGATGACTTCTGCTGAGACTGATAAGGCTGATGAGGCTGATGTAGTGATGAAACTGATGAATCTGCGGAGACTAGATGGTGATGGGGAAGTGGAGGGGCGCGCATATCAGCAGCATTAAAGACAGAGAGAGAAACATTTAAAAAGATGATGGGCTAACAATGGAGGCGTGTTGCTGTGCAATTGGATAGATGTGAACAGCTGATGTGAACAGCTGATCGCTCAAATGACAGCCCAAGACAATAACAGGAGGATAAAATGAGAACTATAACTACAAGCCTGTGCATGCCATGTCACTAATGCTTAATTAAATATTGGTAATTTGCAAAAACAAATATCTGTTTCTATAGTTAAAGGGGTCATATCGTGCTCGTTCTGATTTTCTGTCACGATGTGGGATGTGTGAGTTCCAAAACTTCAGCCTGCTCAGAACACTTAGTTTGAAAAGTTACCTCAACTTCCTTCTCATGATGATGTCAGATAATTCACACATGCCCACAAATGGACGTCCATTCTGTAGCCTTTAGCCCCTTTTCCACTACACGGTACTGGCTCAACTCAACTCGACTCTACTTGCCCTTTTTGGTTTTCCATTAGGCAAAACTTGTGGATAGTACCTGGTACCTGTTATTCTTTTTTAGCTGATACTAAAAGGTGACGTGAAAACACTGAAGTCCACCTGATTGGTCAGTTATTTCTCTCATACTGCTTCTCTCTACCGCTGCTCCTCTCTCCTTGCCTGACCACCGCCACACTGTCTCTCTCGCTTGCTTGTGCTCCTCAACTAAAAAATGACAGCCATGTTTGAAACACAGCAATCACACATGAGGAAAAAACAACACAGATTTGTCCCGTTGTTCTTTGTATTTAATGAATGATTGAAAAGTAGAAATACAGAGGAGGAAAATAAAACTAAGAGCATCTGAAAATAAGTTTTATTGTTCTCATTCACAGGCTTTTCTCTCAAAAGAGAAAAGTGGTCTCTCTCATGCGTGCGTTCGCTCTCTCTCTCTTTTTCTCTCGCCTTTTTTAAAACGAGTCAAGAAGCCGACAACAAAGCCTTTACTTTCAACATCAAAGAAGAGAAATGTCCTCGCCTTGTCCTAAACTGGTCCTAAATCGATACACGAGCGCTTCCTTGTTTTACCAATGAAGCGGTACACAAGTTGAAGCAGCTGCACTGTGTGTGTGTTTGACCAATCTAGTAACTGTCATCACTGCAGACTGTAATGGAAAACGAAATCCAGAAAAGTTCCCAGCACCAAAAGCGAGTAGAGTTGAGTAGAGTACGGTTGAGTCGAGGCGATGTCATGTAATGGAAAAACGGCATTTGTTGCTGAGGTTCTTGCTTAGGTTGTTCCACGGGTTGTTCATGTTGTCCACTTTTATATTTTGGATCAGATTTGGGCTGGAACATAATAATGATAAGAAGAAGAAACTTTATTTGTATAGCACCTTTCATACAAGAAATGCAGCTCAAAGTGCTTTACAACAAAGAAATGACATGTACTGCATGCTTTACATGAAAATAGATGAAAATAAAAATATGTTAAAAACATTAATGTAAGATAAGATATAAAATAAAATCCACCTGATGTGCATAAGTATGAAGCAGAGTGCAAAAAAGAATTTCAGGCCTTTATCAGGAAAGTTGTTAGTTAAAGGCTAAAGTGAAAATATAAGTTTTTAGCTTTCATTTTTAAATATTTATCGAGCTAGCCTCCCTCATATCTATCGATAGTGTGTTCCATAGTTTTAGGGCATAATTGATAAAGGCCGCATCCTCGATTTTCCTTTCTCCAATAAACCAGAAGCAGATGATCAAAGTGTTCTTAAAGGCAAATAGTGAACAAAAGGAGTTAGCAATGTAGCTCGGTCCTAGCATGTTAAGGGCTTTGTATGTAAGGAAAAGGACCTTTAAGTCAATTCTAAATGTTACAGGAAGCCAGTTCAGAGCAGCTAAAACTGGACTAATGTGTTCTCTCCTCTTGGTTCTGGTTAATAGCTGAGCTGCAGAGTCTCTCAGTGGGGTTTTTTGTTTTTCAGAGAGGCCAATAAAAAGTGCATTACTGCAATCAGGTCAGCTTGAAATGAAGGTATTAATTAGTTTTTCAGCATCTTTTTGATTAATGAATGGTCGTACTTTAGCTATGTTTCTAAGGTGGACTAATAGGATTTCAGTTTCTTCCTCATTTAACTTAAAGATATTATTGCTCATCCATTTATTTATTGCCAGAAGACAGGTAATAATGGAGTTTATAGCTGCAGCATCATTTGGTTCAGCAGAGATGTACAGATGTGTGTCATCTGCGTAACTATGGAAACATGCATTGTGTTCTCTGATGATGTCACCAAGTGGCAGCATGTATAGTGTGAATAATAACGGACCAAGGCAGCTCCCTTATGAAGCTCCAAAGTAGTTGTCATGTTCCTCAGACACATGATCTCCAAAACGTTCCACCTTTGATGTATATTTGAAGCAGTTTAACACAGTCAGAAAGACCAACCCACTTTTCAAGACAATTGATTAGGATATCATGGTCAATTGTATCAAACACTGTGCTTAGGTCTCAGAGGATAAGAACTGAGACCTTATTGTCATCAGAGTTTAGTCTGAAGTTGCTGATTATTTGAGTAAGAGCAGTTTCAGTGCTGTGGTTTGTTCTAAAGCCTGACTGAAATTCCTCCAGGATGTTATTTTCTTTAAGAGAGACCTGTGAGCCTAGTTTTCCTCCATTTTCTTTCAGCTGCCTGACAGATTCTCTTGATCTCATTAACACTTTTATTGTTTAACCACGGGGAGATTCTGTCAGTCAACCTCTTTTTAACCTTTAGTGGAGCAGCTGTATTTAAAGCAGATGACGAGGTAATGCTGAAATTTGCATATCATTTAAAGAGCAGTTATAAATGTATGGCTCAAATGATCTCATAATATTAGAAAACACTGTTTCAGCCTTGTTATCTAGGAATCTCTATATCTCTAAAAAAAAAAAAAAAAAAAAACCCTTTCTGTCTTTGTTAAGGTTAGGTTGGCATCAAAAAACACACAGTGATGGTCAGAAATAGATAGAAACATTATCAATGTTTAACCCTGTTGTTATTACTAGTTCTACTAGAGTGTTACCATGCTGATGAGTGGCTTCATTTGCATGTTGGGTGAGTTCAAAGCTGTCCAGTAAATTCACAAGCTCCATAGCTCTGGAGTCATTATTGTTATTAATATGAATGTTCATATCTAGTGATACCGAGTGAGATCAGCTCTGAGAATTCCTGTAGAAATAGTGATGAATATCTTGGTGACCAATATAATGTAATGATGAGCACTGATAATTCTATTTTTAGCTCAAGAGAAAGATATTCAAACAATGTAAATTCACCCAGGTCAATGTCATAACAGACAAACTGTGTAGAGAAAATGGCCGCCATCCCTCTTTCTTTCCTGTTTTGTGCGACTGACTGATAAAAAATTATAATTTGGAGGACAAGCCTCTATCAGTGTTGCTACACCAGTAGTGCTGTTTAGCCACGTCGAAGCTAAAAACATACAATGCAAAGTCTTTTCAATTATCAGATTATTAATCAAGAAGGATTTATTAACCAATGATCTGACATTAAAAAGAGCTAATTTCAGCTGTTGGAGTTCTGTGGCAGGAAAGGAGACTGGTTGTGGCTGAACATTGATAAATTTAAGATTACTGAGACAGGTACCAGATGGTCTGTGATTGCCATGATGTGTTTGACCATGCCAAGGGCTGCTTAGATCACCGGTATATTTAAGGAAGCAGCATGAGGTCGCTCTCATCCCCAGTGGACACCTGAGTGATGATGTCTTTGGTTATTGCTGTTTAGTAGTTAATCAATTTGACTGAGCTTCAGCCTGGCAGCTTTAACTAAATCCTTGATTGGTGAGTGTGTTGGGGTTGAGGGGTGTTTTTTGTGGGGTCTTTTTTGATGACAACCTCCCCAAGTCATTCAGAGCATGTCTCTGTCCTCTGATTGGGACAGAGGATCAGGTGAGGGGGGAGAGATACAGGATGTCTGTGTGTGTGTGCATTGTCCTTCACGCTTATCCACACATTCTTGTTTGGGTATGGCATCCCAAGGGCATGACGTAAGTTGGCACCAAGTAGTCTGGATCCAGTGAAGTTTGGGTGAACCCCATCAGGTTTAAAACATTTTTTTACAGTTTCAAAAGATATTGAAAGTGTCAAACTTTATCCCATGGGTGAGGCATGCTGATGTCAGCCATGTATTCAGGCCAAGGAGTCCGCTAAAAGATTTGATTCCTTTCCCCAGAGTTTGAATGGGGCCAGAAATTAATACATGTTGCGATTGATAGTTGTTTTTCCAGTAGCAGGGAAAAGTCTTTTTCAGGATCTCAGAGCCAGTTTTCCTTCGCAGAATGTCGAAAGACCGGTGTGGATAATAATCCTCATATGAGATAACCTCACTGTTTTTGTCCCACTGCACCATGCATCTATTTACCCTGCTACACTATTCACTACATTTATATATAGGTGCGCACACTGCACTTTAAACGCCAACAGTCACATCATGTACTTTTTCCTGAGTGTTTGATGGTCATGTCTATGTTGTATTTTTGTGTATTTTTGTGTTAGCACCTTGGGCCAATAGAAACGACATTTCATTGCTGTATTCGTTGTATGTGGAAATGACAAATAAACAAACTTGAACTTGAATGTGTAGAGAGGATGACTGGCAACCATAGACTATAAAAAAAAATATGGACGTGGTCACCATGACGTCACCCACTAGTTTGTGGACTGCTGTTTTGAAGCATCGAGTTTAGCGATTTGACCATCGCCATCTTGGATTTGACGGTCACTATATTTGACTTTTGGAGCCAGAAGTGACCATATTTGGACAAGAGGGTGGAGCTGACCATAGTGCTAGCTGCTAGCTTGGTTAGCACAGTGCATTTACAATCTGTGGTTAACTGTGATAATGCTAATGCTAATGCTAATTTTCACCAGCGAAAAACATGCCTAAAACCATTAAGACTAAATGTACTTACTGGAAAAACGGAACAGCCAGCTCCTTAGAGAGTCTTTTAGTACAACAATACACTGAACAAGACTTTTTTAGGCAACCATAATGTTACAATTAACTTCAATGAACTGAAAACACACTGTGAAATAGCGACAGCTACACCTATACTCTTTGAATCTGGAGTTATGCCATGGTTATGTTACGTTATCAATGTTGTAGCCATGGTAGTGATTCGTCAATCACAAGGTGGCCACATTGCTGCTCTCTTGTTTGATTTCTTGCTGGATTTGCCTCTGCACTGGACGACGTCAGACCAAGCCCTGGCTGGACCAGTCTAGAACCAATGCTGTGCCAGTAAGAAGCATCATTAGGGAAGGCTTGTTCTGGAGCCTCCGTAGCTAATCCAGTGGCGTCAGGACATATCCAAGAAAGCATGTCAGCCAAGTCTGCAACGGAAGACTACACATCCGATGCAGTCTGGTGTAGAAGGCTGTGTCTGTCCATTAGCATTTGGTTGCTCATCACCTTGTAGAGTAGCTGCTACAGATTCAATGAATAGTTCACTGTCATGTATTTGATGCAGCATTTCAATCTTCTTTTCAAGCTGCATTATCCTCTCAATCAGTCGCTCACACTCCATTCAGCTTACCGATTTTGCTACACATTGTGTGTCTTTTACCATTCGGAGAAGCTTTGTATGCTAGGCTAGGCTAGCTGCACTGCAACACAACCAGAACTCAACATTTACAGATGTATTTGAGAAGTTTCCATTTTGAAAAAAAGAACAAGAAAAGGGAGTGAAATCTGACTACTAGTGTTTCTTTAAGTATCATCCTGAGGTCGGCCAAGATGCAGCTTCCAGCAGATAACCAATCAGAACAGAGTGGGCTCAAAAAAACAGCCTGTTTCAGACAAAGGCCAAACTGAGGGGCTGCCTAAAGGGCTAATATAGATAAATAAGGATTTGTTTTGTTTGTTTGTTTGTTTTAAACCATGCAAAGATATCCCAATAGAGCCCCAGAATATAAATATAGACTTGGAAATGTGCATGATATGTCCCCTTTAAGGAGAGATCAGTTCCACATACCTGCAAGGCGGGTGAGGGAAATCTAATGACTCATAAATAAAGAGATGGAGCAATTAAGTCATGAACCATTATCAGCCATTTCTTAAATTAAAAAAGGGAGAAAAGGGCAGCAACATTAAGGCACTCAGTATCAGCCAATACCATACATTTCTGAGTCTGTATCAGGAGAGAGAAAAGGACTCAGAAGATGCATCCCTGCAACATCCCACCTTCCCACTGCACCTTTTTCTCATACCTCCTCATGTCTCTCTTTTTGTCTCATTCTCTCTTGCTGTCTCTCTGCCTTCCCTGCAGCCAAACTCTCACTCCCGAAGGACAGCCCCCAGCTCTCTCTAACGATATAATTATAGCCAATGAGCCAATATGATGACTCAGACTGATTAACATCAAAACAACATTGGCCCCAAACATAACTTAGATATAGATGGAGGGAGAGAGATGCAGAAGAGTGGAGACAACACACTAATAGACTGTGGGACATCAGTTATTTAAGGGATTATTTATGACATGGTGCATGTGTGATTGGTTATGTAATATCTGTGTGGGCATCAGTAGCTTAAAGGCTGCAGCAGTAAGCTTGTGCTGAAAGTTCCCTGGTTTGAATTCCCAGACAGGCTTGAAAATCTTGACTTCGTCATGAATTAGTAACCTTCTTCCTCATCGACTGCTGTCAGGATGCCCTTGAGCAAGACGTAGTAGCTGCCATTGTGTTGCTTTGTAGCTAATAAGGTTGTACAGTGCGGCATCCAGCAGTGATTTTTTTTTAAAGCGTACATACTCAGGAAGCAGCGGTTAAGAGCTTTTTTGTACTCAAGTGGCCATTCAAACCCGCCCGCAGTAAAAATTTGTCTCAATCACCTCAATGTAAAACCCCAACACCTTGTGTCATCTTCATGCTTTCCAAGGTCTGATCCTCGCTAAATAAAACTTGATTGATCGCCTATTAATGTATCTGAAGGCAACTATGATTTACATGTTTGTAGCAAACAAGACAGCTTCCATTTTTCTCCACTAATGGAGTCCGTCCCCGCCATAACTCTTCTTGTCTCCATGTATTCAAGCTCCATTACATGTGGCATCCATTTCAAAAGCAGTCGGCATCTATCAGACCATTACTCGATGTGGTAGAGCAGATAAAATGAGCTGTGTGTTGTGCGGTAACCAAGAATAGCAGGTGTTGCTTGAGAATTGTAAATAGGTATTTGTGTATTGTAAATGGGTTATGAGTTGTTATTTTGTTTCAGTTTTATTTGGTTTATTTATTACAAAAGTAATTACACTTATACATGGAAGAATCTGCAAGGCAGATACAAAAAAGCCCCAGAGAGCTGTTGCACTGCAACTGGTTGTTTGCTGATTTAAAATGGCTGTTTGGGTGCTGTAAACAACGATGTTAGAAATTAAAACGTGGGTAAGTACAAATCTCAGAACCATGTTTAATTCTGTGTTATGGTGAGATTGCTGTTTAGCATTAATTTAGTATCAACTCTGTTTCTGCGAATTTTGACTATGAGATCTCAGTAGATATGCACATGTTTGTACAGCCACCAACAAAAACCATCTTTCCCTTCCTCTTCGTCTGTATGTCTGTCACACACAGCAACAAATATGTGTGTGTGTGATCTATGACTTTATTTCCCAAGAGTGTGATGTTCAAATATTAATGTGTCTCCTTCCTCTGTTTTGTTTCCCCACAGAGAGCAAAGAGGTATACAAGAGACAGGTGCTGTCAATCACATCCATCGCCATGGCGATCAGCCTCCTGGGAACCCTCTGTATGGCCCTCTACTGCCGCAACAAGTGAGAAAATGAAAACACACAAAAACATAAACATGGATATACGTCAAATCCTGGTTTATAGGTTTTAAATGTAACACCCAAACTTCCAAACTTTTTTGGAAAACTAAACCACACAGTGAAATGTTTTATCCAAAATGTCTGTTTTAAACTTCATTATGGATTTACTGTGGCTGCATGTGCAGTTTTCCTGTGCAATAAAGGATTGCAACTGATATAAAGGGTGTTTTCAAACCTGTGTTGTTTAGTCCAGTTGGAATGGACTCTGGATTGTTTTGCTCTTTGGAACGATTAGTTTGGGCAGATCTGAACACTGCAACCGTACTCCAATGCGACCAAAACAACTATATCAAGACCTACTGAGGATGTGTTCTTGGTTCAGTCCCAAACAACTCTGGAGTGGTTCATTTGTGGTGGTAAATACTAGGCGTACGCTACAAGTTTGAGATAAACAGCTCCTGTAGTCAGGTGCAACCCGGACTAGCAACAAGGTACTTCATTCTTGATATTTAGGGCAAATAGGAACTTCTTGAAGACCTTCTTTTTGTGTTTACGTTCTTGCTCCCGCCCCAGAGTGAACCAACAAATGACTGGAGTAAAGGTTCCCACGTGGCTTTTAGTGATGCATTTTGGTTCGCTTGGATTTTTTTCTGTTTGAAAAGTAACCAAATTAAGGGGAAAACACAGCAAGTTTACCAGTTCATCCACTGATTTGGACCACAGCAAACAAACTATAGGTTTAAAACACCCCTAGTGTGTGTTCGCTTTTTCCTTTACTTCCAAATAAACAGATTAGATAATCTGGATAAATTATTGGCTTGTTCACATCATGTTAAATTGTCTGAATGCTCATAATTATTGCCTTGTATTTCATCATGTTCCCAGATCCAGTTACTTTGGTGAGCACAAAGTTATCATAACTGATAGAAATTATGGCCAAAACAACAAAAATAAGACCCAAGTTGTAATAAACCAGAATCTGTTTTATTTATTGCCTTCCTATAAACAATAGAAAATACAACTTTATCACAACATAAGTAAAGATACTGAACAACACAGACATCATGATTCTAAATTTTCCAAGTTTACCATGGGTCAGAGACAGTTTCCACTCAGAACAGTGTTTCCCATGTTTGGGATTAGAGCTCAGGTGACTGGTTTGGGTTGAGGCTAAGGTTTGGTTCAGGTTAAGGTAAGGGGAGACACAAATCGATATAGAAGCAGACTTCGACACAACAACAGCAAGGCACACACACACACACACATGCACAGAGTTCAGGGACTGCAATTGGCATTTCTACCATTTTTCCAGCCATACACAGATGTGACATCTGAAATTTTCTAATGAATATATTGGAAGGTAAATTAGCTGTAGTGACATGTAATTTCATCCAAGCCACCGTTTTCTTACTTTCATTTTAATCGCAATGATTTTCAAACTTTCTCTGACCACACTACTGATAAAATATGTCATAGGTCCAAAAGTAAGCAAAACGTTACAACACTTGGCAATAAGGCGTGTTGGGTGCAGGCAGAAGAAATGCCCAAGGAGACATTTTGTTAATTTAGCGAAGGCCAATGGAACATGTTGAGGCATCAAACATCTTGAACGAAATCCCAACCTTGTAAATCTCATTATGTGCACACACATATTCATAGCCCATTATAACCCAAAGGTCAGCTCATGTGGCTCCTGCACTCTCTCTCTCTCTCTCTGCTTTCTGTCCCTCTCTCTCTATCTACACATTAATTGGCGTATGAATGGCCTACATCCATCACAGGGCTGTGAGAACTTTGTATAGCTTGCCTGGAGAGATTCTCTATTCTCAACAGGATGGGTCAAACATCCGGTATGTAACAGCAGTCTGTCATTCAGGGTATATGGAGCGTGGAGCGAGCTGTGATAGATGGCACTGTAATTCCATAGGCTTCCCTCTGTAATATAATGATGTGAGTGAGTGAGCAGCCTGACAACAAGATAATCGGATCAAGGAATGATGGACAGGCGCTTTCAATGAATCCGTAATTGAGTCAGGGGACTAGGTTGCTCAGTAGAGAAGATGCATACAGATCGGGGGGAAGTGTCCATGCAGATCTTAACGGCCTGAATGAAGATAAAGTCAAAGGTTTTCCCACACCTCAAAAAAAAAAAAAAGAGCCAGACAAAAATGCAGTTAAATGGAAAAAAAAACACATTAGCACTGATACTAGCCAGATGCCAGCCAGACATGACAAATCCACATTAAATATTGTTTCTAAGCCACCATCAGGATACTACTGTAACAGTACAACATTATAAACCTTCGAACAAATCTACAATCCATACAATTTGCAAAAACAAATATCTGCTATTATTGTTAAAGGGAACATATCGCGCTTTCTGTGATCTTCTATTATTTTTTATGGTTATGATGTCGGATGTCTATGTTTAACATGGTCAAAGTTCCAAAACTTGAGGTGATCATACTGCCTGAAAGTCAAAATCCAGGGCTTCAGCCTTCGAACTGACATCAGATCTTTCATATGCCAACAAACATCCATCCGTTCCATAAGCTTTGTTGCTAAGGTTGTTCCATCGGTTGTTCACGTTGTCCTTTCACATATTTCATTGTTGACTCTGCTGAGAGAGCTTTAGGATCTGTCATTGACAAATTCAAAGTATGTAATGATCTCGGTTATTCTACATATACCCAACTTTATGATGCATGTGTCTTCCCCATACTGAACTATGCTGCAAGGGTTGTTGAATTTAAAAGAATCTAAAACTATAGACACCATACAGAATAGAGCTATACAATGTTTTCTGAGCGTTCATAGATTTGCTCTGATTCCCGCAATTCAGGGAGACATGGCCTGGCTACCAGGGTCTGTACAACAAAAATGTGAAATGATCTGACTGTGGAGCAGTCTAATCAAAATGGAGGAGGACGGAATAAATATGAAAGTATTTATGTGGAGCAAACAGTTCACACAGTTCTCCATGGGCAAAATAGCTTTACTCAGTTTTTGAGGAGGTGGATATGCTGTATATCAACAGGAATAATCTGTGCTGTAATATTAACCCCGTCAAAAAATAAGCTCTCACTGAAATTTGAAGAAAAATGGTTTGAAAATGTTCTGTCAAAGCCAAAAGTAATGACATATGTGCAATATCAAACAGAATTTTGGCCCTGAATTATATGTTACATCTTGTTTATCTAGAGGCCAAAGATCTTTGGTTGCACAGTTGAGAGCTGGTATTCATTCTTCGTCTGACCATTGCGGTCGGTCGATTCAAAAGAAGACAGACTGTGTGAGCTGTGTGATTTGGGTGAAGTGGAAATTGAGTCGTATTTTCTTTTGTACTGTACAAATTATGATTATTGTACCATGATATCGCTCCACTGAAATATTCTGGTGTTCAGTTGAGCAAAATCTGGAGTGGCTGTTTGAGTTTGCTAACTTTATCTCAAAAAGTCTGTTAAAGAAAGCCAGATAGATTGTTTAATGAGTATTTATTTTTCAGTAGATCTCCTGAAGATCTGAAGGTGAAAGATGCTTTAGTTGTTTCTTTATTTTCTTTCTCTGTTGTTTAACAATGTCTAAGCTGTATTGTGGTCCTGGCTTGTTTGAATTTATGGTAAGTCCATGCGGGCTGGGCATACAATTGTATGCATGACACAATAATAAAATTTAATTCATTCATTCAATATCTTTTTTATACATAGCCTTGAATTTAAGGACACAAAAGAAGGTTAATGATCTTTAAACATGCAAGCAACCAAAGAGTCAAACAGTTAAATATTCTCATCTGGACCAGTCCCTCACCAGTAATAATGTCTGCAGTGCAGGTCTGGCTGAGCATCACCAAGTGTGTGATGATGGTGGTGCTGTCTGTGGATTTGAGACTTCAGTCCATCATTTACTTCAGAGGGTTTCACATCAAATATTACATTTTGTAAAGTTTATGTGCAACTACTTTTGGACGCCCACAGTCGGTACGCTGTGTTCTAAAGGGTTACGACTCCTATGATGATCATCTGATGTGGATGTAAACACCTTTAAATTAAAGCAGAGAGTGAGATCTAAACCCTCGGTGATTATAAAGCATTGAAACACTGTAATTATCTCTTTCACAAGTTCAAAGATTCACGCAACCTCATAATCAGTCATCTTTCTCTTTCATTACGTGGAGACATGAGCTGAAAGATAAAGACGTGAAGTCAGGCGTCCATGCTGACTTGTTTATTACATGAACACAATAAGTTGAAACAGTTACTCTTATACTTTCTATATAAATAAGCTAAACTTTCTGCGGTAAAGTGATTGACACAAAATGATAAACGACATATCTCTCAACAAAAAGTTCCGATGTGCTTCCATCATAAAGAGCAAGAATACCCTTTTCATGCTAAAGCATCGAATAAACAACCAGACTGTACCAGGGCTCTAGAGGAGATAAGAGATAAGATAAGAAGTAAAAGCTTTTCCAGTAGTAGAGTATAGTGTTGTGTACCAAATGTTGCAGTCTTCTTCTAAGATAAGTGCCGCAGAGGTGGAGAGGATAGAGGCTTACCATAAGGCTGCTTGTAAACACCTCATTACATCGCTGTCATACGGCGAAGGAGTGTCCGAGAGAGAGGAACTGTAAGGTATTCATCGGCTGTATCTGATAATGAGCATTAATCTGGCAAAAACAGAATGAAGTCGTGACAAAGGGATTTGGTGTATTTTCCATCCAGGTCAGTGTGATTGTGTACGCTTGGGTAACAGCTGTTGTAATAATTAAGATTATGTAATGTACACTAGTCAGAAAAACCAGAACAGCTTCTATAGAGGAACGCGACAGATCAGATTACAGATTACCTTCTGCTCCACAAGATCTAATTATGCCTTTTCCCTCTGACATGGTGTTCTCTAGACCTCTTGTCATGAGTCAGCTCAACGCAAGATTAGTTTGCCAGTCAATTACCCCAGAGCCATTCAGTGTCTTACAAAGCTTTCTGTACATCTGTACATCTGTAAAGATCTTAACAGAAATCATTCAATGCAGTCAAGTTACATCATTTAAACTAGTATACTGGTTTCTTCTAATGCTTTTTACTGTAGTTTAGGCAGAAAAGAAGAGGACCAGGTATAGTTGAGAAACTTTAGTCAATAACTCACTTTCTTTCTAATCCTCTGTCTCAAGAGCATGACACTGATAGAACTTAATTCCTTAATTCCTCTTAGCCACTGAGTCTTTTTTTAAAAAAATGTGGATGACCCCAGAAATTTGGAGAAAATCATGTACAGCATATACTCTCAAGAGGAATGACACATCCAGTATATTATGAATATTTAGAAGAATAAAGAAGGATACAGACCTATAAATTTAGTCTTTTGACTTACTTGTATCTGTAGATACATTCCATGATCAATCCTTTGGACAACTCCAGTCTGAAATACTGTGAAGATTCTCAGTCTTCCAGGTCATGGTATATCCAAAAGTGTTGAGTCAAGAACCACTAGACTTGTTGTAGATTCTTGAGAACATTTCGCCTCTCATTCAAAAGGCTCCTTCAGTTTCCGATTGACGCGGTCTGGAGTCCCAGATATTTAACCTCTGTAGGATCAAGAATCTACAACAAGCCCAGCTTCTCTTGACTCCACACTTTTGGAGTCTGAAATACTGTAAATGGCAATTTAAAAGTGCCTTACTGAAAAGTGTTGGAATCATTGACACTACCGACTGGGAAACATGGCAGCAGTACTGGTCATATGTTTAAATGTCTGAAATGACTTCTAGAACCTCTTGCAACCATGCAAATTATTACTGGTGTGTGTCAGAAATAAAGGCAAGGTAATGATGATGAAGTAGGGAGACCTCTGTTTGCCTCCCATTTCCTTCCGTGTTTGCAGTCAAGGAGGACATTACTAAAGGGAAGTCCTACCGAGAACTAACTGTAAATTTAAGAAATGAAGCTTTAGTGAAAGTTCAGTCAGGAAGACTATCTTTTACAGGCTCAGGTCTGTAGTTTTATTTCTCAAACCATCTGTCATTCCCATCCCTCACGCATACTCACTCATCATTTCCTTGCTGTCATTGTCTGTAGCATCAAATGAGACATCAGCTGTTCTCATCAGCTGGTCTCATCTAACCAATAGCACTGTGACACACCCTCATTGTCACCCTATCATCTTGCAGCAGTCTTTTTAAATATGTTTACTCCCTCTCTGCCCGTAGTGCTCTCATGCTGCCTCTAGCGCACCCCACCATCTCCCCATCACCGCCCAGTCTCTGCAGATTCATCAGTTCATCACTTCATCAACCTCATCTGCCTTATCAGTCTCAGCAGAAGTCATCAGCCGCTGCCACCACCGCCAGTGTCTGGACTCAACGGGGGGATTTATCTTGCTGCTGCTCAGGACTGATGTCCCTCGATTACAAAATCTCCCTGTAGAGTCTAGACAAGACTTAATCATCAATATCGTCTGTATAATAAACTTCGTGTCTCTCCTGATTGAAGCTGAATCACAGTGAAAGAAGCAGTTAAGTTTCTGACTGGACTAGACAGCCTGATTGGAGCTTTTACAGTCAATCTTTCATGTTAATTGACCACTGTGCAAGTTTAATAATACATGTAGTCTGTCTGGCCCGGTTTTGGCTTGATTTCATGCTCTATACCTCAGTCTTATCTGTAACTTTCTTCTTAAAGTCTTAACACACAAAGCTGGTGTTAACACTTGGTGGTTTAATAATCAATAAAAACATGTAATTTGACTAAGGTGAAAACCTGCAGACCTGCTGTTCTGTAGATGACACAGGATTTACTTTAATTTTTCTGACAATGGTCAAAGTGCTCCGAAAATAAACTCTACTGTGCATCCTTCTGTTTTTCTTTCTCTGCAGGAGGCGCAGAGAGAAGCTCCAGGCCCACCTGAAGGAGAGTCGCAGTCTGAAAAACTACACCACTAATTCCCATAACTCCCTGGACTCCAAGACGAGAAGTCTCAACACCAACCTGCAAATGCATGAGGTGACTACTGCTGCATCTTGTGCTTCTGCTTCCTAGTCAAGGACGCGGATACGTGTGTATACACCTGTAAAACAGTATTCATGTGTGTGTAACTCAGGTTGCTCCCATTTCTTTTAACTGTATGATCTTACGTTTAGAAGACGGCACATCTTAGATGGCATCAGCTTGAACTAGTTGTGGTTAAATATTTCAGCAAGACTCTAAAGAGTAGGGTTCAATATTTGGCAAAAGCATCTTCAGTTGCTTCTACTACTCATACCAGCATAAAGTTGTAACACCACCAAGAAAAACAACCACATTTAAAACCTTTTGTTGCTTAGATTGTTGTTAAAGGCAAGAAACAACTAAAATGTAATGTCTGGTAACAGTGCACCTAAAGAGATCAAACATATAAAGTATACATATAACACCTCTGAGTATTAGTATCTGTCATCAAATTCATTACCCCCTGTAGTTTTTAGCTGCATACAAATCAGTTTGTATTCCCACCTCCTCCTGGCTACTTGCATCAGGCTCACAGGTCTTTGAGCGAGCAATTGTTCAGTGGTTTGGGAGCGCGGCGCTGACTAGCGATGTCATTCATCATCTTCTCACCGCTCTTTGTCATCACATCTCTCCCAGTTGTGCAGTTACCTTAATTTGAATGTCAGTCAAATCCACCATCTTCAATTGCCTTGGGAGAGTGTATGTGTGTGTGTGTTTGTGTACCATTATGCATAATTTAGCTTTAACCTTTTTTTACAAGTTCATCATATAAGTAACCTATCTAATCTACACAGGTTTGACACGGAGCATTATTGGATAAATTCTATGTTTCCCCCAAGGGCAATGTAACCATGATTTAAATTTACAATGAAGCCGAGCACATGCATACATGAGGGACTCTCGATCCATCATAAAAACATAAACATGCACAAGATGGATAAATCACTGTGTGGGAGAAGCATAGAAATGTATAACCTGTGTATAAGACCCAGTTTGCATAGAGATAATTACAATTCATTCTTACAGTTTATGATACAGCAGAGAGTCAGTCCTTGGCCTGATTTGCATCAAGTGTCCGCAATAGGCACCATCAGAAATAAAACTAGAACATGTCATTGGCATCAGCATTGGTCTTTTGTTGAAACAGCTTTAAACATATATACACATATATTGTATATATGTTTATCATCAATGCCAACATGGGAAGTTGTGTAAAATTCTTAAAATGTGGCAAAAAGTCAGAGGAGGAGGTCAAGGTGGATAGTTGGGCATACAAAAGTGTCTGACTTCGACACCAGGGACCACAGATTGCATCCCATTTCCTCCCAACAGTCAACACTGGTTTATTATAACCATGAAAGCAATGTTTCCCAGACCTTGACCAAGTAGTTTTTATGCTTAAACTTAACCAGACCCTCAAGCAATAGTTTGACATTTTGGGAAATATTCTTCTTGCTGAGAGTTAAATAACAAGATCAATACAGCTTTCATATTTGTCTGATAAATATGAAGCTACAAGTATGCTAGTTAGCATACAGACCGGTAACAGGGGGAAACAGAAGAACAAAATCCACACTCCAGTAATCAAGACTCACTAGTTAACACATTATATCTCGATTGTTTAATCTGTACAAAAAGGTGTAAAAACAACAAGTTGTGGTTTTATGTGGCTAACTATTTCTTGGCCATAACATGCTGAAGTCTTGTTATTAACGTAAGGTTGCCAGGCAACCAAAGACTTTTCAAACAGATTAAACAAACAAGATACATGTTACTGTAACATGTTAATTAGTGAGCTTTAAAGGTGCTGGTGGACGGATTTTGTTACCTTTGGACAGAGCCAGGCTAGCTGTTTCCCCCTCTTTCTGGTTTTTGTGCTAAGCTAACGGTTGTAATGGTCTGGGTTGCTTCGGAAGGCATCGACAAGGGAGCTAAGTATGAGGACTTGTCTAGTGCGGTGTTCCAGCCTCTGTTTAATATGATTCAGTGCTTAACTTGAAACAACAGGTCACATAAGTACAAGTGACTGAGTGTAGCAGGACTGCACAGGCCTTGTCGACTATAATCTTGAGCTCAGACTTTAAAACATAAGAACATTCCCGCCTGTGGATCTCCACTTGAGTTTCAGTTCACAAAGGGTTCAGATATCTAAGATATAGCTTGGAAATAGAGCTAACCAAGGCTGAGCAGTCTGCCAAGGACAAACAAACTGGCTCCCCAAACCTACATGGAGATCAAGGGAATGGCAGCAATCCAACCTTCCTCTTCAGTTCAGATCTTAGATGCCATGAAATTAGAAATGCTACAATCAAAGTGATGCACTTATTAAAGATTTAATATTATGCTGCTCTCAATGTCTGAGTAGCTCAGGACAGAAAAACTACATTATTTTGCTACAGAAGAGGAATGTTTATATTTCAGGCAAATAAATTGGGTATTGTAACCATTAGAAATGCATCATGTTTCATTTCAATTTCAACCTAAATGTCACAGTTGCTAAGAATAAATAAGAGGTCTCACTTCTTCTTTAATTTGCAGATACAAGCCAATAAACTAAAAGGCAATTTGTGCTCACATTGTACATGCAAATGTATTCATGTACATATCTATCAACCTGAAAATTGAAACACCATAATAAAACAGATCAGTTACTGATAAGTAGCAGGTCTATTTGGTGCGCTGAGACTAATCACACCGATGTTGTTCTTGCTCTTTATTACTCCGCCTTTATTTATTAACATTGAACTACTATGAGTGCATTCTTTCAACTAGAAAATCAACTTCAATTTGACAATGTTTAGCTCTTGTAGGGCATTATTGCTATTACCTTCACTTTAATATCTTTTATTCTTTTCTTAATCCATAACACTTCTTTCTGCTTTTCTCATAATAGAAGTCAATGGGAGGAATGTTCAAAGTCACTGCTTTTTTGAACTCTTCCCACATCTTCTTTCAGCTCGAGACCTTCGTTCAAACTTTAAATAGGTCACTGCACTTTATTAGTTCAGCTCCACTTCGTGATATCTTTTTCATACTTTCTGAGAACTTTAGGTTTTGTGCTTTTTTTATGAGTTTTTTTGGCTTTATAATGGATGTGAATTTGGTCAGCTAGTTAAATATTTAAACCATGAATATCAAAATATTCAGCCATGCCTCCTTTAAAATCAGAACCTAAAATCTAATCGACAGAAGTTCTACTTTTTTAAGTTATGAACCTTAATGGATTTCATTCACATCATTTGCAACTCAAAGCTTAAATCTTTCTACACACACACATATCGCACGTATCTCTTTATTTAAACATGATGTAAACACATACAGTGTACTGTATAAAACATCATATCCAGCCCCTCGTGCTGCAAACCACAGTGAAAAACTCTGATTGATTAAAAGTTTGGACTTTTTTTTTTTTTACTTTAATTGCTTTAGTAAGGTTAGACAGCATCCTCCTCTCTCAGCCAAACTGTTTTGAGTTTACAGGCAGTGGAAACCTGCACAGGTGTTTGGTGTTTGGCTGATTAGACTCATATCTCTACTTCTACAGGTCTACTTTTACAGCTTTCCACTTCAGTAAATCCCACTGCTTTTTATTGAGAAAGAACACTTTTCAAGTTATCTTTAAGTTGTTGTTGTTGTTGGTATATTTAGCCAGATAAAAAGAGAGGCAGCTTTCTTTGCAACCTGTTCTTTCTTCAGTAAATGTGGGTCTGTTTTCCACAAAAAAAAAAGCTCAATTATCTAATTAAATATTCTTAAAATGACCCCTACTCTTTTTCACTTATTTACAAATCCAGAATCTATAAGCATGCAAGTATTTTTCTTTTCAAAGGTTTAACAGCTGGACACAAGATGTATCTTACATTTCTGAAAAGTCTGTTCCCAATGAAGACATCTCGTTTCCACATTTGACCACGATTGGCTCCAGATTTTCTGTGATGTCACAAAATCAAGCTCATATGTGCAGGTGTTCAAGTCAGATTGAAGGTGAGCACAAAGAAACGTTCCCCTTTCAGTAGATAAATGTGGAAACAGCTTTTAATGTCAAATATCTCGCCAACTCTAGAGTAACCATACTAACTAAATATTGCATATGTATGATACTTAATAGTTTGTTGTTATTTTGCATAATTATAATTACAGTATCTCTCCTCATAACAACAGGAAAGAATAAAATACGATGAGACAGATATTACAACATAGAATATGAAAACAATTTAAAAGTAGACCTTTAGCTCTTATTTTACTAATTGCTCTGTTTGCACTGGCCCATGAATTACTGATTATTGTTTACCGACTCTACAGACTCTATTGTTTAGAAAAACAAGGCTGATCTTTAGTGTATAAATGTTTTTAAATCATGTCTTATTTAATTTCACCAAGAGCCTTCAGGAAACTTACATGCAAATGAATTCTATTTGTTTAATTCGTGCCCATGCACGCGGAATCGCATTGATTTCTGTCTGCAGGCAATCAATTACCAACATTTCTGAACAAAGAGCAACGAGGGCCAGGGTCACTGGTGTTTTAGGAGCGTGAACACACACAATGTGTTGAATTTCTCTCCGTCTCTGTCACTGAATCACCATTTCATGTTACCATATCTAACTTTAAATTGGATTTTTACTTTTTAATATCGTGTTTAAGCACATGCACTGGTAGATAAATACCTTACATATTCAGGTAGGTCGTACAAAGGCAGCAGAACTTTCCAGCAGTGGCCAGTTATACAAAATGAGCACCTCTAATTAGTACCGCAGGGCCCTTTGTTGGATGTATTTGATTAAGCAATGAACTAAAGACTGTCTCTTAGTGAGACAGTCTTTCTCTATCAATCAGGTTTCATTATCCTCTCATGTATTCCACAGGTGGTCCACCTAGTCTGTCTGTCATTGCAGGAACACGTAATTAAATCAGTTCTGTCTCTGTCATGAACAAAACCATCCTGAACCTGTTTCACTCCAGCCTCTATAACTACAGTGTGTGTGTGTAGCTGTATATGTGTTTACAGTGCTGTAAAGCTGCCTTATTAATGCCAGCATCTCTGCACAAATCATAAAAACCGTCTCCTGGTTCTCTCCAGATAGTACGTCAGTGTTAAAAAAACCTCAGTGCCAGAGGCATGCAGTGTATGCTAGCCCCTATTTCAGAGATTAAAACATCCATTATAGAACACACACACACAAACATATCCATTAATACATGCCATTACATCCTCTCCTTCCACTACAAATGTCCAGACTCAGCAGGAGGTCGCCTGTCAATGCGATGATTACTTTTGCCAGCTGAAGCTGCGCACGTTTATGGAGCTAAAGATCAGTTTCTTTGCCTGCAGCTGTGCGAGCAAAACATTACAATTTTATTGATGACCTCTATAAACAGTCAGTATTGCTGTATGACACATGCACACAGTTTTTTTTTCCCTCATTCAGCCTTTTCTAGAGCTTAAATCTGTTTTCAAACAGAAAGAAAATGGACGCTGAACCGCACACAGTGTCAATATTAACAAACTGGAGACACTTCAGAGCTCTTTGTGAGTGTTCAACGGATAAATAAGTTAAACACAAGTCTTTGTCTTTCTACAGCTGTAAAAGCAAAGCGGCGTAAAGTCAATGAACTCGGACACTCCCTCTGTTATGACAAGCAGTGTCGATAATACCGGCATCCATTTCTTCTTAATCATGAATTAATTAACAGCACATCCGAGCGTTAACAGATCCTCCTCCTGTTTGAATTATTGTAGCCCACTCTCTTAGGTCGCCAGCGTAAATGTTCCACTGTTGAAATTCATATTTTCTCTTTTATCACAGGCTGAGAAACCAGAAACTGTTCACTGGAAGCTTCTGTATCAATTAGCGGCTCCAGCGTGCGTGGTGTCGGAATATCAGAGGGTGAGCGGAGAGATGAGAGGGATTTTAGCAGTCAGACCGCAGACGGAGATGCAACAGGGTGGTGTTGGATTTAACTGATAACTCCTTTAAACATATTTGATTTGTGTTACATTAATACTAGATCTCAAAAGAGAGAGATTTTTTTTAAAAGAACGGTCAAATAGTTCTGGAAATCCCCTCAGGAATGACCGGACTCGTTCTCCGAGTAAGTTTAGTAAATCTCAGATTTGTAAGGCTGCGGACTGCAGGTTGTATGTATCGTTACATTTCCCTTGAGACATCAGTGAAGCTGCACTCATGCTGAGTGAAATTTTTCTGGTTCCAACGTAAGAACAGGGTGAGCAGTGATGTAAGCACATGAGATACGCTGCAGGTTAAGCTCTTCTTTCTTATCAACATGTGCAACTCAGATGTGAAAGTTTAAACTAAGATGTCAAAGATCAAGATTTAAGATTTTTATTAGTTCCTGATAAACCTGCTTTCTGACCGTCTGCATTTCTGCTTCAGTAGAGATGGTAATCTATATACAGTATGAATTTTAAGTTCCAAAAGAAAGTCATAGTCATAGTTTTATTAGTACAAATTAGCCTCCAAACGTCTGAATAGTCACATAACCATGGCAGCATGTGTGACACTAATGAGGCTGGTGTCCTGCCGTGGGTCCTCAAAAGGGATTGCGTCAGTGACAACCTTGTTAGTCAGACATCAAACTAAAAACTTTGTATAAAGAAAAAAAGGAATAAATGTACTTTGGGAGCAAGACATTGCACAAAAATAGGTCTATCTTACCTTATGTTACAAAAGTCTACAAGTAACTGTCTAGACAATGCTGAGATAATGCCGAGGAAAGAAAACTGTCATCATCAGAAAGATACAAACCACAGATTTGGTTTATGTGGCAGATAAAAAAATCGAACCGGCGCCATTCTTCTGGAATCTTTTAAAGTTGGTTTTAACACTTTCTTGCTTTGTCCCGTGTTCTTTTGAGGAGTTCGCAGTAGATCTTTGCTGCTGTGCAACTGAGTGACTCTGCCTTGTAGAACGCATTGTGAAGCATAGAATCAAAGAGCTGCTTTGTTTCATTGTACATTGTGTCTCTCCAGAGACGAGGGGGGGGAGTTAAAAGGGAGAACCTGGGACCTACATAGTATCACAGTGGTGCTGATTTAGACATTGTGTCATGAAGGCTACAAGAGGGAAGGAGGAAGGGAGAGGGGACAAAAGAGGGATCGATGCGGATGAGAAAGAGATTTCGAGGAGGATGGAGAGCAATAAAGAGAAGATATACATTGTTATTGAAGGCAGAGTGCATTTCTGAACACATTAAAGGACTTGTGATAAATCTGGTCAGAAACCTCCGAGGAAACCTGTTCAGTCCAGCCGCCAAAAAAGTCTAAACTAGCTAGGTTACACTTACAATAGCAAGTACGCTTTTCAATGTAGAACACCATGAACTACAGCGTCAAACTTTACCATAGAGTTGGCATCAACTTATTTTTAGTCTCAACAAAAAAATCTACATTAAAAGCTCCACAAAGATATAATTTATTAAAGGACTGTGACAACCATGTATACTGTATAAAGGGAATCTTAAATACAGGGTGCTGTTAATTCACCGTCTCTGTAAGTATTTAAATTCTGATATTTTTTGATATCCCACAGTACAAAGACGCACTGAGAGCTTAATTGCATAGATTTACTAATCAACTTCCCCTCTGTGATGAATCCAGGCTTTGAAAGGGCTTTTTAATGAATACTTTCATGCTATTTCTGCTCTGTATGATGCAGATGAGAGATAGCACAGAGAGCGGGAATAATACGCAACAATAGTTGTGAGGCAGATGCAAATTATGTGCATGCATACCCCTCAATAAAGGTTGTAACCACAGTTTATTTTAAAGATTTTAAAAGATTTAGGTCTGAGGAGTATTTGCTTAATACTAAACATAATTGCTTAGTGGTCAAAAATTAATTTAGTCAGTGTGCTAGATAAAAGAGGAACTCCTTATATAATGTGGTGTAAGATTATGTAATGGACCCTCTAATGACCCTACTGGCAACTCTGTCTCTTAGAAATTACACTTATATGCGACTAAATTGCAACAGCGAATACGCTTTGGCAACATGAAGCCACTCGAATGACATTTTCTGTCAACATAATGAGGAAATGTTGTTAATTAACATATGTGACAAATCATTAAAACTTTGATACTGAACATATGAGAGAAATGTTCACTGACAACATATTTTAATTGTTTTTCGGCCGAAATATACAATCTTGCAGAACAAGATCTGCTGGTAGTAAGTGGAGCATAATTAAACTTTTCATAGTTATGTTTAGGCATCGGTGCTATTTGGTTAAGGTTAGGGAGAGATCACAGTCTTGGGTAAATACAGAAAATAGTCTACAGTGATTTTATTAATATTTAACCCAAAAACCACAATCTTTCTAATCTGAACCAAAGTCTGGATCCAAACCTTGGTCACAGGTATGTAGAGCTTCAGTCATTCAAACAGACTTTGCATGAGACAGGGCTCAGAAAGTTCCTCAGCTTTTGGGCCAAGGGGCTTTGAGTAGCTGACTGTGATGCTAAAGTTGTGATTTCTGCAACAGAATTCAGAAGATGTTGTTATTCTTTGTGCCACTGTTTCGGCTGGGATCTCACCATCTCACCAACGATAAATTTATACTTGGATAATGTCATCTTGCTGGATATGAAATCATTGAGTGTAGTTTATGAACCACTGTCTTGCAATTGGAACAGTCTAGACTGCAGTCAAACTACTCATTGGTAGTGAGTTGTAGTTACTCTATACTGTATGTAAACATTAACACTGGATGCTTCGCTGTATTTCCTTTGCTAACGAGTCAAATCTTGTAGAGACAAAGACTTCTTCTTCTTCTTCTTCTTCTTCTTCTTCTTCTTCTTAGGTATCTCTTTTTTTTTGGCTTAGCTGCCACATTAAGCGATTATTGGCAGGTCTTGTCCTGAGTGATATTGCCATCCTCCATTGTTAACTGCAAAGCCATTGTGCTGCGGATCTTATCGAGCTATCAGCAGCCTCCCTCTGCTCTCCACACAGGAGAATTTACCTCGATCCTAGAAAAGGCAAAAGTGATGTTGAGGAAGGTGGGAAAAAGGCAGAAATAGATGTAACTCGACCTTATTTAAACTCTGACAATCAGCTCCCAGAATCAAGGCAGCAGCCACTCCCAACCCCAAGGCTCTCGATGTGTGAGAAAGAGCTGAGGGAGGTTAACTGAAAGACAGAGGAGATCTAAGAAATTTCACTTTACCCCTTGCTTGGGAAGGAGGAGAAACTTTTATTCTCAATGGGAAGACTATATGAGCATGATGTGAAAGTACAGTACCAGTCAAAAGTTTGGACACACCTTCCCATTCTCGCACATGTCTATAACATCACTGGCAGTAATTGTTTGAAGGATTCTTTATATGTTATTTGCATTCTCGTTTTGTTTCAGCAGTACTGCAAACGGTCCTCCCAGTCTCGCCAGGGCAATGTTTGTGAGTCCAGCTTTGCACACTGCA
Source organism: Thunnus maccoyii (assembly GCF_910596095.1). Taxonomy (NCBI): domain Eukaryota; kingdom Metazoa; phylum Chordata; class Actinopteri; order Scombriformes; family Scombridae; genus Thunnus; species Thunnus maccoyii. Next base: position 5,037,002 of record NC_056546.1, read on the forward strand.
ACATCACCACCACACCAGCCAACAGCTCCAGAGGCACAGCAAAACATCACAGGTAAATGCATTTAAGTGCATGGTAACAAGCGAATGGACTGCACTTTTCTACCATAAAGTGAAGTGATTTGTACATTAAAGGACATGGCTGGCAATTTTATATATGTGCAGAGCCAAACCACCAAATAATTGATCTACTTGCAGGTATTATACATGTATCCAAAGTCTGATATATCTTATTCTTCTGTGCCGTAGCCCTCCGTTGTTTTCCAAAAACTGTTCAAAACATGTTAGTTCTTTTAGAAATTAACAATGTAGTAGGCTAATCTCTGACTGAGAACTTGCTATTATCACTCTTTGGAGCCAAACCAATGACCATAAAGATCTTTGTGGTGAAGGAACATGTCACCCAGTGCGGCTGTGGCTCCAATGGAGAGGAATAAGATATATCAGGCTTTGGATAAACACACAATACTTGTAAGTAGGATGAGTTCATTGTTGGTTTGGCTCTGCACATGTGATTTGTTGACAATAAGATAAAATCACCAGCCTTATCCTTAAACGGACAAAACACCTTACAATTTGCCTCTCAATCACCAATTCACACACACACACACATCCACGCACCTGTGGGGGCAGAGTTGACATGAAAGGTGCTGGATTGTCAATCGGGAGCAACTTGGGATCCAGTGACTCGCTCCATGACGTGTGTGGACAAGAGGAGCGAGCCGGCGATTAATGGATGAGCCACAGCCGCCCACAATATTCCGTACACAGGTGTAGTGTTACACTTGAGATACAGCATTCACCTCACTTCACTGCGGAAAACAGCAATAATTACAGTTATACCAACAATAGGCAACTTCAGTGTCCCTTCCTATAATGAGCATGGACGCAGTGAAGAGAGAAATTGAATTATCCACATTACAGTGCAGCCAAAGCTAATTGCTGATTTACGGAAGAATGATAGTAATTATAATTAAAGCTATAAACATGTTAATAAGCATATCTATAACGGACATGAACGCAGAGGAGATGGGACAGAGATAAAACGGGAAGCACATGTGCGGGAATTTATGAGCCAACGCAGATGTGTAAATCCTAGTAAGCTTTTTCTCACACTGCTCAGTGGTGTGTTAGAGCTCGTTGGGCTTTGGCATGTTCATCAGTAGCAACACACTCCAACACACACATGAGTGCCTACTTCTGACAGAGTTAGAATTCACTTCTTTGCCAAGACTGGATTTTCTGTTACAACACACATGAACAAACACATTCAAAGAGCTGAGTCAAAGAGAAGGGAGCTCCGGCGGATCGGGTTAGTACGTCAGACCATCTATTCGGTACTCTTTTTGTAGTTTACAGGAATTTCATTCAGTAATGTATTCAGTGACTAATATATTAACCTCTGTCCCAGGTGTGTGTAGGTATGTGCAGAGGAGTAAAAAAAGCATTTTGGGTTTTGGACTTGAAATGAAAGGCAGCCTTTTTTAAAATTTTCACTCACATGCACACAAAATGCACACATAATGCTGTCTTTCATCGGCGTTCAGTTACGGGTATTCACATCTGAGAGCCTCTCAGCGCACCCGTCGTCTTCTGCTTCTAAATGCTTAGCAACTCCACCAGAGCAGTTGGGGATTAATCACCTTTTTCAAGGGGATCCAGGCAGTAGTTGTGAGGGGATTTTCCCAGACTTTCCAGAAGTAAAATCAGACAACCTTCCAACCCCAGAAGTCCACTTCTCTAACCTTTCAAGCTAAACTCCTGCCAGATTTTTCTTTCTCCTTCACCATCGTTTCTTTCGTTGAAGCACTTGGTTAATCACAAGATTATTTAGCTTGGAGTCTGTCTGCTCTTACCACAAATGACATCCCCGGTGGTTTATTTGTTTGCAATCACATCAGCTTATGCAGGGACTTGGATACTATTGTCAGGAAAGCAGAGTGTGTTGGGATACCACCGTCCAAGGCTAATTCCGTGTTTCAGAAATATCTCATTGAAAAGCCTTTATATAAACCTTTGCCAACACTATTAAGTGCAGAGCTTCCAGTTGTTATAGCTAAGAAGCCCTTTTTTTAAAAAGCAAATCCATCCTTCAAAACAGCAGAGTTAAATATGAATGAATGAGGGCTCAGAGCCAGAGCGCTGCAAGTAGCGTTTTAGGCAAAAATTAAACCTAAAATCAAAATATGATAGATTTAAGCAGCAACTCACTGAAGAGGACATTTTGCCACTTGTACTTACACATTTTCTGTCTCCATAATGTCTTTTGACAGATTGTATGTAAGTTAGTCATGCATCTTTTTTTCTCCAATGGTGCATGACTAACCAGTGATCCAATTAACAGCACTCTGAACTTGCAGCTTTTTTCTACTGCAGGAATTTTTCCAGGCACCCAAGAACCTTTTTAGAAACTCAGAGACTTTAACAGCATATCTGACTAGTGCAACTTTTGTCTTTAGCTAAGCAGGACTCAGCAACAATTTTTCTTCTTTCAAACATCAATCACAATACATTTATGACTGTATTCTCGTTGCAAAACAAAGTTTGTGCCTCAAGCAAAGCAACAAATGCACAAAGAGGTTGTTCAGTTGCTGTTCAGTTCCTGAATTACTGCATGAGCAAAGTTCCTGGGTTCCTTACTTTCAGGGAGTATTTGTTCCAAGAGGAACATTTGAAAATTACTTTCCGAGCCAATTCAGTTCAATATGGCTTTTTTTGCAGTGGTCATGTACTGATGCAGACATCACTTAAGAGATTATTTAATACTGTGACCCGATGCAAAAAAACTACCCAAACCTGATATGCATTAAGATTTAACCCAATCCAAAAACAGCTGGGGGACAATCAGTCTCCAAATAGGTCCGAGGATAATTCAATCCGATCCCAAATGCAGTTGACCCAAATAGACCCCAATGAAGAGAGAACACCGGCACCAGCAGCAGCATGATAATCCACTAACTGATGAGCTGCCGCGGTCGAAATGAGTAGCAATAAGAGTCAATAAACTCTCTCTGGCTTGCCTCAAAAAACACATTTTTCAACTATGATAATGATGATGAGGGTACACATAATCAGAGCTGATAGTGAGTCCTCTCAGACCCGCCGCAATATCCGAGACCCAAAAATGATGGTTTGGGTCTTGAATATTTGTAACCGAGTGAACCTGATCTACTTAAACAAGCTAAAATACCAGTAGAAACATATAACAGCATCTTCTATCAGACACTATATCAAAAAATAACTCCTGATTTTTTTTATTTTTTCTCAGAAGTGGTTCTTTGACTCACAGCCCGGATCAAAGAACCCGGGCAGCCCATTGGTCAGCTCCTCGCAGGACTCCACCCATACCCAGAGGAAGGTTAAATCCAATCGGAGGATCCAAGTATTCGGGTCCCGCCTACCAACACCTTCAGGAAGTCGACTCATCTGAGAGGGAGGCTGAAGCACAGAGAGGGTGAGGAGATTGAACTGTTGACAGGAAGTCAAGAGGTGACATGACACCTCAAGCTAATCATAAACCGTGTGTTTTTGTCGTGAAATGGGATATTTAATGAGAATATTACAACTCAATTTATAGTTTTTATCATCCAAACAATGGCAATCAGTGACTTTATTTGGGATACAATGTCTAATGTGTAATACAGACCATCAAAACTTATTCACAAGCTCTCGCTATGTCAACAGGCAAAAGTTGTTTTAGGTGCAATTGGAGCTTTATTACAGCGAGAGTGTTTTAAAGGTTTATATGGTACATATTTAGATTCAATCCATGAAATCATAGTTGAATCATCAACCTCATTCTCTCTTTCTGTCTCTGCTTTACATCTTTATTCTCTGTATCCCTCCATGTGCTGAGTCATTTCAATGATCTGAAAAATATAGGCCTGCCATGGACAGAGAGAGCGTAGGATTTCATTACAAGAGTGGATATTTCAAAGCTATTTCAGAAAGAATTTCAAATTCTCTGGTTGTTGTTTTCTTTTCTTTTTTTTCAAGAGAAAAAAAATGAGTCTACATTTCTTTTTTTTTTGATCCTCCCACCCATCCCTTTGTTTTCCAATGTGCTGAGCAAAGATAAAAACAAGGTCACGTTATGTTGTGGTCTGCAGTACAGTGGCACCAGTTCAAAGGAAACGCTTCCCTGGTGCTTGTGCTTTTAAGGACACGATACAGGCTGCAATCCAGATTCTTCTCTCCCTCTCTCTAACGTCTTTTCATGCCTGTGCTAAATTCTGATTCTCAGCTTTTTTTTTTTTTTAATGTGAGGGCTTAGCATGCAGGCCAACAATTAAATCCTAACACTCAAATGTAACACAGTAGGGTTACCCTTCTCAGGCAAACCTGCGTGTGCGTGGATGGCAGCCAGGGGAAATGCAAATGATTGGTGCAAATGATTAGCAAGAAATGTATTCAGTGTAGACAGGCGCTGTGCTTTGACCCATTTTTTTGGTGGGTCATGAGTCAGTGCTTTACCCACCTGCACCGGCAAGCCTCACTTCAGGCGTTCAGGTCCCAGCGGTCCCGGCTCAGGATAAAGCTTCACATGACCTACATGCATACTAATAGAAAGAGGAAGAGGAGATAGACGCAGCTGGACAAAAAACACACTCCCCTCGCTCGCTGTGTGCACAGTGCGCACGCAAATAGCATAATGTAGACTCAGGGGTATGCACAAGCAGGGGAAACAAGTGTGCCCACCCCTGCCCTTTTTTTTTTTTTTTGCTCTGAGCAATGAGGTTTTCTTTTGTTTGAATCTTTATTGAGGCAGGATATTTCATGCTTCATGCTTCATTTTCCCTCTAATGTCACCACTGAGGGACACTTGAGCTGCCTAAGTGTGCCTCTCCTTAGCACAAGCGCTCTTCTTGTCGGCCCCCGGTGCCGTTTAAGTGTCCCTGCGGCCAGCTCAGGTGTCCTCTGTTCAGCCTGAGTGTCCTCTGATCAGCCCAAGTGTCTCCTGGTCACCCAAAGTCCATCCTCAAGTGATTGTTGGTCAGTATAAGTGCCCTCTGGTCGGCCCGAGTGTCTTCTGGTTGGCCCGATTGCCGCCCATTTGGCCTTTGGTCAGCTTAAGTGTGTTCAGGTGTCCTCAGTTTGTCTTAAAGGGAAGCTTAGGTATTTTTCAACCTGGACCTTATTTTCCCATCATTTTCTATTTAAGTGACTAATGGGGACAAGAATTTTTGAAACTGGTCCAGTATTGAGAGAAGGCGATTCAGCCCACAGCCGTGAAATGGGCTACAATGTAATCCGATGGGGCAATTACACCCATCAATATACGTCCCCTAAAAGTGCTTGTTTTTGCCACTGACAGGCTCAGATTGTTATTTTAAGTGTCTGACAACATTATGGAAATTTCTTTACCTTTCGCTTGATCTGGTCCATTTGTTTTGTGTCTAACGAGTTGAGTTGACATCGAAATCAGCTAAATATTTCAGCCATGACTTTGAAAATCTTTCAGATAACACTAAGCTACGCTCTCTGTACTCCATCACAACCAACTCCTCCCAGCACTCCTCTCTCCAACTCCGTCATGGCTGAATATTTAGCTGGTTTCGTTCAGTCCGAGTGCCCCCTGGTCAAGCAAAATGTCTCCAAGCCCACCGAAGCATCATCTCTGATTTCGGTCTGAAGGCAGCCGTAACGCTTCTAACAGAAGGTGCCCATCCGTGCTTTCTGCATCGAAATGTGCAGATGAAAAAGTTGTGCAAAAAGCCAGGAGGTCATGCTCTCTCGCTTACTCAATCAGTCCACATTTAGAAAATCACTCACACACAGTCATTCAGACCACACACTCATCACTGACCTACACACTCCCCATCAGTCAGTCACTCTCCCCACCTACACACTGGTTCACTCTCTAATGTACAATTTCTCAAAACAGCAGATGGACAGACAGACGACAGCATCCCTCCACCATAGTATGGAAGTGTGGGTTGCCATGGAGACATTTGACCGCGACTGCTGCAGTAAGAGAGACCGAGGGAAACAGAGACAGAAATAGAGAGACAAGCAGTTTGAATCCATCCGACACAGACGGAAAAGCGTATGAGAATAAAGTAAAAAAGAAAAAAGAAAAGAACAAAAACAGCAGCAGGGAACTAAAAGGATGTGATAGAGGAGTGTGGAGATAGCATATGACAGTTAGAAAATGCTTTAAAGAAAGGTTGACCATTCTATTGAGAAGCCTAGCGTTATCAAAATGGCTGACAGGGAGACAGAAAGTCTTGTGTTGTTACTACTATTTAAAGATAAAGCTGTCTCCAAAATGGCTGACGTAGAGACTGTATGCATTTTTGTATTTTTCCCACTGTTTGCAGTATTTTTTCTTCTTCCTCTCTGAGTTTGCTTTGCACCACATTATATATAGATAGATATATGAATATATATATATATGTGTGTATACTTAGCTTTCACACAGACAGACAGAGCTTCTGCATGTGTCTGTGTGTAGGTGTACACACCTACATGTATGCATAAATGCATGTGTGTTGCTTCTTAGAACATTTCTTAATGTTGCAAGGTCGCTGCGTCACGTTACATAGGGATTTTACTTAGAATTTAGCGGCAAACAGACAAGATATACTAGGAAATTATCTGTAGGGGGATGGATTAATGAAAATTACTGTTAACACTTGTACATGTAATGAGCTCCCGTAACAGATAAAAGCTTGGTCACTTATCTCACCTCAGTTGCACACAATCTCTCTGTAATACCCCTCTAGCTGCTCCCTCGTCGCTTCAGGGTCTATATTTGAACTCTGCTTCATAGATTTTTGCAATCTGATTGTGTTTCAACACATCAAAAGAGAGATTTGTCTGTGAATGTTATCTCGGGAATTAGCACCCTCGCATCATCCTCTCTTATCGCTTGCGGGATCCTCTCTGTGGGCCCCGCTAAATCTCCACTGTGGTTTTCAGCGAGGTTTTCATGTCTCGGAAAAAATACTGCGGCGATAAAGTGAGGATGTGATTTCCTTAGAGTCTGAAAAAGCACCTTCTCCACCCACCACTATTTTTGTACGCCTTGATGGAGAGCATAAGTGTGTGTGATGAGGGTATTACAAGTAAGAGAGATGACAGGTTGTGTTTTGACATGGCAGAAAAAGCCAGCCTTTGCAGAGGATTATGCATTGTTACACACAGATAATGAGGCGCCGCTCCAGAATGCAGCTGGATTTAGACTCTGATAACACTGAAGGGCATGGTCAGTCATATAAAGAGGAAGAAAGAGATTATATCTGGACTCAAGGAAGTTAGGTCGGGACCAGAGGCTTGGTGTAATGCCGCTGTAGAGAGAACAAACCACCAGCTTTATTTTCAGACTTCAAAACATCTGTTTTTTTGGAGCTGTAAGGGAACAGACCTGACGACTCCAGAATCAGCACCCTGGACAGCGGTCGTGGCACTCAGGAGACAAGAATAGTTGTTAAAGAGGTATTCAGTGTGTTTACATGCATTTAATATGTAACCAGGTTACTGTCTGCTTTTTATCAACCAAACTTTTTAAAGCATAAGGTGATTTTCTATATTTTTCTTATTGTCAACAAATCTCTTATTCCTTCTCTTATTCCTCTGTGCTGTAGACCTCCATTGTTGTCCAAAAACTATTAAAAGCAAATCAATGAGCCACACCGCTGCACTGGGTGACATGTTCCCTAATCACTAAGAGTTTGGGCACATTAGTTTGTTTAGAAACTAATAACAACGATCACATTTTCAGTTTTCAGAGTAGTTCTGGCCTGTTAGGACATGTAGCACAACAAGCTAGTGAAGCACTGCAAACGTAACAGCACATACTCAGTGGTGTCTGCCTTACACAGAACTACTCTCCTGAGACTGAAAATGTGATCTCTGTTATTAGCCGTTGGAGCCGTTTCTAAACAAACTAATGTGCCCAAACTCTTCAAGGCGAAGGAGCATGTCGGCCAGTGCAATAATGTGGCTCACTGATGTATTTTTAATCGTTTTTGGACAACCACGGAGGTCTACAGCACAGAGGAATAAGATATATCAGGATAGACACACAATACTTGTATGTAGGATTGATTCATTGTTGGTTTGGCTCTGCACATCGGATTTATTAACAATCAGGAAAATGCAGAAAATCTCCAGCATTATCCTTTAAATGTGTGTCCTTAAAAGCATAGTTTACTAATGGGGGTAAAAGATTGGAGAAACCTGATTTCATCAGCTAAATTTATGCTAGAGAAACAAAATTTCTTGGCCATACATATGAGCGTGTAACAAGGTTTGACATTTTTTTTTATAACAATGTATACTCATAACAAAAACTTCAGGGAAAGTATTGCTGTGGCAGCAGTGCAGCAGGGTGCAGGAGAACATCATTACTCACAGCAGTGCATCCCTCCATCCAAAATAATTGAAACTGACATTAAAATAAAGAATAGTAGTTTCTCAAAATCTAAACATGTCAGTTTCCACAGCTGAAGGTTAAAGTTCAAATATATTGATTGGGAATAGGAGAGATTATATAGGGGTTTCAAATCAGGCTATATTAAAGATGTTCACACCAAACGCTGAGACCAGAGAGATGAGCAGACAACCAACGGGAGTTTATTTCATTACACACAATTACCAATGCAGCCCCTTTCAACTCACACCCAACCCCTATTTATACCAAAGTGGACGTGACTTTTGGCACTTTTGTGAGTCAATGATCACTTGGATTTTGACCAATGAGAGTAGGACATTTCTTAATTTCGTCTTTGCACGCTGTGTACAAAGACTATTCCCAGATGTCTCCTGTTTGTCTGGCAGCCTGACATTTTTGGGTGTGTCAATGATCGGCATAGGTCAAAGCGACCTGGCAACAAGAGTACTTACTTTTCCAGAGATTGTAACCAGATCTATCTCTTCTGGTACAATTCCACACATTATCAAGTTTTTTGCTTCTACAAGATCTCTGATTACTAACAAGCTGCATGTAGTTGCACATGCAGGTTAAACTTGTTCTCTAGTTTCCTGATTTTTCTCCGTCGCCATGTGTCTTGTGAACATATGCATATAGTCATCAATCATGAACAGGCAGCAGATAGAAAATGTGCAGTTTAATTCGGTTAGGTTGTGCACAAGAACGGTAACAAACAAACCGAGACTAATAAGTGCAGACAGACTGAACAGGAACAACACAGGAATGAGAAATAGGTTGATATCTTGATTTGATTTGCAACAGAAAGAAAACACGAACATACCGAAGACTTCTGCAAGACAGGTAGGGTGATACAATAGGTCAAATCTGCAAAGACGTAATGAGAAAAAACTTGAGAGGAGTGAGAGAACTGAGAAGAAAGATGCCATCAGACGTGTGACAGAGGGCAAAGAGAGGCAGATTAAAAACTTCTGCCTGTTTTAATTTGAATCGGCAGAGTTATACAATCTCTAAGGAAGAGTGAAAGGGATTCTCAAACAAAGCAAATGGTTTTTAATTTAAACCGTAATTTCTTTCTGTGTTTTAAAAAAAGAAATTAGCACACATGATGCCTGATTACCTCAATCATCCTTGACTGAAATCTGAAGTCTTAACCTTTGAAAGAAGACTCCTCATTTTTGAACTTATTTAAAGTGATTAAACCAATAATATAAAAAGTGAACTTTCTGTTACCTCTACACTTATATAAGGGAGTTGAGATTTTTTGAGGCTTTTTGTGTGTGTGTGTGTGTGTGTGTGTATGTGTGTGTGTGTGTGTGTGCAGACTTGAATATACAGAGATGAAAGAAAGATGTCAGACTCATTTTCCCCCTCCGCATCCTCCGTTAGCTTGCGAGATGGCAAAGGGTGGAGAGCTGTCCCTCTGTGTATTCTGCCAGGGTTTCAATGTGGGAGTTTGAAAAGGCGATCGAGTTGAAATCGCACTCAAAGACACAATAACTTCTACTCTAGGTGAAGTGAGGAAGTTTTTTTTTTTTCCAGTTCAGTAACCTTTTCTCCATTTCTTTTTTTATCTCTCTCTTGTCTTCCTTCATTTCCACCTTCTCTAGTTGCCAGATGCAGGGAGAGAACCAACGCGACCACCTCAGACGAGATGCCTTCCTACATATGCAAACTCCTGTTTCCATGGAGACAACGTCACCATCACCTTGGAGCGGCCGTGTGGAGGTGCGTTCAGGCCTGTGCGCTCCGTCTGAGAACCACGATCCGAATCCCGTCACCCGCAGCCTGCGGAGGCCCGGACGCCGCCACAGCCACTCCCCTCCACCACCGTTTCGCTCCTGCTCTATCCCCATCATCCCCTCCGTCCAGTGTCACCATGACAACGAGGTGTCTTGTATGCAAACCACCGTCACCCCAGCAACCACAGTGATGTCAACCTGCGGAGCCGCACCCGGCAAAGAAGAGAGGAGAGAGAAAGCAGCGCACGCCGCGCTGTCTTCTACTTCCTGCTCGTCCACCGTTGGCCAGCAGCGGGACGAGGTGGCGCTGCTGCTGGAGGAGGCGCAGGAGCAGCTGAGGGCGTTGGCGTTGGCTCACAGGAAGCAGGAAGAGGGTGCGATCAGCAGCGGCGGCGGCGGCGGGGGCGGCTCGGCTGCTACGCTGGTGGAGGCCAGAGAAACTGTTTGCTTCCTGAACCTTAACGGAGGAGGAGCTGGAGCGCTGAGCTGTAACGGACCCACGCAGACCCAGCTACTCAGCCCCAGCCTATCACACAGAGACCTGGGCCAAACCGGCCAATGAAAGGGCACGATTTAGGACATTTCGGTTTGACAGTGTCGGACAGACTCTGACGTACTGCATCTGTGGAAATGCCGAGTTGAAAAAAAAAAAAAAAGTAACATCATGGAAATACTGAACATACGCTGATGATATGCATACCGTATGGATACAAACATATAAACACTTCCTGAGTGGCCGCCTTTACACCGACTGACAGTATGGAAAAAGAGAAAAAAAAATATTTACGTGCATTTAATTACAAAACAAGAGAAACACTCCTACTTAGACAAAAAGAAACCAAATAGTCTGTCAAATCCATGGTGTTTTAATTGTAAAAAGAATATATAAATATATATATAAATATATATGGATATAAATATATGGAATTCAAAAAGTGACCAAGTACAAAGTTGAAGAACACAGGAATGATGTAACTATTTTACTTTTTTTCTTTTTTTTTTCTTCTTCTCCCTGTTTTGTATTAACTCTGTCACATTTCGGTTCTGGCTCAGTTTCGACAAAAGAACTTCATTCAACGTCCCGCCGCACGTCTACGAGCCGTGCGTCTGATTCTGTGAGAATCCAAAATGGCTGACGATGAAGGAGCCTCCACAGCAGACTCCCCCCCCCCCTCCCCTCTTCTCGCCTTTTGAAAAACCCCCTGTCTACCCAGCCAAGAATTACAGTACGGCCCTCAAACACCTTGAGGATTTACGACACAAAACAAAAAACTCCCCGGCTGTGTGTGTTTGTGTGTGTGTGCGTGTGAGAGTGTGTGTGTGCGTGTGTGTGCTGAGGTGAAGGGACGAAAGAGGGAGAAGAAGAAAAGACAGGAAACAACTTCTTCTACAGTTTGGTCGGATTTTGGGAGGGCAGATTGCTAAAGACAGTCCGGATGCTGACTCCCGTTTGGCCGGTGTTTCAAACCAATCTAGATTATTTTTGTTTTTGTTACAAATGATATTTTCGCACATATGCGCACACACACTCACCTGTGCATTATTTTACGTTTCGGGTGGACGGTCGGACGACTGGACGGAAGGACAAACGAAGGTCAGAGGGCTAAAAAGGCACCACGGGAGCTAATCCGACATTTTTTTTTGTTTTATTTTGTTTTTTTTTTCCTGTTTTTTGGTTATTAATGAACAATGCTGCTTTCTGGGGCTGACGGGAGGGAGAACAACACAGTTTGGGTATTGAAACAAGAAATAAATGTCTCTATGTTGTATCCTATGAATTGGAAGCTTTTGAATCTCTGTATGAAGTTACAGCCAAATGTTTCTGGTGACAAAAAGAAAAAAAAAAAAAAAAAAAAAAAAAAAAAAATGGTTGCAATTCTGGTAAAGATTTTTTAAAATAACTGGTGTTCTGGTTTATTGCTTGGAAGACATTTTGACCCCCTGACAGCATCTCGCCCAAAACATGCAAGCTGGATAACATCAGTCAGGTTTACGCTGATATACCTGGTCCTCACCGGCTCCAGACATCTGGGACCAGCATTCACAAAGTACTTTATTTTATCCATGAGAGTAGTTGGTAGTTTCCTGGTTTCACCATGATGCCTAGAATACAGAAATCAAGGATAAATGATGTTTAAAATATGTTTTAATTCTTAAAAATTCATTGTGAACATCCGTTTATGGAAAGATCCTCCTACCTGTGTCGAAAAACACAAATGTTTCCGTCCACAGAAATACAACATAGTTTTGTTTCTATTGATGTTAAACGTCTTTAAGCAGGTTTTAATTTCAACATTAAGCAACATCTTTGACTTTTATTCCAGTGTTATCTCTTGTAAGAGCAGCTGTCTCTTGAAAAGAAAAGCTAATCTTACTACTGTGAAACTTTATGTTGGTTCAGTTCAAATTAGGCAGCAACAGGAAGCCAATTTGGGATTTGTTTTTCATCCAGAAGAACACAACATGTGAAAATGTGTCTTTTGGATGTTTTGCTGTCTATAAAAGTAATTCGCAACAACAAGTACTTAACAATTTCAAGATGTTTGATTTGGGAAAACAAGCCAACTTAATTGTAAAAGCAAAGTAAAAAGTGGAACTTTGCGCAAAAAAAAAAGCACAAATGTTCTGTTTAAGAGGTCTGTTTACCTCCATCAGAAGCACTATTACAGGGTTGGGCTAACTTTTAAAGCTTCCAGGTCTATTCTCGGACATAAAAAAAAATAAGAATGACATGTTGTTGTTGTTCTATGTTTTTGAAAAATAAAATGAGTCTTACACTGAACACTCAAAGCAGAGGTACACAGCTACACAGCTACACATAACACACACACAACAACAAGCAAGTTACTGTCTTCTGTCGTCCGCATGATGTTTTCTCTGGTGCATCCTCATGTGTGTGATCGACTCTACGGTTCAGAAAGGTCTGATTCAATAATGCAACATCTGTATACCTGAGAATTCACCTTTACTTATCGAATCTGTCACCATAGCTGAATGGCAAAGGCTAAAAACACACACAGAAATCAGCCCAGAGCTTTCTTTCCTCTCTATCTTTCTCTTTCACTCTTTTTTTTAATTAAAGGCTTAGTTTGCCATAGTGCCATTAAACCCTCAAAAGGCGCTTTTCTACATCAAATTCATGACCCTCAACAGTTTTGGTTATTTGATACTGATGTCCCTGAAAACGTCCTCACCGGGATGAACGCTGGTGATTTATGGAGGTCGATGTGCTTCAGACACAGCAAGGGGGGAAAAAAAAAAACTGTGAATTTGTTTGTTTGACCAGTTGTAATCAGTGTACTATGAGCTTTTAACAGATAAAAGTCTGCAATCATCACCTGGATTTGTTTCCTTATCTGACATGAGCCCCTGCGAGTACAATATTTATCCAGCACGTTTCACAACATTTATAAAAATATAATAAAAGAAAACCGGAGATTTGAAATGTCACAGAGCAGGAATATATTCATAAGTCATGGCGAAATGCCAAACAGGGATTTCCTTTTTAATTGACAGTCCTAGAAGAGTTATTACTACACCTTGAGGAAACTGCAATTACTTTTGACATGTAGGTACTTCAGCACAATGAAGCACATCTGAGCATCTGACAATTGTACAACAGAGGAGAGAGGGAAAAACTCATTTAATGCATGCGTCTCCGCTTTCCACTCTGAATATCTTTAAATGGTTTTTTACATGTGCCAGGAATTGAAGACCCGCTCGCCGCATAACTTCCACATCCAGCCGGTTTAACGTTATCAGAAGCGGCACAGAGAGAGAAATGAGGGTGTGCATTCGATTAGGAAAACCTCGTCGGCTTCTCTTTTTATTGGTCGCAGAATTGGAGAGCATCTCTCTGGCTTTCTTCATTATGTTCAAGTTGATATTTACAATTTTATGAGCTGTGTATGTATGTATGTACGGGTCTTCATGTGCAGTGTGTGTATAAGTGGATGTACGGGATGTATACAGCTCATTATTTTCAGTGTTTTTTTTATTCACCAGGATTTATTTTGATTATTAAAAACAAAGTTTAAATTGAACACATTTATAAATAAAAAGCACAGACTGCAAGATGAATTTGAATTTGCCTTTTCCCCCCAGTTTTACCTCAATCTCCATTATAATAAGAAGAAAAATCTTTATTTATAGCACAATTTTCAAAAATCCACATCACAAATTGCAATTTTAAAGTTTTAAAATATCATTTGCAGCAAAAACTTTTTTGTAATTTTACCTGTTTGTTGTTTCAGTTGTCTATTTATGGATTCATTGTTTAATGTCGCCGACTATCACAACAGAAACACATTTATTGTACACTGTGAGAATCTGTGAATGAAGATTTGACACCGGATAGGCAGGAGGAGACAGAATCCGTGTGAATATCCTGTCTTTTTTTTTTTTTTTTAATCTTGTGAAATTCTATTGAAAAACTGAAAACACATTTACCCAGATCCATTTATCCACATGTCAGGCATATCTCTATAGCTATGTGTCTGTGTTTGTGTGTGTGTGTGTGTGTGTGTGTGCAGGGATGCAGTTGTGCAGCTTGACAACACTATTCCAACCTCTGACTGCCTCCGACTCTCACTTTCCCCTTTTTTCTTCCCCAAACCAAAGCACAGATTTATGGCCCGCACTGCAGTTTAGCTGCTTCAGCTGTAGTCAGTCAGATGGCAAAAAGTAAAGCAGTTAAGACCATCAGTCCAGTGTCTGTATCTATGTATGTGTGTGTGTGCGTGCGTGAGAGACTGATGGCTGAGAGTAGAGGTTAGACCATCAGGCCAGAGAGATAAAGGCTACAGCTTGATCCTCCAAAAGCGCCGGACTGTCAGGCAGGGTAACCCCATCAGACCTCATCTGAACCGCACGCCAGTTCAGAGTCAGTGAGCCCAGATACTGTGATGCATTTTTTTTTTTGTGCACATGTGTGTCCGGGGTGTATATGTCAGCGTACGTGCAGTTTTCTACGCTTGTATGCGGTCACGCTTGTGGATCAACATCTCTTTCTTTATGCTCTCTCGTCTTTGCACAAAAAAAACCCCTGCAGCTACACATCTAGATAGAAACACACGAATAAAACTCAGAGATGCTCTGCTTTCAAAGGCGGGTTGAACCGGATCAAGTTGGAGATAGAAAAGTAGAAAGAAAGAGAGAGAGAGGAGGGTTGGAAACTTGTCTTGAAGGTGAAAAAGCAGGAGTCTGGTGTGTGAAAGAAAGCTAAACCATGTTAAAGATTCTGGGTAATTGGTTGGGTGTTGTGTGGGTATTTGGACGTACATAAAATCTTAATAACAATGTTCGCCTTTATATAACAAAAAGTTCCCGAACTCAAAATGCAGACTTTACCTTTAGCCAATTTCAGTAAGGAACGAGCAGAAAAGCTCTCAGTGGAAGCAGAACATCAATAAAACAACATCAAAAAATATATTTGGGGGGGGGAAAAAAACAAACATGTACAAACATAACTGGATTCCAACACCCACAAACGTTCACAGAGCACTAAGATTAGCCCGTCATTCAAGACGGACTATTCTCTATTTCTCCTTTAATTTGCAGGCTAAATTTGCCAGTGTCAGGATCAGCCAGGAGCAAATCCATTTGCATCTGCAGAGCTGCTAATCTTCACACGGTTTCAGGAACACACAGCGGCCCATAATGAGTGGTTGCAGGGCAGATAGAACACGCTTCCCTAATGTTTAAATGAGAGCATGTGTGTGGCACTGTAATTATGACATCTCAGTATGCGGCGTGTAAGGCAACATGTGTCAAGTGGGTCAATGACTTTGGATCCGGTTTCAACCTTTCACGTGATTCACAATGTGTTGCCAGTTCTTTTAATTTGCTTAAGCTAAAGGAGTTAACACACCTTGTCTGAATTTGTTTTTTTAACGCATGTCTTTAAACGCATCATCTGAAAAAGGTGTTTTCTTTGCACCACGAGCCCTCGAGTGACGACTCCAGCTGCAGAATCACTTCAAGTTATATCAGAAATCCAGTTTTTATATGTTATTAAAAATGCTGGAAGCTCAAATCAAAAGACCCGGATCATTTATGATCCAATTTATCTTCAACTGCAGCCGACAGCGTGATAGACACAAATCAATCAAAATTTAACAAGTGGCACCATTTTTCTTCCGTACACTTTCAGCTTCGTCAGGGTGATAAATGAGGTTGTTTCTGAACACATTTCTACACACATCAGCGGGTAATAAAGTGGATAAAAAAAAAAGAAGTTGAATTCTTCTTCATTTTTCAGTACAAAAAGAGCAAACTTCACATTCTTTCAGCTTCATTTTTCAAAACACAGTATGCCCAAATCTCTTCCTACTCTTAAGATTTATGGATAGCTTTAACTATCCAAAGTTTAACCTGGCGTATCTCTTCAGATTATTGTCAAAAATCCACTTAACTTGTTATCAATACCTTCTCCGTTTATATATTTATCTTTAAGAGCAGAGACTGAATGTTCATCTCCTGCATGTGGCCTCTGGAAACATTATCTCACACACATTTCTCCTGCAGGTAAGTTCACTCCTGATTAGAGAGTTCGCTTCTTTTGAGCTTTTATCAGAGGCGAAAACACGGAAAATCGAGTCCATTTATACAATTGTTTGTGTGTAAAATGACTTCAACATGATGTCATATCTATTTTCTAAATCCCGACATTGGTGGACAGACTCAAAGGGAGCGATGGACTTTGTTGGTTCAACCCTGCATCAAACACTGGGTTTCATATATGGGAGAATAAACTGGTGTAAAAGAAGATCCGTTTTATAACCGACCTCATTAAATGTAATGTGAATTTTTGTGCGTGAGAGCAAGTGTGTTGGCGTGTGTGTGTGTGTGTGTGTGTGTGTGTATACTGGCTGCTCGCCTACAAACCAGGCAACAATGTACAGTAAAGTTTTGTTTTTTTTTAATAACAGGGTTGTGATATTAAAAACAACAAGACAGTGAAGAACAGTTCTTTCATGGTGAAACCTTTTTAAAAAATGATATATGGCTTTTTTTTCAGTTCATTTTATTTTTTTATTGTTTCTTTTTTCAATAAAGATGAGTCTTCAGTGTCACACGTCTCATTTCTTGTTACTTTAAATACGCATGTATGTGTGTGTGTGACTTGTTTTTGTATTGAAGAAATTACTATGATATAAAACACGTGACTTAAACCTGCATTAACTGATTTTTTGGCCACTTGGACGCAGTGGAAACAAGTAGTGAACACAACAATAACATATCATCATCTTTTAAGCTGATATGCTGAACTTGTTAGCAAACAGTTGCTTATTTCCACATCCAGCAGTTACGGAGCAACATTATCATTCATTTGAAGCCGTGTGTCCACCTGTTGAGTGTAAGTCCAATATTCACTCTCCTTTAGCTCTTTTAGAGCTTTTTTTCTGCAAGCAGCTGCCTGCTGAGGCTAAAAATGACATTATGAGAGCGCTGAGAGTGAACCAGAACAGTAAAGTTGCAGCCGGACAGCCAAACAATGAGCTGAAACTCACTATAAAGCTCCGTAAAGCTGAGGAGAGCTGACTCTGACATTACACATTATTCTACATACATACATTGTTATTATAAAAAGTATCAATCAAAGCCACTTTGAAGCTAACTTAATCATTTTGTTTCATGTTAAATGTCCTTTCCTCTCTCACACTCAACTACTAACACACAGAAACACAAACAAAATCCCCAAATGTTCCTCAATGGCTACAAATGAAGAATCCTGATTTTCCTTTTTATTTGTTTATTTTTTAAATTATGCTGCAGTCAGAATATTTTATCAGGTAACAGATGTTGTTGGGGCGTACTTCCTGTTCTGTGAAGTCCAGTAGTTGCAAATCAAGCTGCATTCATCCATCCATTTTCTGCCACTGACTCTGTCGCTAGCCACGTCGTCCAGCTCTTTCTAAAGCTCCAGAGGCTCTGGGTCTACGCAGGGGTCTTTTTTCCCAGTTTGACATGCTAGGAAAACCTCCACAGAAAGGGGTCCTATTCAGATGTCTGAACCACCTGAACTTGACTTTCATTGCAAAGGGGCAGCTGCTTCTGCATGTCCAGACTCCCTGTTCCAGACAACCAGTAGATGTTCTGTTTGTGCATGGATTAAACAAACAAGATTATTTTACCTATTTTTTTTTTACCTTTGGATAAATCCAGGCCAGCTGCTTCTCCCTGTGTCCAGTCTTTGTGCTAAGCTAAGCTATACCTATACTATAATAAACAGGTATGAGAGTGGTTTAGATCCTCTCTTCTAACTCTCAGCAAAAAAAAGAGAAACATATAATATAACTCCTTAACTCTGGGAAAATAAGCTACACTGATACTTTTTGGTACTTTTTTGGTACTGGGTTAAAAGGTTAATAATAGCACTAATTGACACTTGTAACAATAATCACTGTAATAATCAGTTTAGTAACACAAACACTTTCATTTTTGCAAATCATGCATTGTGAAGTGATTTAAAAAATGAAGTGTGATATGATTTTAGAGTTTATGTTTGTTGAAAAGTAGCTGCTACTTTAAGATATGATCCTCCCGTCACTGGCTGGTGAAAAGGAGTTACAGTCACCAAAGCAGAAATAAATTAAAGAAGGATATGTTTACAAAATCTAAAACATAACTCTTCTATTTATTGAGTGAATAAATCTGTTCTATTTACATAAGTGAGATTCAGATCATCACTCCAGCAGAAGACTCAACACAGTTTACCGAGGTCGTGCTGATCCAGGCTAATTGTGTTTGTGAGCCAAATTAGAAAAGTTAGATTTCTGTGCTTTAAGCTTCATCTATCTTATTAAATCTGCAAAAAAAAATTAATTTAGATGAGGTCAGATGCCAGTGCTGCTGTTTTTATGGCCATATAGTATATCCTGTGAGTCCACAACGTAACAAAATAAATGGAGCTTAAAGCAAAAGCTTAATCAGCTTAATTAAATATTAAAATATTTAAATAAATATTAAAGGATATGAAGCTTAAGATTTATTATTACTCCTCTATTTCATCATTCATGATGCCCTTTGTGCCACACCCTTTGGCTTTGGCTGTTCATTTATTCCCCCGCTTCTGTCTATTAACCTTTAAATTTAAAATCTGAGACCCTTCTGGTTCACAACATCCAGTCAAGTCGCCCTAAAAATCACTTACCAGTCTCTCTTTTCTCCGTCCTGTAGCACCCCGCCCACCTCCACCTGACACCCAATCACCACCTTCCCGACCAGCAGCAGCATAAAGACTTCATCCACAAACAGAATGGTGATCTTTGAAGTCAGGCAATTACTCATATAGGCCTATAAAGACAGTTTCAGACTCAAATCAGAAAGAATGACAGCATCTGTACAAACGAGCAAGTAGTGAGCTTACAAGCATCAATAAAGCTAACTATCTAACAAGTGAGTGTGAAGTTCCTCCCACTGTGTCTACTGCCAGGAAGTCTGAGTGTCTCTGTATACACAGAGTCTAATTATTGAGCTCTGTTTTTTTAGGACATAAGAGAGTAGGTTATTCACACTGGAAGTGTTGGTACCAAGCTGGAAGTAAAGCAATTTGTGTTTCCAAAATATTGGGTTGTAAGCTACATTAAAGGATAGGTTCACAATTTGTCAAGTCTGTCTTAAAGGGGACGTGTCATGCACATTTCCAGGTCTATAATAATATAATAATAATATTCTGGGGCTCTACTGGAATATCTTGGTTTACGGTTGAAAAATCTCTTTATTTGTCTTGTACTGGTCCTTTAAGCAGCCCCTCAGTTCAGCCTCTGTTTGAAACAGGCCGTTTTAGCTCCTGTCTCTTTAAGGCCCGCCTCCCGATGAGCCCACTGTGTTCTGATTGGTCAGCTTTTGGAAGCTTCCTCCTGCTCCAGATCTCCTCCTGTGATCTGACATCATCACGAGGAGGAAGTAGAGGCAAACAAAATGTTGAGAAGCAGAAGACCTGACGATTTTATGTACATTCACCTCAAGTTTTTGAACTTCGATTATGTTTCAAAAGCAGGAAAAAAGTGTCACACACGCTGGCTCCTCCTCCTCACTGATTCCAGTGATCAGCATGTCACTACAACCCTTGGTGTGCGTTACTTCCCCACTATATACTTTGACCATGTTTAACACAGACATTCAACATTATAACAGTATATAAATGACAGAAAATCACAAAAACCATGTTCCCTTTAAGTATATTTACACAATATTATTGCCTACCTTTATTTTCTTCCTCTAAGGTTTTTTTTTCTGTTGTTTTGTTCACAACACTGCGAGTAGTGTGGTGGAAATCAGCCCAGAGGGAAAACCACACACTGACTGCCGAGGATGACGGAGTGCTTGAAACAACAGAAAGTGACCTAACAGTAAGGTGTGATCCGAACCATTTGAGACCAGTGTCTGCGGTAACAAATCACCGTTCAGGACATTAAGTCGAATTCCATGGTCTACGGTGTAAAATGGCACCCTGAGACCGAAAGTATTAGAGCAGCAGCAGCAGCAAGGAGGAGAAAAATGTCTCCACTTTAAGGAGGGCAGCCCCGGTGCAGTTCAGCGCTAATCCTTCCTCAAATATCTAAAAGTTGAGCTTAATATTAATAAAATATATACCGGTTGACAGGAAGACGCCTGGAGGAAGGAGGCCTGTGATTGCTGGGGGCAAATCCAAATTCTTTTCATTTTCAGTTTTTTTTTTTTTTTTTGAGAGATTCAGGAACAACATGTTCAAAATAAGAGGCACCAGAAGCCAAGGGAAGATTAATGATTGATTGCATACTTTGACCATCTGTTCCAATGATCTGTTTTTTTTTTTTTTTGGGGGGGGGGGGGGGGGGGGGGTTGGCGTTTAATTGGAATAACATCCTGAAGGCAGGACAGGATTTTCATGGGAGATACAGTTTTCTTTCAGAGGAGTTGAAGCTTCAAAACAGTGACGCAAAGCATGACAGGAATGTCTCAGCCGGCAGGGGAAGTATACAGTAGATGATGATATTCTCCACCTTTTTTTTTTGGGTTTCATAATTCAAAGAGCAGGAAAATATGGAGGCTGACAGAATTCAGATTTCTAAGATAAGCAGAGCACAAAAGCTGCATGGAATTTTAAATTGGTCATTCTCACCCTAAATGCTGAAATGTCTGATTGAAGCCAATTAAATTCTGCAGTGACTGTAAACAAACACAAAGTCCAGCATCACTCAAAAATCCATGACTGAGTTTCACTAAATTAAATAAAGAAAAAACAGAAGCTTTTCATTGAAAGCCATTGACCATGTTTTTCTCTCTCTTATTATTCTCCTATGACGGAAAAGTTTGAAATCTTTACTTGACAATTATTTACTTTCCTTATAATATAATTATTTAGTGATTGCAGCAAAGTTAACTTGTAATGATGTTGTAATTAAATTGTTATCTCAGGAAATAAAAACCTTTGTGTAAAAATATAAAAGCCACAAAAAAACTGTTCCCCTCATATCTTTTTTTTGCAAAGAAAACTACTTGAGAGTCAAACACAGGCGGCTGTTTTCAGAGAAGAAGCTTTATAAACTGACACAGTTAGCTGTAGACTAGCTGGTGAACATAGTGGAGTATTTAGCAGCTAAAGAGCCAGATATTTCCCTCAGGAGTTGGTGGAGAGGAGAAACAGAAGCTAAAAGAGAGTGAATATTGAACTCTCATTCACCAGATGGACAAAAACTCCAAATGAATGATAATGCTGGATATGTAAATAGCAACAGTTTGCTAACAAGTTCAACATATCAACTTAAAAGGTGATGATACAGTGGATAATACAGGTTTAATTAGATAATTAGAGATGACTAACGTCTGAAATAGAAGTTGTGTTGCATGTTGTTTTGCAAGGATCAATAAATAAGCAGATTCATATTTATTTCTTCAACAAACACTGCATTTTTTAAAGGCTAAATTAAGTTAAAAGTGTTGCATAATACATCAGTGAAACTGGCTGCAGGCTACTTCAATGATACACTGACTTTTTAATTTTTCAGATTATTATTGAAGAGTGAATTTGTATGCATCTTCCCATCTCTGATATGGTGAATACTGTTTTATATTATTTAGCTACAGGTAATGAATAAGCCTTCCTTGGGCGGTTTTTCTCTCCCTGCATGTATTTTGTTATTCTGATGTCTTTTTTGTGTATTGAGCTTTTTTCAAAGTAAAACTCGAGTTGAGTGCAATGAGAATATTGCATGTATTCTTCAATAGCTCCGGACTGGCCAACAATAAAAGACCTTGGACTGTGCTGTTGTGTTCCCAGGTGTGAGATCGTGTAAATCCATTTAGCAGGGCGGTGTTGAGCACCGCTAGACAAAGAAGTGTGAAAAACTTAAAGACTGACAGTTAAGATATGTCTTTTATCTTTGATTTCAGTTATCAATTATATGCAGTTGGGTGTGATAATAATAGATATATATGGATGAGGTATGCTTGTGCTTTAAAGATCGCAGTGAGCTTTATATGATATCTGTTGAATTGGGGAAATTTACTTTTTAAAGACATTGTGAAGGGCGGCTCTCATACCGATGAAACAAACACACCCATGCGCTCTAGGGTGCACTCAAATCCACACGATTTCACACAGTTCTGCATTAACATCTTCTGCATGACAATAAAATACTCCCAAGGCTCCCCCAAAGCAGCAAACAGTCCCATTTAACAAATTTAGCTTATTCACTTGGGCAGAATTGGCTATAAAACATTAACCTTGTAATTAGGCTGCTGGTGAAAATGTGCAGTAAAGAAGAGGAAGAAGAAGAAGTGGGCAGATACAGTGTATCTTCCACAAGCACTTGTTTGGTGCAAATATCAGTGTTGGCATCAATTAACACTCCACCTGCAGGGTGTCAAACAGTGGTTTTATTTAGCCTGTGTTGACTCCCAGGCGTTGTGGAGTGATGTTAATATGCAGTTATCTACATGTGTAATGCAGTGGTAGGATGTGAAAATTAAAACTTGCAAAGAACAGAGAGGGGGGGGATTGTGGAGCAGGTGTTCAGTATCGACTAGAAAAGCGAAAGTTAATAAGAACGTGGCCCTGTTTTCTACAACACAAGCGGAAACATAAGTGCATACTCGCAACATGTGGACTACCGAAGAAGTAATCAGAGTGGGCGTAAACACAAGTTCGACTGCGACGCCTCACCAGAAATACACACAACATCAGTCACATGACTTAACCCGCCTCGGTGCAAGCTGCTTCGTTTAGCCGGGAAAATCCCAAACAAGCTCAAGTGCAAAAAAAAGAAAATGTACTACTGCCAAGTAAATGTTGCATTGCGACTGTGCTACTGCTGAGTTCGTGCCAGCACAAAAAAATACATCTCAATATTGTGTTTAACCTTTGATTCTGGTTATTTCTCCCATTTAGTACATCTGATTCAGACACCAAAGCATCTCATGACCACAATCCTTCCATCACCTTTAACAAATGGTTTTAGTTGTCTGTAACACCTTTACCATACTTTACCTGTCAGGATTCTGCTGGAATGATGAACTAAAAGATGTTCACCTTGAACATTTTTCAGATTCAAACGGTATCAACGATGAGAATTCAGAAGACAGATTGAAGCTCAAACATTTGTGCTGTTTTGTTTGTCTTCTCTTTGGACACAGAAAAAATATATCTGACAAAAAGAAGGTGACTGAGCATGACGTAGTTTCTTCAATCAGTGCAATACATACAGTATGAATGATTTGTCTGACACGTTGAAGGAAAATTTGCCCCAAAAATGTATTTTTTTAAAATGCAGAACACATACTCATGAACCTATTTTCTAGGAGAGATATCTGAAGCCTGTGGTTACTAAAAAACTGGATTATTTATACCAGATTTGTTTGTGTTTCTTGTGTTAAAGAGCTGCAACTCACTACTGCACAGCCACCATGGACCAAACCAGCTGGAAAGACTCATTTATTAGTAATTTCCTTTTCATGGGGGGGGGGGGGACGACTAACTGCAGGCCCGATGCAGGTTTGTGGGCCATCACTTATGGTTGTCTGAGCTAACTGCAGCCTCTTGGCTTGCTTACTTTAAATGCCACTAATGTGGCAGGAACAAACCACAGAGGAAATAGATGTAAGAACATGGGAGCACTGATGGAAATTAGCTTCAGGCTCTGCTGCAGGAACAAACTCTGTCTGCATGTTTCCTGTCGGTAACAAAACTCGCCTCCCTCTCTTTCATTTTATGGCTTTTCATATGATATGAGACACAATTTAGGTCAGAGACCTTCTACAGGATATGGATACATGACCTGAATATTGTTGCAATCTATCAGCTGACCAATTCCACAATTAAAGGAATATTCCACATGAAATCAGTCTTTCTATTAAACTACAAACATTTTAGCAAACATACTCCAAGCAACAATCATTAAAAAGCTAACCATGTGACTATGTTGACATGTTGTAGCAAATTTGGAACATAGTGAGCATATAGATGGACCGAGGAGAAGTATTCTGTGACTGATTTAATGTCCGTATCTGCTATGTTTTAATGCAATCTATGTGTTACTCAACGTTTGTGGAGAATGTTTTCGTCCTTTTTCTGCAGTGAAAAGTTTTGTGCAAGACCACAGTCACAGATATCTCTGTAGGACAGAATATTTAAGAGCCACCATCATCATGCCTACAGGGGCTGAGTAACTGATGCAAAAAAAAAACATGTAGATTTTTCAGTATCACCTCAGTCAAAGTCATTGCAACAGTCATTACTCCCAAGATGCTGAGACAGCACTTGTATCCTCCAGTAAAATGTGTAAGAAAGAACTCGATCATGATTTATATATGACCCTTAACCTCTAACACATCCCAGACCATGTTTGGCCCAAACAAGTCTAGTTGGTGGAGAGACAGAACAGTCTAAATCCAACAACATGAGAAAAATCATATTTTACTGCAACATTTTCAGCTGTGTTCTGTCAAAAATTATGTCTACTCATATGGATTTAATACAACACTGTACTTACACTACAAAACAAATTATATATGGTACTAAAGTAGCATTTACATAGCAGAAAGTATAAATATAATGTAAAAAAAAAATAAAAATCTGTGTAAAAATGGCCATAATAGTGCAAGCTCATATACAGCCCTCTTAAATTGCATATTTTACAACGTATATGACTCATACATATTGTCTTCATTTTCATATGTATGAGTCATTTTCATATTCATATTTTCTTCAGGGACGTGTCCATGAACAAGATATTACTGTCAATAATAAATGAAGTATAAGTCTATTTAGCTTGTTTCTGTCTTTTAATCTCCACTGTGTTTAGAAATTCAGACATCTTAACCCACTCCTCCCAACCCCCTCCACCCCCCCGAGCCTCCGAAAAAGCTATTTGAAGTTGCAAGTTGCGAAGAAGCGATTCATTTTAGTCATTAAATCAAATGCGCATTATCTCACAGCGCCCAAACAAGCATTAATCATCAGGCATAATCTCGACAGGTAATCTCCTCTCCCCTCTCGAACTCGCCTGTGAAAGAAATAAATAAATATATTTACAGCGCCCGTTTAGGAGGGAGAAGGCATCCTTGCGAAATGATGTCATTACTGCTGAACGATAGCTCCCACTACTGCTGTTAGCTGTTGAAAAAACAAGTCGGTGTATTCAATAGGCTGTAGCTCAAGATCAAAATCAATAATAATATTCTTGGGCGAGTGAGTCTAATGGTCGGAGAATCCCATCACCTACCAGATGCCTTCAGGCGGCCGACGCTCTTGTGTGCTACAGTTAAGAAAATCACTTCATCAACTTTCCTGAGGGGTTTTTCCTGACACACACACATGCAGAGGCACGCGCAAATACACACACACACACACACGAGCGTACAGCAGAAGTTTTGTGTTCGTGCAAAGCCCATCTTTTTGATATTATTCACAGAGAAGCGTTAGGAATGGATCCATATCAGCGACTTTTTTCTGGTTCCCCGAGGAGATTGAAATAATCCCGGATGATGACAGTTTTGACTTTCCCGGTTTGAGATCAGATGAGAGTCGAGTCAAGACAGAAGCGTCTCTCTCTTCTGAGTTTCCTCCTCTCTGAATCTCTCTCAGGATGCCGGCTAATGAGACTGCAGAAATATCAGCACAGCTCTTTGGAAAAGGTGACGCAAAGACACAAAGATTATTCAAAGCTCCACGAGGAAACTTAACACCTTGGCAGCTTTGCATCATCGAACTTAGGAATCAGTTTAACATAATATCTGTAAATCACAAAAATCTTCCATCCTGAAATATAATTTATACGTTCGTGTTATTTCATTAACAGTAATTAACAGTAAACACCTCACGCTGTGGCAGGAATTTTAATACATTCTCAAGGCACTTGTGGGAGTCATAAATATTAAACATACATAATGAAATTTGTTGTTTTTTTCACCGTCCTTCTCTCACCTCTTTTATTAACAACTTGCCAACTTCTGCCCACAGAATTGAACTGAACGCTCCATTATAGACGGTGTTATGCAAGTCGTTGAGAGAAATGAATCCATTACTAATTAATGGATTTACACAAATCATAGACAGTGCTAGGATGGTGCTTACAACAACCCCACTGTAGCTCCACCAAAATATTTAACATATAAAATCATGTCTAAGTTACTTCATTAAAGGACAGGTTCACAATTTTTGAAGTCTGTCTTAAAACAACAGTCAGGAGTCCAAATGATCATTGAAACATGTTTTTTTTGCTGTAATCATTCCTCCTGTTCATACTGACCGTTAGAAGATCCCTTCATAATGCACTTACAGTGTAAGTACACATTTGAAGGGGATCTCAAGTTTTGGGTCTTTGACTGTTTAACATAGACAGCTGACATCATAACAATAACCAAAAAGCACATTATTTCCCCTTTAAATTAACTGTTATTCAGTCTGCTGTGGTACATTAGCAGCGTGATTAAAATGCATCAGTTAATTGTCAAACAACCTTGTCAAATCAACTAGACACAAGTGAAACCAAGACGGTGGAGACGACATGTGACAGGCTACAGTTAGCGCCTCTGGTGCAACTCACTCCTGGCAGTGTTGTCAGTGACGTTAGCCGGCTGGTAGCCAGAGGAAGGGTGCTGGTGGAAAGCCATGAAGAGGTACCCCGAGTGCAAATGGTATATGTTTCATTCTGGAGGGAAGCTACAAACAGCATGTTCTGTGTAATTTGGAGTACTTGTTGGAAAAAATTGTGATTGTTATTGTTGGTGTGTAAAAGAAGCCTATAGTGAATTTGGTATTGGCTAACTTGGTTAAAAAGTCAATATGCCACATAAAGAAGCAGCCTTGTTTCACATATTATTGCACCATTTTGGTTTTTGGAGGATAACTTCTGTCCAAACTTTTTATGACCAACTGTATGTTATGTTGGAGAGCTTTTCTCTTGAATCATTTGTTTGCTGCTCACAGTTGTGTTTGTGACTCCTTGTGGGTGGTGAAGTGTATAATATGAAGGGTACTTATTTCGCTTAGGAAATTTTTGTCAGGAGATTTCTTTCTAATGCAGCCCTGCAATTTAGACCAATACAGAAAGTTTATTTTAAAAGTTTTGATGCGTGCGGCTGTAAGTGAAACACTATTAATTCGGTGTTCGTCAAAGCCCTTTCAGCAGAGTAAAGTCATGGTGAAATTACAGCTGCTGTCCCCAGATACTCATAACTAAATGCATGCACACACATCTTGTACACACACACACTCCCTTTCTGTACTTGTCAGAGCATTAGTCTCTGTCAAAGTGTCTCTCTTCCATTTTAAACCCCAGACGAGACTCATGCCCTGCCCTCGAATCACGGAAAGTGAGTGAGTCTGCTGGGCTTTAGGAGCTGAGTGTGCCTCCTCTTCGTCCCACTTCTCCCTCTTCTTTTTTGGCTGTGAGTGAGTGACTGAGTGAGTGATTAAGTTACACCATTGGTAGGGTCGGCCAAGTGTTTCCAAGTGTTTCCTCATTGGCCGTTGCTCTTTCAAAATGAATCGGCACAAGATGGTAGAAGCGGAGGACAGCAGCATGACTGTGTTTCCTGTTGTGAGCTCTGAAGCTCTCAGCTCCGGAGTTAAATGCAGTGAAGTCGGCTAAATTCCTGTTTAAACAGACATGTACCAGCGTCTCTAACATCACTTCCTTTGCCATCCAGTGTGATTGACTCTCCAACTAGCAGTGCTGGCAGCAGCCGGCAGGAGAGACGCTCCATGGTATGTTTGGATTTTATAATTGAACTAAAATCAGGACGCAAGCTTTTTATTTCTGTAACATTTTCACATCACAAACGATGAACAACAGCATTAAAACACAAGTCTTGCAGGTAAAACATGAGACTCATGCAGCTGTTATATCAGGTTCGCTTGATTTGACTGTAACTGTGGTAACCAGGTGGAGATGATCCTCCTGAATTGGCACCCAAAATGCTGCCAAAACTTTCATTTACAATTTCCACCGCAGCCTCCATGATCATCGACCTGGAAAGAGGCAGGAAAAAAAGCACATAGGGACACGAGGGCACAGTTAAAGCACCCCCAAAATAACCATCACTCTGACAAAAACACTCAATGCAGAGTGAAAAACGAGAGACAGCCGCAGAGTGGAACAGATGAAAGAGCAGGGGGAGTTAACAGAAATTAGAATAGTTATAATTAAAATAAGTTCTCTTTCAAATCAAACATCCCAAGATATGAGTGGAAAGTATTGTTCTTGCAACTGTATTTATAACCTTCCCTTTTTGACTCAAACGTTGCTTCAGTGCACTTTACCAACAAATATTACTGGGACCACTACAGAAAATTGCAGATGAACATTTAATATCCAGGAACTCACATTATAGACGCTAACTCTGACTAACACAGTAACATATTGGTGACAATTTCACACACTGACACAGTCCAGCCGTATACTAGGCTTTGACTCGTCTTGTTGTCATTATAAATCAGCATTCACACTGAGCGTCCTCCTCATTCTTTCCGTTAAGAGCATTGTGTTGGTGCAGAGTGGGTTCCTTTTCCCAAAAAAAATGCTGGGTCATCCAGGAAAGCAGTTGAACTTGGCTCAAGTTTTTCCATAAAGCAGTTCAGCATTATGCATCAGCCAATCGAGTGCAAGTTCACGTTCCAGGCAGGCAGATTACCCACCCTAAGTGCTATTTCTACTGCTCATCAACACCAAACATCAAATTATTGCTGCCATGGTAACTTTTCAAGCCCCAAAATAGTATGAACTGTTTGGCAGTGTGTTATCTCCCTCTCACCATGTAAAGCTTCACTTTCATTTTTGTCAAGATCTTTTTCATAGTGCTTCTTTTCAATGAAAAAAATAAAGCAAAACATTTTTATGCTTGATGTTATAATTCAGATGTTAGTGCCACCAATGTGATTATATATTATATAGGTATTATATCCTGTGGATGCTGTTGTGTGACATTGATTCAACTGATTATGCAGATTAAGGACATCTGATTAATAGTCACATGAGATGATGGGTTTTATATATCAAGTGAGATATTGTGTCATGTTACACATTGAAATTTTTTACCACACTGTGTATAGTAATGTCAGTTGGGCAGTCAGTCAGTCGGTCAGTCCATTGCTTTGGTCCAGACTGAAATATCTCAACATCTACTGGTTCGATTGCTGGGAAACTTTGTCTTGACATTCATGGTCCTCAGAAGATGGAGCCTACAGACTGGCAATCCTTTGACTTTTCCACTAGCGCCATCATGAGGTTCACATTCGTGGTCGTGTGAAATGTCTGTACAAATATTGGATGAATTGCTGTTAAATCTGGTGAAGACATTTCTGTCCCCCTCTGGATGAATTGTAATAACTTTGGTCCATTATGACTAAATACTTGCAAAACTAAAGACATTTCCATCAGTCTCAGTTGTATTTTGTGCTCAGTAAATTTTGGCATGGTAACGCATTAAACTAAGATGGTAAACGTTATACCTGCTAAACCACTACTGTGCACAAGTACAGCCTCACAGAGCCACTAGCATGCTGAAGACTCTCAGTCTTGTTTAATCTGCTGACATGAAGTAAACAATTGAAGAGGTATGTGATATTCATCCATCCTTTAGTGTGCGAGAGTCTTTACTGTTGTGAACCTTTTGACCACAACAAAAAGTGTTATTTAACATTGTTACTCATCAAAAGGCACTGTGATGAGCTCAACCTGTTGAATGCATTTCCTTCCTCATAAAACATTTGCAAAGCTGATTATTAAGAATTTTAAGCATTCTTCCTCTTCTCCACCTTTACCGGTGAATTGCTGCGTTTCTTGGCACATTACAGCCACCTGTAGGTTAAAGGAACAGTGTGAAACGTTCGTCAGGACTGTATATCGCGCCTTACCTGCAACAAGACAGATGACAACAAAGCAGGAACCAACTCATAAAGAAAACTGCTCCGTATCACTCCTAGAGGTCAGAAACTCCACCGGATACCTTTAATCAAATGGAAACAAGTGAATGAATTGCAGCGAATCCACAGAGAACTTAATCCTCATGTCATTCACACCTGGAGAAAAAATTGAAGCAGCCCAGACCCCAAAATCATACATCACAGTGCAAATATAATGATTACTCAAGGATGACAAAATAGTACTGAAGGAAAGCTAAAGGGAAACAGGGATGCTTGAATCACTCTTAACAGCAGTCTCTGTGTGTCTGTTTGTCTCTATCAGCAAAATCTTGTCAGGATTGATGCTCTAATCTATCAGGGTGTTTATTCCTCAGGAGGCTCAACTGAGTTTCTTAGCTGAACTGAGTTTGTTTACATTTGGAACAAACTTAATAAGCCAATGCATCAAAAGTGATTTAAGTGCTAAGTTGCCTGCGGCCCTCAAGAAACTGCATCCTGATTTGTTGCGATTTGTTTGTATTTTTTCAGAAGTTGAGTGACTCAGGAAGGTTTTTCTTTTCTCTGTGGCCTCTTTTAAAAGGAAAAAAAAGCTCAAGGTTTCTACTTGCATTCAGCTTATAATTTCTCATAGCGTTCATTCCAGTTTGAGGCTGTTACTGCTGCAGCTTCGACATCTTCTACCTCTTCTACCGCTCCACACGATGCCTCCGCTCTACCTGAGTGCTCTGATAGTGACAGCGGCAGGAGTCTCCAGGGATCGTAGTGGATTAGCGTCATGACCTCTTGTGTGTCTTTGATTCCTCCTTTCCTCTGTTCGCCTCTCCTTCCTCCTCACAGCTCATCGATCTCTTTCCTTCCTTACGTTCTACCCCCCCCCCCACCTCCCATCATCTCCTCTCCAGCGGCTTCCATCTCTCTTGTTTCTCCCCCCGTGCTCTTCATATTCCCTTGTGTCCTCTGTTCACCTCTCTCGAAATTTGCCTCGCCTCTCCTTCTTCTCGTACAGCGTACCGCTCAGGGACTAGGAGCTTCTCAGCAGCCTATAAAATCACATAAAACACCATTTCTCATAAAAAAGGAAAGCATGCTTAACATTACTGAAGTTCCCACGGGGAGGATTTTGAAAATGTAGGAACATCAGGCTAATCACAGTCAGAAGACGTTTTGTTATGTGCCGAGGATGTTCAAAAGAAAGCTGGAAATCCTAAGTCATTGCAAGAAACCTGAGGTTGATGGGGCATAGGGGGAGGAAAAATCAATGTTTGTTATTACAGGAATGGTTGAAGAGATGCAATTTGGACCAAGAGGCAAAACATGACGCTCTGATAAGAACCATGTATTGTAGTTACATCCTGTTTAAAGGAGAATGAGAATGCTGCAGGCCAAGTTCTCATAGAAAAGAGAAGTTTTTCATGGAAGAAACACCTTCTCTATCGAATCAAGTCGATATCACTTGCAGCAACTGTTCTGAAATCATCATTTTATTCTCTCACTTTCTCTACTTTCACTTTCTCTTCTTTATCTTTATTATACTGCATCTCTCATACACTCAAACGCAACAAAAAGCTTATTTCTCTCAGCAGCTTTGCTACCAAGCTGAAGGTATATATTTGCTTCACTGTATGTCACACTTTTGGTGTTTTGTTCCATAAAAATAATTATAATAATTAGTATATTACTATAATTATTATAAGCCTGGCATAACCATAAAACAATCAATTCTGTTCTAGGCAAGAAAAAACTTCAAACAAAATCGTGAAAAATCAGCTATGACCAAATTGGTGGCAAATAGTAAAGTATTTGATAAAGTCTTTGCATAAATCTGATTAGTCTATCCAGGACTTTGCAGCAGCTTTTCAAAGCCAACTGTGCTGCAAAATGTTGGGCTTTTAAAGAAGATTTGTAGTAAATTGCAGCAATAATCAGAAAAGACAAGTTAGCTGCAACAAAATGTGTCGGTAGCTGATAGCCTGTGCAGTTTAAATAACTTACCACTTTATTTTATGGTTTATTTATCAGGGATGATGCACAATACATTTATCAGACTGGATATAGCTGAAAGCAAATTCTGATCTCTCATCCCTGGGCTGAGGCAGTAAAACTTACAGTAAATATAACATACTGGGCCTTGAAATATACTGTACATCATAACACATCACTGTTACAACCACAATAAAAAAAGGTACTGTTTATCAACTAGCCACCATAACATCTGTAATCATGAAACTGTAACCGTCTAATTCAGCTCCCAGTCCCAACTGGTTGGTTTTAAGCAGTCAATCAGAGATGCTTCAGTTTTACTAACTTTAAAAATGGTCATTTGGAAGATGTTGGTTGTTACAATACAGTTTGTTTATGAACATTGAGGATGTTTGGCTCATAAAAGTGACTCTAAATCAGTTGACTTTTATGTGGAAAGCTGCAGTATTTGGTGAAGGCTTCTTGCAGTTTGACAATTTATGACATAATTGCATTTTCAAACCTATAGTTTGTTTGTTGGCTCGGTTTGTCTCACACAGAAAAAAATCAAGCAGACTGACATTCATCACTAAAAGCCAGGTGAGACAGTTCACCAACTCACTCAGTGGTTAGTTGTATCTGGGGAGACAGAAAGAACGTAACCACAGAAAGAAGGACACGAAGAAGGTCCTCTGGCCACATGCAACGTTCTTCACTGTCCAGGTTGGAGCTTGATTCACTCTCAGACTAGCTGCTAGATAAAGTTTGTTTGGGGTTGGAACAAGACCACATTATCAAAGGATCTCGGTACAGTTTTGGTCCACACCAGAATGCGATCGCTGTGTTCAGATCTGCCCAAACTAATGATACCAAGAAGGAAAACCAACAAGAGTCCAATTCAACCTGACTTAACAAGGCTGATTTGAAAACGCCTTTAAAATGCAAAATATCTCAAACATTGCAGGGAATGATTGAAACTCTTGGAGGAACTAATGAATCAGTTGAACTTCTATTTGATAAAAAATGAAACACTGATTGGCTGATAAAGCAGTGTATCCATTCAGTTTTACATGTGTTATTTAAAAATGTGTTTAAAAAAGATGTTTTTTAAAATGTGATTTAAAGCTCACAAATAAAATATGCTATTTATGAGGGATAGTATGATTAATATTTCATCTCTAAGTTGACATGATGATGACATATTTATGATGTTGATGTATTTTTTGTCGGGAAAATGAGCTCAAGAAAGGCAAAAGAAAACAAATTTCATTCATGCTGTTCACACCTACAGCGCTGTCACATTACTGGACACAAGTTGTCAAATAAAAGCCAAAAGAAAGTTGTTTGTCATATGAGCTGTGGGGAGATTAATGGACTGAAACATGTTTCTTTACTCACTTCACTATTTTCCAAACAGTCTTGTTGCTTTCAACATTAAGACAAATGACAGTGACCACACATTTGGAGACAGCCGCTTGGATCAGCTCACAGAATGTGTAGTAAGCATAGCGTGACGGCTCTATGCCGCGAGGACTTTGTTTTTCTATCTGCCTTTGCATTCTTTTTTATTTGCCGCATCATTAAGAAGTCCAAACAGAGGCAGGAGACGTTGGAAGAGGCTGAGATGTCAGTGACAGCTTTGCGACGCCAAAAGCTCCTGTGGCGTAAACATGCCGGAGAGCGTCTCCGTCAACGCGCCGGACGGACGACAGGAGACGTCTCCTTTCAAGAAGATTACTCTCACTGCCCCGGGAGGCCTCGTCGGGGCGGCGTAGTAAAGACGAGAGAATGTCTCTATGTCAGCAGTGTGACATCACGTTGACATCACAGCATGGCGGGTTTAAACTGCGCTTCATTAGATCACACAAGCGTTTAAAGGTGCAGTATGTAGTGTTTAGCGGCATCTAGCGGGACGCACTTGGCATAAATGGAGTTTAATATTCAT
Organism: Thunnus maccoyii; assembly: GCF_910596095.1. Classification (NCBI taxonomy): domain Eukaryota; kingdom Metazoa; phylum Chordata; class Actinopteri; order Scombriformes; family Scombridae; genus Thunnus; species Thunnus maccoyii. The sequence continues at coordinate 5,071,387 of NC_056546.1, forward strand.
AAATACCTTAGAATGAGCCCTTTCTATCTACATAAGGAGCGGATCCTCTTCCACGGAGCCACCATAGGTTCCCCTACACACTTGAAAGGGGATTGTGAGCGTAGGGGTTTTCAGTTGGTTGCAATCTGCAGACTCACCACTAGATGTCACTAAATCTTACACACTGGTCCTTTAAACTCACAGCAGGATTAATGAAAGAAAGTTTTCAACTTTTCAGCTACCTTGCTTGTCATAATCTACACATAATTAATAACAAAATTCAGAAAAGTTTTGATTAATATTAAATAAAGATCAAAACACAATGAAATATGCAACGTAAGTGTACCGTAGACAAAATGTCAGTGTAACTCTGAAACGAGTGTAAAAGTGCATTTTAAGATATTTGCATTTGTGAGTCTGCTTGTTTCACAGAGAAGGTGATCTGAGACCAGCAGGCTTGCAACCAGATAGCATTTACCATTCTCCTTTGATTTGAGGCAACACAAAGTATAATCATAAAGTCTGTTTATTAAAATTGGATTTTTTCCCCTCTTTAATATGCTAAAAGGCAATAAAAATGTATCATCACAATGTCTCGCCACTGTAATTGGATTTTTTTATCATCAAGAACCAAAAAGTAGATAAACTGAACACCTGGTTTACAATTATTGCTGAGCTGAAGACACAAAACAGATTAATCACACAGTCAAATCCCCACTTCACAGCTACCTTTAGGAAAGATTTACTTTTTTAAACGTACAGGTGCTGCATGTATCGGCTTAAACCATGAAGCATGTTTGAAACATTGCAAAGCATCATGTTTGTCCTTGTTCATAACTTTTACCAATTATTTCACTAACTGAGACACCGAGAACTTTAGATTTCAATAGTTTCATTGAGATAATGAAAGAGAGCTGATATGTTGATGGATGGGTTGGAGAACCTGATGAAGGATTAGTGATGGGGGGAGGAAAGGGGGTGAGGTGTGAGAGTTGAGGAACATAGAATGGAGGGTTGAGGGACAATGATGGATGTATGGCATGTCGACTGGACGATGACTGCCGACAGTAGGGAGGTAGGAGGGAACAGGGTGGAGAGGTTGAGACTCTGAGTGGGGGAACTGTCTCTCCAGTCCATCGCCTGGATAGAGCCCCCCTGTTCCTGTGTTAAAACGGAGGAGAGAGGATGGTTGATGAAAAGAGAGGGGTTAGGGTAGGAGGGACTTGCAACTGATACGAGGGGAGAAGAACGGACGGAGTGTGCCTAAATACTTGTGAGATGTGTACTCGGCGTGGTCTCTGTTCCCGAACCTTGTTTATAAATCTATAAACTTCATAAAATGACAAAAACAGATGTGAAACATTTATGCATCGAACCCAACAAAACTCTTGTGTGCTGGACTTCTTAGTGGTTGAACCTCAGACTGTTGCTGGCTTGTTTCAGACCAGATCCTTTTGGCTTTTCCTGATGTAGGAAAGATCCAGCAGTAACTGAGATGTTTGAAGATGAACTACTGTCTTTGAAACTGTCTTCAAACACATTATTTATCGAGCAACCAGTTGCAAAATGATCAAAAACTTCATCATTAGATTGGAAAGACGTAAAGCAGAAAGAAACCGGACAGTGATTTAGTGAAACGCTGGTGGAAAGACGTCTCAATGTGGATGTTAAAACTGAGCTACCTTTTTGTTGAAAGTTTTTTTTTTTTAAGATCAGCTCCAGACTGTAGCATCGTACAGCATCGGAGGTTCCCTGCTGCCGGCACAGCTGTCGATGTTGACAAATGGTTTTGATTTCTCAGCCCCCTAAAATCTATTACTGAGCTTGAAAAAAAAACCTCTCAGCTCTAGTCTCTAACAGTCGGTATTACACCATGACTACAGCCACAGAGACTCCATCATCTTTGTTTCAACATTTTTGTATTTTTAATCTTTATAACAGATAGTTGAGCACTTTTCTAAGCAGCGTTGCAAACTGCTTCACAAACACTGATACACAGATACAACAATGTGAACAATAATACTAGAAAACATGCTTGTATAGTCCTTGAAAACATAGTGTGTCAAAATGAAATGTTAAAGGGTCAGTTTACCTGAATCACAACAAATAACAAAAGATATTTTTTCTTCTAGTTGTATCAATCAATGAGGATAGTTTAATTTTTATCTGCCAAGGTTTTTCAGTTAGCCCCCCGAGACGTCTGCTTCTGCTCCGCTACAATGGAAGTGAATGCAATTTAATTTCAGCAGCGCAAAGCATTAAAAATGTTAACAGAATGTCTCTTTCCAATCTTTTTCTACCTTCAGTTGACTTAAAAACTGCACATAACTTTGATTTTAGTTTTTGTGCAGTATCACCAAGTCTGTATGCTGCATATGATGTTAGGTGCCTGTTTTATATGTTTGTTTTTGTATATGAGATAAATAATTTTTGCCTGTAATTTAAAGTAAGTAAAGTTACATATATCTACATGTTCTATATATAGTATTTTATATTGTTTCTGCTTCTGTTTATGAAATGCAGATAATAAAATTAACCATTGGTTGACACATTTACATCACATGAAAGCAGAGGTCCTCACAGGTTCACTGGTTTCCTAGTAACTGAGACCCGACGTGAGATCCTCTATCAGCTCTGATGCATCACAATCATCACAGGGGAAAACGTTGTTCAGCATGTAAACATGTGAAAAATGACACATGTTTCTGCTCTTTTGAACCATCGCTGCTCATTAATTGTTGGAGCATCATGACGCTGCCAGTCTGTCAGCGCTGCTGTTCTCTTTCTTTTTGGATTTGTGCAGATTGATTCATTTTGGATGTGGTGTAATTCTCATTTGAAACAGGGTAAGACTATCCTAGGGGTCCCTTTCCCATCTTTTTGGTTTTATGTTTGTTTGTTTGTATTTTTCCATGACATTTTTGGGTGGGCTTTCTAAAGGTCCAGTTTGGATCGGGTCCAAAATCCAAAGAAGATGAAAAGTTATGTGAACTTCTCTTGAGAATTGGCTCATTAACCCAAAAGGGGACTTTGTTCATTTCCTGCTTCTAACTACAAGTGTCACATTTTTAATAGATTTTGTAAAAACGGTGACTATTGTAGCCATGACAACGAAAGTCACCTAACTTTAAGGTGGTAGTAACTTTAACCCAGAACACATGTTTCTCTAACCTTAACAAAGTGATCATTTTAACCCAAACTATGATCTTTCCCTAAACCCAACCAGACCTTAACCACAGTGGTGTCACATCATAAAATATAATCACTTTTAACAGTGATTTGTAACAGACAAATTATGTCATCCTGCAGATTACTGCCGATAGAGGCACCAGGTTAGAAAACACTCTGGAGTGCATATAGTCAAACCACCACTATTAACTTGGACTTTTGTTACACTGTGAGACACGTACGCCGATGACCAATGTGGAGCTTTGGCAGCCAAAGACATCCAAGAAATGTCAGTAATTTAAAACCAAATTCTCACAGTGTGACTGCTGCTACAACCCAAACAACCAAGTAGCCAATTAACTACAAACAATCGGTAATACAGCATGAAATGACACAGAATATACTGGCTGGAACGGAAGACGGAATGAGAAATACATTTATGGGACAAAGTAGAAAACCGTCCATGCTTTGCTGTATTTTCAAAACACATGAGATGGATTATACAAGCTGATGACGTCTCTCTGCTCTCATACTTTCTTCTATTCTCATCGTAGCGCTACGATTCACTGTGAATTAAACGCAACATCTGATAACTTCAAGCTGACATCATGCAGTCAGACACAGATTTTAACCAATATTTTATTAAATCCATCTCGCACAGTGTGACATACAATAAACTTACACTATCGTGAGCAGTTTCATTAAATCCGTCTGAATTTTCTATCTGAAGTTTGTGTCTTTAACCTAATTAATTTGGTTTGGTTTGTCAGTAGGAACCGGTAATAAAAGAAAGGAGGAGATTGAAACTATGAACTCCCACTGTGACTAACAGAGCCTCAAAGCACCATTCTGCGTGTGAATCCCTTTCCCCAGTGTTCCCATCAGTGTGAAATAACTAGAGCCACGATTCATTACACCAGGCAATGTTTCTAATCGTAATAGATTCACACTCGAGTGTTTTTGTTGGATCACAGAAATTGACCTCAGGATCAATGCCATTGTAGATTTTCTTCTTCTTCTTTGTTTTTTTATGAAGCAGAACTCTGTTGACTTCTTTCTTCACTGAACCATCTTTTCTGATCTTACGCTTTGTTTCTCTATCTGTCCTTTGGGTGTTGCTCCATTCTTACATATATGCACATGCACCAGTGTTTGAGCCCTCGGTTCAATGTAAAGCCGAGCAACATTTCATGGTCTTTCAAACAGCTTTACATAAAACACTGAGACAACAGCAACAGATAAAAGGACGAGAAATGAGCTAAATCTCACATCTTCAGAGGAGAAACAGAGGAAGAGTGAAGAGAATAAAATGGCATAAAAAGTGAGAGAACGAATCGAATAATAGATCTGAAATAAATCAAATTTAATGAAAAGCAATGGAAAATGTACTAAGAAGACTTAGGGAGTCTACTACATCTGCAATAATTACACAATTAATCAATTAGTTGATCAACAGAAAATTAATCAACATATATTTTGGGAATTTTTTAATCATTTTAGTCACTTTTTAAGCAAAAATGCCAAACATTTGCTGGTTTCAGCTTCTTAAATGTGGTGATTTAATGATTTTTTTGTCAAACATGATGGTAATCTGATTTCCTTTGGGGTTTTGGACTGTTGGTCGAACAACAACAGCGACATATGAAGACTTCTGGGAAATTATTCTTCATTATTTTCTGACATTTTAAAGACAAAGCGATTAATCAACCAATCAAGAAAACAATCAGCGGAGTGATCAATGATGAAGATAATCGTTAGTTGCAGCCCTAAGAGTCTGCACTTTCCAGGATGGAGAGAAAAACAAAAAACCTACCGGGACAAAACATGTGAAATCAGCCAAAGTCTCTTACAAAGATCCTAAACTGGTGTCACTTTGAGCATTTCTACCTTATTCAATAAGGCAACACTGTTTAGAAAATGTGAGAAGTGTTAATTTGCCATTTAAAAAGGGCGCTTTTGCAACCAAAACAAAAAAAAACCCACTGTGCCACTAGCAGTTCAGACCAGCCAGGCACCTTCTGTACCACTGCTGCCAAACACTTTTAAGACTTTTGTCCTCACTTCCACCTTAAATGGCACACATGGATAATCAATATCTGAGTCCCATCTTGACTCAAAAATTCTTTTTTAACTTCTGTCTCACCTTTGGCCTCGTTAAATGCCAGGAAGGTACATCATCTCACAATTATATTATCCATTTAGACATCCCGTTTTTTTGAAATATTGCGTTTTTTTTTCCAAAAGGAGAAGATTGTTTAAAAGAAGTTATTAAATATTCATCTAGTACAGGCCAAACTTTTAAGTATTTTCTTTTTAGCATTTTTTTTTTTGCCAAATTAATGGACTGAAAACGGGATTTGAGATTGTTTTTCTCTGTCTCTGCTGCAACAAAAAAACATCATCTCCACACCTATACATCCACACAAACACACACACACACACACACATACACACACATACACACACATACACACATGTGACCTTTTCTTCACTAACAGGTTGAATGGAAAAGAGTAACAAATCAAAGGTAGTCTTTCAGAGTTTGGCATATTGACAGCTTCCCAGCAGGTAGAAAATTCCACTCAATAAACCATCTCAGTCCAGAACAGAAATCCATTTGGCTCAGGCCTCACCAACCTTTCAATCCATCAGCCAAAGGCAAGAACAAAAGCAGAGGTAGGAGGTAAGATGCCAAGGTGGCATGAAAATTCAACAACATACAGTAATTTCAAAAGCAAAAGAGCAAAAAATTGATGGAATTTGACTTAAAATCATCAAAGAGGTCTTCTTTTTCCTCTTAAAAAATAGTAATCTGCAAATGTACACTATCTAAGATATGAAAATGAATCCACCTGCGTGAAATTATGCTGCTTTGTCAAAGTTTGGATGGACAAAAAAATGTGACAATTCATGGAAAGCAAAGGTAAGAGGCAGGTTTCTTGAATTAAGATTTAACTGTTCTGTATATAAGCATCAATGAATCTTTTAGAAGCTCTCTGCAAACCAAAATGTGCTTAAATAAACAAAAAAAATAGGAACTTTTTTTTCCCCCACATATGAATAGTCCTTAAAATAGCCACTTCCTCTGTTGGACACGTGCATCCCGTATGGAATCGAATCTAGCTTCCAGGTTCAAAGGGGGGTTAGTTTGTACGAAGGTGACAGAGAGGAGGACACCTGCCACAGGAACATATGGGCCAACCAGGTCGTGATGAAATGGGATGTGACAGCCAAAGAGACCCCTGGAGATACACCTGAGCTGGGGTCAAGCACTCGCTGTGGAGGCATCTGTAGGCAGGAGGAAAGTCCCCAGAGTCAGATGATGCCGCTCCTCCTTCGCCGTCATATTTTCTAATTTTTTCATGTTCACGCAAGCCACCTGCATTACCTGCAACATTGTTAACACATGTGAGAAAATGGATATTTGTGATATCTTTGGGCCTTTTCTTCACCACCCAGAGGAAGAACTTTGTTGTTAATTTGCAGACATTTCACTGATAAAATGCAATAGTCTTTATTAAAAATCACACTACTTGAGATAAAAATTATAATGCACTAGCTGTTCATTTTGTACAACAACTAAACTACATTTCTGTGTCCTTTAAAATCCCAAAAAAACAGCTTCTATCAAAAGTTAAACTTTATTTTCAAGCACAAGTACAAGTACAATGCACAGCTTTAGCACAGAAACAGAAAGTCTCAAAGACTCACCAATAAGAGAGGAAGAAAAGCACAAAGTAGCCATTATACAAAGTATGATGATATCAGGCTTTGTGCATTTCATACGTCTGTGTGTGTGCAGGGAATGTAAAGTCCAAAAACAAATGTAAGAGATTATTCATCCCTGACGTTTCCTTTGCACCATCTCTGAAAGGATTCAGGAGGAAACATTTGTATTATTCAGTCTCTCAACCTCAAAGATCATTACTCCATAAAAACAGTCAAAAGTGCTCCAGCTTTTGTTTGGGGGTTCTTTTTAGTTTGAATAGCACGCTTTTAACACAGCCACAAAATGCAATGTGCTGTACAAAGAAGAGGACAATGAATCCATAAAAGCCAGTCGTTAATGGATTAACAAATGAGCTTAGCTTTCCAAATGTCACTGCAAAAGAGACAAAACAAAACAAAAAATGGTTCAAATCGATGATTTTCAATGCGACACATAAAATGCAGAAATGTTATATTAAGTTTGGCCAACTTGCCAGTCTATAGAAACACAAAACCAGTAACTGAAATGGGTTGAGCTACCTTAAAGTTGCATTAATTGATTTTTTTGAGCACTCAGGGGCAGCAGAACAAGCTGTAAACACACTGTTGACATATTAACATCATATAAAGTTGTTACAGCAAACATGCTAGCAAACAGGTGCCTATTTACACATTCAGCAGACACAGAGCAACATTAGCAGTCATGTTTCTGTCAATCAGCTTGAAGCCAACTTCTCTCTAGAGATACTAAGTCAATCATTTTTTTCATCAAGTCATTATGGTCTTAATCACTAAATTCAGACCCTCTAATACGTGTGCTGGTGGTCATTTTGGAAATTATTGCTCTGTTAATAAGATTTGAAGACTTATAGTAGATGTGATGTCTGCCGTGTGGGTGCTGATTGACAGCTGTGATTGATAGTTGCTGCTCTCCCCGACTCACACTGAGTCAGACTTTTGGAGCTTCTGTTAAAAGAATAAACTAAATAAACAGACATGCAGCTCTACTGTGTTTTATGGTTTTAAGAAGTTAGAATAACAAAACCCTCACGGGATGCTGTCACATAATATTTTGGTAAATTCATTGTTAATTGATTACAATTTAGCTAAAGTAGCTAATTTCAATCCAATTGCGCAGTGCTTGGTGTTCCCAGTAAGCTAGCATTAGCTTCGGTCCAAGGTAGTGGGGCGTTTGGATGGTCCTAAGCAGCAACTCCGGGCTTCAAACTGGCTCCAATGCAAACCAACACCTCGCGATGTCCATCTATATATGAAGTCTATGGTTTCTGTCCACCTAATGAATGCAAGTCCAATGTTCACGATCCATTTAGCTCTGTTTTGGTCTCCACCAGGGAAATATCTGGTTGTTTAGTTGCTACAGTAAATTCACCACCGTCACCACTTTGTCTGCCATTTGGTGATATAATAGGCATAATGGGTTTAACAGAACTTTCTTGCTGAAATAAGCCACCTGCTGCTGCTAGAAACAGGATTGATGAGAGCGGTGAGACAGCAGTGCACCTGAAGAATCACCTGTCAAATCTATTCTCACCTAAACTACTTTTACATTACACTGTCTCACACTAAATTTGGCACATTTACATGTGCCACCCCCCATCCCTCACCCCACCTTCCCCTCTGGCACAGGATGATATCATTGAAAGATTCATCATGAACTCCGCTGCACCACGTTTCCACAGAATAATCTAACCCAGCTGTACCCTCCCAACCCCGTGGAGCAAGTGTATGTTCACATGGCATTACAAGAGCGGGGATCTTAGGAACGGCAGATCTGCGCTCACGCTCTGTTTGATATGTAATGAAGAGACCTGTTACCCCATACTGTACATCTCAGATCATTAGTCGTCACTTTTGTCTATTTCTTATTCATTCCAGCTCCTCGGTGTCTTTGGAAGTGAAGCGTGAAGACCGTGGGAAGACTAGTGAGAAAGTCAGCGAGGAAAGACTTTTATTTCTTTATTTCTTCACAAGGCCGACTGTCTGTGTGGGCATGTGGCTGCGTGTGCTCCAAGTACTGAAAGATATCAGAGTGATCGTGACTTTTATTATCAGTCCTGTATTGCCCGGTGATTCCTATACTGAATGTATCTGGTTACATAAACGATTGTTGGTTGAATAACTGCAGGATTTGTTTTGCGAGGGCAAAGTATATTCATGTAATGTTTAAACTTATCCAATATTTCAATCCAAAGCATCATTAAAGGAATAGTTTGACATTTTGAGAAGAGTTAGATGAGATCGACACTCTCCTGACTGGAGCCATTAGCTTATCTTAGCTTATCATAAAGTCTGGGTTAGCAGGGCAGCTAGCCTGGCTCTGTCCAAAGTTAAAAAAAAAATAAGCTTACCAGCATGTCTAAACACTTTTGATTAAAATGTTGGATCTTGTTTGTTTAATTCATTCACACACATAACAGTTTAATCTGTACAAAAGAACAATTTGTGCTTTCACTGGGTTTTTATGTGATGTGACTATTTAAAAGCAAACGACAGCCAGTCGCAGTGACTACCTTGAGTGTTGTCACTGTGCTGTGCAGACAGATAAACTGTTATTTGTCAAGAAATATTTATAGCACGTAACTCCCCTAAAAGCACAAATTGTTCATTTTACACTTCTGTCTAAACACAGATTAAACAGACACGATACAACATGTTAATCAGTGACCTTTAGACAGGGCCGGATTAACTCATAAGGGGGCCACAGGGCAAATATAAACTGTGGGCCCCTGATTCCTGACCGCAGTTCCCCAAGTTAGGTTGGTTACAATCTGATATAATCTGAAACAAATTTATTTTAAAATATGCACTATGTAAGACAGAAATATAGCAGAAACTAAGAATATTTAAGATGCTAAATCTAGATTTTGACACAATATCCTTGTACAAGACAGGGCTTCAAGAACAAGTAAAGGTAAAAAAAAAAAAAAAAACATAGTATAAGTAAAGACCTAAGGAATTATCTTTCTTTCATTTCAATTAATCACATTACTAATCGAAGTCTTTGCTGCGCCTAAATCTGCTCTGCTGATCTGACACTAATTAACTTTGGTTTTGAAAGGTTAAACAGAGATAGTGATATACTGTATTAAACTCACACACTAACTCTGCAGCGTATGGAAAGGATTTTACTTCACAAAGTTTGCCAATGAATATATCCAGGAGAATCTGTACAACCTGCAACATGACAACTAGACATTGTTTCAGCTGCATATCACCTAAACCAGATTACTGCGATCTGCTGTCATCAACATCACCAACAGCAGTGACAAACCCCTATTTTGGGATAAAATGAAATCCACAAGCCTCTGCTGCATCAAATCTTGATGGATTTCGTTTCAGCTCCATGAACTGACATCCATGAAGCTCTGTTCAAATCAAAACTTTCTGTATATGTTGTGCTGGCTGTTAAAAAGAGAATTCCATGTTTCAGATTTCAATTAAATTATGTAATTAATCTGATTACAATGAAAGTTACTACACAACTCTGTCACATCAGTTCCGTAGAGGTGTAGAGCTCAAAAGAGATAATAATATCCATATTCTCATCAACCTTCATGCATTACACCATGATCAATCATCCAACTTTTACTGTCAGTATAACTATATTATTAGACTGTAGCAGATGTTTCCACACATTTGTCTGTCATGCTGCCCTTTGGAAATTTGGGAATCTATTAACAAGAGGATCTACACTGAATTATATCAAAATACTATCAAGAACATAAACTGCATGTTTTTTCATGTGTAAAAAAAAAATGTGTTAAAAAGTTAAACTTTGCCCAAACTAGCGAGGATTTAGATCCATAAGACACAAGAGCCTCTTACACTGACACCAAAGACAGGTTTCATCATATTTTGGCTTTGACTGACATGTTTGATCGATGAGCATCGCCAGTTTCTTTTTTTTTTTTTCCTTATCTCTTACTACTAATTATTTTATAAACTGTGCCTGTGTATTTATGCAATTCATTCATTAAAGACACTCATAGCGATCTAACAAGAGGCTGTTCAGCTAATTTTATTTAGTTTCACATTAAAACTTTGGTGGGTAAAAATACATTCCTTTATTCCACAGCTGTGCTATGGAACAACCTTCCTTTAAGTCTAAACCTCAACACATCAGAACACATATTCAAAGTAGCCTTGAAAAGACGGTTCCTCAGGAATTTATAAGCTGATATTCATAAGGTATAGAGGTCAGAGCATACAGACCGTGCTACCTTGCCATTATACTGTATGCTTTGTATATAACTGTTGGCATGTACGTATTTGTGCTATGTTGTTATTGTCATGCTCATACCAATAATCTTGTACTTTAATGTAATTTTGCTGTCTGAATATGCATTTTGCAAACCTGAGTGTTGATGGCCTCACTGGCATCAGAGCTTTTGAACTTTTGATTGTTTATTGCCCCTCAAGCTTCTCTTGCACGGGTCTGTAGAATGTAAATTGCTGCATTAACATTTCATAAAGGGACTAAAGACCATAAACACATGTTTCAAACTCAAGGCCTGTGGGCTGAATCCACAAGAGCTTGCAAAGTTCATAATTTGTGCAACATGTGTCGGTATGTTCATGTATAATTGTGTGGGTATAGGTCTTAAGTCTAAAATCTGTGAGAATGTTTATATCATACATACTTCATAGACAGACTCTGGTCCAGATCTGGACGAATAGCAATTTAATCCAGACTGGGAGCAACAAAAAACGGCAACCTGACCCGGACTGCTTTTGAGAGACGCATCGTTATCATGTCACCTCAGCCGCCATCATTCAGCTGCCTGCTAGTCGCCACAGTTAGCAAGTTTGTTGAGGAATGTAGGAGCTCCAGCTGATAAACTAAAATGTCTTGTTCAAAACTAGCCGATGCAAAAAAGAAAAAAAGAGGTTGACAGTGAAAAACATGCATTTAAGGATGTCTAGACTGAGAAATACATGTTCATTTTGCCTGAGGGAAGTATGAGACCATTGTGCTTGAATGCAATCAAACAGTGGCCATAATGAAGAACACCACCATGACACCAAACATGCCTGTTTTGAACAAAACTATCCCAAAAACATGACAAATATATACATTATTAGTTTATAGATAGATAGATAGATAGATAGATAGAGAGGCAATTATGTAATACGATAACAAGTAGATATATTTATGTATATATATGTCTTACATTTACAACTGGCCCTTTGAGTGTGACCATAATGCTGATGTGAATTGAGTTTGACACTCCTGCTATTGGATATTATGAGATAGTGTTCTATAAATACTACGAGATAAACAAGTTCATTCTCTTGTTTGTATGTGTAAGGCTCAAAGGAAAGGTCATCAGCAGTCAGTAGTATCTCTCACTAATGCTCTTTGATTGTCATTGACCTACTTACACTGTAATATGAGCCGACAGTCTCTGCTCAGTCAGACAGATTTTGGTTTTCTCCACAGAGGACTCTTGAGCCGACAATAATTTAAAGACTTCAATATGAGTGACCTAATTCCAAGAGGAAGACTGACTCCTCTGTCGGCCATTTCCTTACATACCAATAGATGTAATAACATATAAATACACAGTACCAGTCAAAAGTTTGGACGCACCTTCTCATTGAAGGGAACAGGAAAGTGTGTCCAAATGTTTGAGTGGTCCTGCAAATGTAAAAAATGGCATCCAAACTGTACAATCTTATAATTTAAATCTTATATATCATATATTTCTATTTTAAATACGAGGACCTGTCAGAAAGTTTTCAGAGGAACTCAAGCAGAAAAACCTTGCAGAAAAAGCCTTTTAAATGCCTGAAACTGCTCACAGAGTCTTCTAGTTTGTAGGTGAGACGTTGTCAGCCGGTGTGTCAGAACTGCAGGCAGAGAAAAAGAAAAGCAGCTCCGCACGTCTCAACTATCTGACATGACAGACACTCACATCATTTAGCTCCGTGGTGTGGAAACAGTAGCCTAAATAGATAGCGGAGATGTGCGAAACAGGTCATTTTCTGCCCATCACCCTTCTGCAAATGAAACACTGACTCACTAATCTACAACAGAATTCGGCACTCACTTTGCTCCATTGCCTGCAAAGTAGTTTAGGACTGTGCATCACATAACAAGAGGATACCATTACTTATAAAATAGTGTATTAGTGGTGTCCACATGTTTAAGTTGTTTGAATTGTATTATGTTGTGTTTAAAGCTGCTATTTCTAGAAATATGTTTGATTATAAGATCTTTCAAATCATTCTGATGACATAAGTTTTTGTTTGGGGAAAAAGAATAAATGAGACAATCCAGGATAGGAGCTGTTAGACACCAAAGTCTAATGTTTTCTAATATTACAATGGTGGCTTTAAAAAATGAGCATATTTTATTCTGACATAATTTAGATGTACTTTTTCTCCATTACAAGCTCAGTGTTCAGTTTGTTGGTCGCGGCGGTGGTTCAAATACTAATAATTCATGTTCATCTTTTATTGGTACTTGTAGTTTGTGGACAGCTAAATAATTGAACCATAAATGTCAGCAAATTCACATAAAGGCTATACAATAAATTTCACTGGTAAAGCAATTATGGCAGAAAAACAAAGAAAAAGAGGAATACAATACAGTGCGTCTGAGTATTTGAGAGTTTTCTGTAAACTTAAAGGAATAGTTTGACATGTTGGGAAGTACATTTGTTTGCTTTCTAAAACCCATAACCATATTTGTGTTTGTTTATGGACTGAACACACGAGATAAGAGGTGTGCTGGTATTTTTGAGGCTGTTTCCCTCTGCTTCCAGTCTTTATAGTAAGCTAAGCCAGTTGCCTTCCAGCTCAAGCTCAACACTTAACAAACAGAGACATGGGATTGATATCAATCTCCTCATCTATCGCTCTGTAAGAAAGGGAATAAACCTATTTCCCACAGCTATTTCACTGGTTTTATTACATTTTCATCTTTTTTTTTTTTTATTTCCTCATGCATTAGTCTCAAATTGTTTGTACTGTTGTCAGTCATCTGTAAAGCTCTTTAAAATTGCAGTTACCTGTACAAGAGGTGCTATTCAAATAAAGTTTGATTGATTGATAACAGAAGATTGAAGCAATAAGAGAAGACTTTGGAGCTGGAGCTGCTTTTGTCTCATCCGTTGTCTTGTTATTGTCTCTAGTACTTCATGTCAATATTGAGGACATGACACATGATGGAAAATACGGCCTAGCGCTTTGCTTTAAGCCTAATATTCTCTCTCTTTATCTCTCATACGGCTTTAGAAAAGGCTGTGCTGACCACTTTAATTCAGTTTGTACTTCAGAAATGGACTGAAACATGGCATGCATACTTAAGTTTGGTTCATTGACTTTCAAAAAAGCGTTAGATTATGTTGATATAAATCTTCTGTTGTATAAACTAAATGAAATTGGTGTAAATGGCAGGAGGGCTGACAAGATTTGGAGTCAAAACTTGACGGATACAATAAGGTTTAATCAAAATTGAGTTTAGGACTGAAAATTATGTGAAATGTAATCTGCCTGAAAGGAAAAGATCTGTGTGTGCCCTACTGAGATGTGTTATCTTATAGCTACATTGACATAATGACGAACAGGATCGGCTTTGTCAGTTATGTGAGTTAAATGAAGTAAGAAATGAAATGCGTTTTGTTTTGTGTTATAATCACAGAGAGAGATTATTCAGTAAAATTAAAAAACGATTACTTTCTCATGGAAGATGTTGAAATTATGAAAACATTTTTGCTCAGTGTGAGTATTTGGACAATCCCTTGTCTCCAAGAAAAAAATGTTTTATAGCTTTTATATTGCTTTTTCTTCTGTGAAAAATATGATTTTCTCCAAACTTCATACAGTATGTGGTTTGCAGCAATGATTTGTTTTTGTTTGGAACATGAATGTCAGTGTCAATGAAAGTTGTTTTTTATGTCTTGTATTATTGTGTGTAATGCAATGCCATGTGGGAATGACATGAAAATAAAAGAATAACAACAATCATAACAATAACAGCAGCAATAGCCGGGGAAGGACACCAACAGATTTGCGAAGTACCGCGAAGGCTCAGCCTGCAACCCAGGGTTTCCTGCGAGATGAGAAAGCACAAAAAACTCCGGAGAAGAAGCAAAGTTAGAAACATGATTGATGGTACATGAATGCATACAGATGGAGAGGAGGAAGAGGAGAGAGGAGCTCAATGCATCATGGGAAGTCTCCCAGCAGTCTAGGCCTATAGCAGCA
This sequence comes from Thunnus maccoyii, assembly GCF_910596095.1. Lineage (NCBI taxonomy): Eukaryota > Metazoa > Chordata > Actinopteri > Scombriformes > Scombridae > Thunnus > Thunnus maccoyii. The sequence continues at coordinate 5,086,474 of NC_056546.1, forward strand.
TAACTAAGGGCTGGTCCAAGGCAAGCCTGGCCGGCCCTAACTATAAGCTTTATCAAAAAGGAAAGTTTTAAGCCGAATCTTTAACGTAGAGAGGGTGTCTGCCCCCCGGACCAGATCTGGAAGATGGTTCCACAGGAGAGGAGCCTGATAGCTGAAGGCTTTGCCCCCCATTCTACTTTTAAAGACTGCAGGAACCACCAGTAAGCCTGTATTCTGGGAGCGCAGTGTTCTAGTGGGGTAATATGGTACTATGAGCTCTTTAAGATATGATGGTGCTTGACCCATTAAGGGCTTTGTAAGTTAGGAGAAGGATTTTAAATTCTATTCTCGATTTTACAGGAAGCCAATGTAGTGAAGTACACGTGCAACTGCACTCTGGACCAGCTGGAGAGTCTTTAGAGACTTGTTAGGGCAGCCTGATAATAAGGAATTACAATAATCCAGCCTAGAAGTAACAAATGCGTGGGCTAGTTTTTCTGCATCTTTTAGGGACAGGATGTGCCTGATTTTTGTAATATTACGTAAGTGAAAAAAGGCAGTCCTTGAAATTTGATTTATGTGGGAGTTAAAGGACATATCCTGAACAAAGACAACTCCCAGATTACTTACGGTGGTGCTGGAGGCCAGGGTAATGCCATCCAGAGTAGTTATATCATTAGATAATGTGTTTCTAAGGTGTTTAGGGCCAAGCACAATAACTTCAGTTTTATCTGAGTTTAGTAGTAGAAAATTGCAGGTCATCCAGGTCTTTATGTCCTTAAGGCATGCTTGGAGTTTGTTTAACCAATTGGTTTCATCAGGCTACATTGATAAATATAATTGGGTATCATCTGCATAACAATGAAAATTTATGGTATAAATTTATGGTATATTCCTATAATATTACCTAAAGGAAGCATATACAAGGTGAATAGTATTGGTCCAAGTACAGATCCTTGTGGAACTCCGTGTCTAACCCTTGCCTTCACGGAGGATTCATCATTAACGTGTACAAACTGAAATCGGTCTGATAAATAAGACTTAAACCAGCTTAATGCAGTTTCTGTAATGCCAATTAAATGTTCCAGTCTCTGTAATAAGATGTGATGATCAATTGTGTCAAATGCAGCACTAAGATCTAACAGGACAAGTCTGGAGAGAAATCCTTTGTCCGATGCAGTTAGGAGGTCGTTTGTGATTTTCACCAGTGCTGTCTCTGTGCTATGATGCGCTCTAAATCCTGACTGAAAATCCTCAAATAAACTATTGTTATGTAGAAAGTCACATAACTGATTAGAGACTGCTTTCTCAAGGATCTTAGAAAGAAATGGAAGGTTAGATATAGGTCCATAGTTGGCTAAAATGCCTGAATCAAGAGAAGGCTTCTTAAGAAGAGGTTTAATTACAGCTACTGTACAGCTACAAAGACTGTGGTACATAGCCTTTTACTAAAGACAGATTGATCATATCTAGTAAAGAAGTGCTCACTAAGGGTAAGGCTTCCTTGCGCAACCTAGTTGGGATGGAGTTTAAGAGACAGGTTGATGGTTTAGCTCAACAAATCACTGAAGTTAGTTCAGAAAAGTCAACTGGAGAAAAACAGTCCAAATATATCAGGTTTTACTGCTGTTTCTAAGGTGCCTGTGTTTGGGGATACATCAGTGCCTGTTGAGGGCAGGAGGTGATGCATTTTGTCTCTAATAGTTAGAATTTTATCATTAAAGAAGCTCATAAAGTCATTACTACTGAGAGCTATAGGAATACATGGATCAATAGCGTTATGACTCTTTGTCAGCCTGGCCAAAGTGCTGAAAAGGAACCTGGGGCTGTTTTTATTCTCCTCTATTAATGCTGAGTAATAGGCGGCTCTGGCATTACAGAGGACCTTCCTATATGTTTTAAGACTATCTTGCCAGACTAAGCGAGATTTTTCCACTTTGGTGGAACGCCAAATCCTTTCCAATTTTCGCGATGTTCGCTTTAATTTGTGGGTTTGGGAGTTATACCGTGGAGCTAACCTCTTATGCTTTATTATCTTCCTTTTTAAGGGGGCGATGGAGTCAAGTGTTATTCGCAATGAGCCTGCGGCACTATCAACAAGATTATCAATTTGGGAGGGACTAAAATTAGCATAAGAGTCCTCTGTAGTATTGAGACATGGTATTGAATTCAGTACTGATGGAATTGCTTCCTTAAATTTAGCCACAGCAATATCAGATAGACATCTAGTGAAGACATTTCTGTCTAATGGCGTGCAATCCACTAATTGGAATTCAAAAGTTATTAAGTAATGGACTGATAAAATAGGATTTTGTGGAAAAATTATTAAATGTTCAATTTCAATCCCATAAGTCAGAAAAAGGTCGAGGGTGTGGTTAAGACAGTGAGTGGGTTTATTTACACACTGAGAGAAGAGAGGAAGAAGAGAGCATGTGACCTTTCCTCTCTTATTTTCCTTCTTTCTTTCATTTGCTGTTTAAAGTTTTATGTGTCTTTCCACACACACACACACACACACACACACATATACACAGGCAGAGCTGGAGTGATCCAGTGGGAGGACAAAAACATTTAGATCTTCAACCATAATGCCATCTTTTAAAACACAGTACCATGCAACACAGGCGTTATGGCTCCAAGGACGCTTCTTGACAGTATGAGATGTCAGCAACGTGTTGCGGTGATGAGACATGCTCCTTGGTCGGCAAACTCAGCATAATCCTTCTCAAACTGCAGGATTTTACCAGGCATGACTATCAGAGCAGCAGCGCCGCAGTGATATCCGACAGAGTTTTACCGCTATGCAGCAAAATCATCAGTGTTCAGTGAAGTGTGAAAAAAAACACAGTGCCAGTGTTTATAGGTTCACCCCATCAGAGTTAATTTAGCTGCCCCAGAGGCATATCGGTTAGTTGAGGGAACAAACAACTGTCTAATGAGCACTTGTCAACACCAAATAATCCGCAGCTGAAGAATCAAAACTTATTATCAGCGGAAAAATTTCTGTGTAGTTATTGACATGATGACCGCAGCAGCAGCACTTTGGTATCTAACAGACTTTTTTCTACAAAAGAGTAATTACAGACTGGTGCAAATTTTCAGATGAAAGTAAATGTGCTGCTACAGCAGCAAACATCAAGGGTGTTCCTGACATCACAGGGCATATTCACAATATGTTGTAACGGAGATTGTTTAGTCTCTAATTACCCTTCCTTTATCTCAAATTACCATTAATTTTGTACTCTTCAGATTCTCAGGGTATCCCAAATTTGGCCTCAGGCATAAGAGGAGGCCATGTGCATAGTTTCTAAGGAATTAGATGTCTAAACCGATAATTTACAGTAGAGCTGCAAACAGAAAACCTTGGAGAGATTTTTGAAAAAATTAGATGTCTTAAATTTATGTAGATTAAGCGGTAGATGGGGTCAGTGGAAACTCAAGAGTCTCATTACTGCTAAATAAAGCTGTTGAGTATATGAGGCATCAAAGTTACTGTCTGTAACAGGATAAGGTATGTTTCCATCTTTAAATATTGCCATTGGTGAAAAAAAAAATTCATATCCTTCACTTGAAGTCAATATATATATATTTCTTGTAAAATTATTCTGATGGCATAAGTGTTTGTAGAAAAATTAGTCTCTGTCAGTGTTGCTTTCAGCCTGCTCATGTCAATGATCCAAGGTCAGATCAGTGTGGTTATAATTGTGAAAGTGTCAATACCACAAAAATTATTTCAAAAATAATTTAATGTAAAAATATTCAACAAAAAAAGCTGTAAAAGTTCTGCATTTGTAGTTTCACATGAAAAACTTGTAAAAGTACAGAAGTACTACCAGAAAATATACTTCAAATAAAAATACAGCAGCATTTCGATGTTGTGGCTGGTTGAAGTACAACTATTTTAACAGTTTTATATGTTGTGCTGTGTTTATATGCAGTCGGCTTGGTCTAGGTTTTGTTAAAGGATCAGGCTGGTGATTTTCTATATTTTTCTTATTGTCAACAAATCTCATGTGCTGAGCCAAACCAACAAGAATTGATTTATTTACAAGTGTTGTGTGAGTATCTGAAGCCTGATATATCTTATTCCTCTGTGCCGTAGAGTTCTGTAGTTGAAGTTAGAGGACAATGAAGGTCCTCTAACCTTAAAGGATCAGTCTTGCAATTTTCTATATTTTTCTTATTGTCAACAAATCTCATGTGCAGAGCCAAACAAACAATGAATTGATCTACTTATACGTTTTGTGTGAGCAGCGGTGTGGCTCATTGATGTATTTTTAATAGTTTTTTGACAACTACAGAACTCTACGGCACAGAGGAATAAGATATATCAGGCTTTGGATACACACACAATACTTGCAAGTAGATCAATTCATTGTTGGATTGGCTCTAGGACATGAGATTTGTTGACAATAAGAAAAATGATAGAAAATTGCCAATCTTATCCTTTAAGGTTAGAGGACCTCTGTTGTCATGGTTACAATAGTAACTATTTGGTTAACAATCGTGGTCATTGTCAAAAAAAAAGTCTGAAAAGACTGTCAGTAGGAGACTTACGGAGAACAAGCAGCAGTCTTCCTCCTTTGCTCCTCACATTGTCATAATTTATACAGCTGCAAGTGCTCTTTGTCACTTTATAACATGAATATTTCCAATTTAACATCCAAACATTGTGTCTGTCTGACATTCTCAGTCCTGTTTTTCGAATATACTCATCTGCAAACAAGATATTTGAGGTGTTTTCCTCTCTTTCACTGTCTTCACCTCTTCTTCTCCTACAAACCAGAGAAGGAAAACTGCTCTAAACTGTCTGTTTAGAAGGATGACTCATTCTGACTAAAATGCTCAGAAACTATTGAGCTCACTGATTCATAGCATTACTGCTCTAAATCTCACAAACATACTAATCCACTTTATTTATTCATATCTGCTCTTCTGCAGAGGCAGGAATATTATGAAAAAGATGTAAATCTTCTTTTTTTTCTGCCCTGAGATGAGCAAACACATGGGCAGACAAAGTGCATTTACATATTACCATCATGTTACTTAGACCAACACAAATACACCTACACATATGCGTCATTATTGCAAGACAATACTGAACCCACACTCATCTGTACGCACAGTGTTCTCGTAGATAATTAGACGCATGCTCACATACACACAATATGTTTATTAAGGTATCAGAGGGAGCTATTACTCCAATTACAGCTTTTGTCATTTTCATCCTTTACTTTTTCCATCTTTTGCTTTCTCTTTTAAGACATATGTTCTCTGACAGTATGCGCCTCCCTCTGGCAGGAGTGAAAAAGGATCAAATCTGTTCTGTCACCACTAATCATTGTTCATTTATTTTGACACGTTATTACTCTTTTGTCACACTTGTCCTTGAATGAAGTCTCTGATCATTGTTAGACGGTCTCCTCCGGGCATCTTATCACCTCTCTCAAAACATCAGCTCCCTTTGAAAGAACATCAACAAAAAGTCGCAGTCAAAATGAGGTTCAGGTGTGAAACAGCAGGATAAGGGCGGATCACACCTGCTCCAGTCTCAATAGATCATGGGAGTCAGGTGGCACCTCCTTTTTTGGCCTTTTTAGCCAGTTACCCAATAACAACCACACTCAGTTCAACCAAATTAACCAAAAATGGATTTTATATGAAGCATTTAACACTCTGCAGGAAAAGAGTAAAACTTTTGCAGTGTTTTCTAAATCACTTTTCTTATCAGGTCAACTAAAAAAAATATTTATTTTCATGCGTGATTAACAGCTTCATCTCAAATTATCAAAATTCACTTTTGATGAAAATGAGTTCTCAGCAGGAGACACTCTTGAAAAACTTTCCAAGGCCCAGAAATAGACTCGTCACCAGATGAAAGTGTCTGCCCTGAATTCATACTTTAATAGGTTTTAAAGCCATTAAGAGAGTTTTTAGGGTAATAATGTCTGATATATGAGCACTCAAACAGTATAACGGTGTTTTAAATATAAAATGTGAACATTTAATAATATATTATGTCAAAACATACAGTATGTGCAAGATATTTTTTTAAAATATGGTACAGCAGTATCTGTTGTTGGAGACTGCTGGTGGAGTCTTCTTTCAAGTCTGCACATTGACAATAGTAAGAGTCCATTAACTCTCATTATCTTCACCCCTCATTATCTTCACCGGTTGGCTTATACTTTAAACAACGACCCTGCTCACGAATGCAGTCCCCACTGTAAATCCACCACCTAGTTTTACCCTCATGGGTTTAACCCATGAGGGTAAAAATATTGATGAAGGAACCTTTTGTCAATTCCACTTTATCTTACGCCTCAAGAGTTTTGTTGCTGTTGTCGTTGTGTGGAAGATAAAGTATCCGTCACATGAAGAGTAACTGTTCCAAAGAAGCAACATAGCCAGAAGGAAAACTGTCACCTTTCAAACTCAGCGGGTGCATGAAATTGTCATTTTTCAACCCAAATACAGTAATAAAACACTTCCACGGTTGCTGTGTTTTTGCACACAAGATATCTAAGAGGAAAATGTCACCGTTAAAAAAATGCATTGATAACGATCGCAGCCTTTTTCTGCCTGTTTTGCTGTGATGTCAGTGTGTAAAAACCCTGCATGTATTGATGATGATACTTGATGTACAAGGTTATCAGGGTATAATTTAATATGTCATCATGTTAATATGAAACATTTACAATTTACATCATCAAATGTATGTTTTTTGATGTCTTCTTATTAAAAAACTGAACAATGTATATTTATTTACATACACAGCATATACAAGAAATATTTCTCCTTTTTTTAGTTCCCCTATCCTCCTGACAAGAGCATGAACACCATGAACATCAGCCAGACAATAAGACAAACAGCAATGAGTAAACATATTCATAATTGAAAATAAAAATAAAACAATGAGTAAAACAAGAAGACGGAACAGACAAAACTAAAAAAACAATAACTAAACAGATAAATAATGACAATAACCAGATGGATAAATAAAAAGATAAAAATGAGGTTAGAGAGTTTATCTGACTCCTAATTTTCATCAAAGATTAAAAATTGTCAGTATTATAGGGTATAAAAACTATTATTATAGTGAAGTCAAAGAAAACTGTAATTATCTGCTAATCATTGTATTTTTTCTGCACTTGAATGTCCAATGATACAGTGAGTTAGATGTAATTCCTCACTATGTCCACTAGGTGGTGGTATTTTTCCACAACTTCAGTCATGTTCAAACAACTTCTGCCCTAAAAGAAAACCCTTCTCCCTGCTGTGTGTTTTACATTGAAGTGTCCCCTGCTGAAAAATTATTTTCTCCACATTTCAGGGCTCAAAAGACACACAGTAGTATCTGATGTCAGCACAGTGTCCTCTCCATTACAAAGCAAGAGAATAAGGAAGCTGGTCCTGTAAGGACAGATCACTGGAGTGGACACGCAGCCTTCCTGTAGTGCTAACAGATCACTTCAGTTCAACATTCCTCCCGTGTCGCTGCTACTGACTTTGATGTTGTGTTTTTGTCTCTGCAAGAGAGTAGAAAAAGAAAAAAATTGACTGTGTGTGCACGTTTGTTGCAGAGGAGTGGGAACAAAATGGCACAAAGGCAAGATTTTCACTTCGTTGTCATGCATTTCATGGACTCACATTACTTCCCTGACATATAACCATGACATTTAATGTGACATTTAATCACTAACCCTTATCCTCAACCTGACATGAGCTAAATCCAAACATGAACCCACAACCCTTATACCTATAAATGGTAACTGGCCTAAAATGACTCTAATTTTCACAATTTTCTTCTTCTGAGGACATTTCATTCACATAAAGGTCATTCTAGACCAGGCACACCTGTGGTTGGTTCTTGTGTAAACAGTCACTGACTGCATGATGTGTTTTTTTTTTTATTTTGTTTTTTTTTTTTATCATTTCAAATAACAGAGACAGACTGGAGGAAGCAGGTAGATCATGTGGAGACACCAGATGCTGCAGACAGAGGTATTAAAATGCTGTGAGCAGGAATCCTTACAGAGGTGTAATTTGATGTACTGCTGTAGTGACATCTAGTGGTGACTGGTGGGAATTGCAATTATACAGACATGTACAGCATGTAACCCTTTTATAAAACTTGGCCTGTAAGTGACACAAATAACAAAAATCAGAAGGTTTAAGTAAACAGATAAGATATCATGAAAGAAACAGGAAACAGTGAAGTGTTACTGCTGATACACCTGGACACACACTGTGAAACATCATACAGGAATTTAATGGAATCAGCTCATCTTTCTTCTGTCATTAACTTTACTTTACTTAAATGTGTATATTTTATTTATCCTGGGAAAATATTTTCAGAAATTGAAAAATTTACATGGTTAAGTTTATTATTTTTGCTTTGAAACTTGACTAAATTATGTTGACAGAAGTCATCACCAGGCATCCAAGACTGGAAAGAAACAATAAGGAAAATTCAAAGCATGGAGCAGATTACATCCCATAAGAGGGACTTAAGAGTTATGTGAAACAAGATGGAAAAAGTGGTTTGATTATGAAAAACAAACATATGTGTATGAACCAGCCTGACACATAATGTATATGGGACTTTCATCTTCATCCATTTTATTCTATTACTTTAAATTATATTGTACGTTGTGTCGTGTCTGTTTGTTTGAGGTTGTTCTGTCTTCTTCATTTTCATCTTCATATTTATGTTGTCATCTTTAAACTTGTGTATATTGGCACAAATATTGTCTGTTCTTTCTGTTTGTCTTCAAGATGACAATAAAATACCCAAGTAAAAAAAAAGTTTCACTAATTTCAAGTTAATTAAATGTAAAATGTCTAGTTTTCATTTTCAGACCATTTCTGAACTTATAAATATGAGTTCATCTGACTTTAAGTGATAATTTGAATAAATGAACTTGAGCTCAACTTGTTGAATTACATTTTTAAAGACACATGATCAGCAGACTGATTGCATGAGAGTTAAAAGTCTCCAGAGACTCTTCTATTTCCTAGTTTGAAGAAAACATGGTGGAAACATAAACAGAGTTTTGGTGGGTTTTACTCTGTACCAAATCCCAAGCAGCAAGAAACAAAAGTATCAATGTAAAGAAAAAAAATGTACAAAATGTTAAGAAGCTTAAGACTCGATGTTTGTGACAAGATTCTTGTGATTTTGGGGATTAGTGTCCATGATTGTGTCCTCACATGCTGCCAAGAGAACTGATCAAAAGAGAACCACGTTCAGCAGGCTGCGAGGGGATTATCAGACAAGTCAGTGCCACTATCTGGTGTAATCTGTAGTCACTGAGTAAGAGTCATGACAAGTTCATACCATCATGGAAAATAAAATTCAACCTGGTCATGAAATATTAACAAAGGTGCATCTACAGAGTCAGTCAGGCTTGTTTTAAAGTTTCTAGAGTAAACTAAGGTTGTACAGGACCTAATTTCATTTGCGTTTTCAGGAGGAAATGCAATGATTACTTGACTTAAATTCAAATATCAGCCAGTGAGCAGCTAACATATATACATAATACATATATATATACATGCTTCAGCTGCCACTCTGAAGCCCTTGGACACAGTTTATCACCCTACGCTAAGATTTATTACCAGTGATAATTGTAATACTCATCATTGTGAGCTGTATGCTAAAGTTGGGTCGCCCTCTCTCTCTATAAGGCATGATAGACACTGGGTTTATTTATTTATAAGGCCCTTACTGGTTTTTTACCCTCTAACATTATTTTGTTGTTGTCTTCTAATGCAGGCCTTTAAAAAAATCCAGTTTTTAATACTGAGCAACTGCAACCAGGAATAACATGCAGAACAATCTGCATCAAACAACCCACCTTATTTTTATCCTTAGGGCAATTAAATGTTTTAATTTCATCTTATTTCACTTCCAACTGCTCTTGTTTTTGACTGACTCATTTGCTGTAAATTTTAATTGCTTTATTTATCCTAAGGTTTTGAATATGTTAGTATTTTTTACTAATTTGGATCATCTCCCCACAGCGTGATTCATCCAATGATTGTACAACATAAATTTGAATCTGCTCGCACTTTCTTGATCTGTCTGAAGCACAGAGATATTTTCTATGTATTCATTTATGTTTTTTCAACTATGAAAAAACAACTAAGGTCTTACATCCCTTCATCTCCATATTATCAAAGCTCAAGCCTCACTCCTAGCATCAAATCCCAGTCTTTCACACATCTCTCATCTACTGCTAAAAATCTTTTTTTAAAATTTGTGAACCATTGTAAAGCTTTACTCATATTGAGGTCCCTCTTTATTCACCTTATATTATCTCTGCTTTTTGCTCTTTGTTCCCTTCAACCTGTAGAAACGTTGGAGTGACCTAATGATTACAGGGAGCAGTAGGACTGCAATGAGGGCCTTGAATTCTGTTTAACATAGACTGACTGTGACTCACTTTGGGTCTTAATGTTTAGAGAAGAAAAATTAGATCTACAAATGACACCTTCACAGGGAAAAAACGCATGGATGCTACATATGCAATTTCAAGTTGTGGTCTAACAATGTATTGGGAGACATCTTCCAATATTTTTAAGGTGGATTTTAAAAAGGTTTTTCAATTAAATTACTTATCTTTTTAAAAATAAGCATGTGTTGCACATGATAACAAAAAACACTGTCAGGGCAGCATCTCACAAAAATAACAAATTAAGTCATCAGCACTCACAAATAAGTGTATATCACTTTTTTTAATGATGGACAGCAGCAAATAGCAGACAGGTTTCAGCCCTAGGCTTTCCACAGCGTTAGGAACATAGGATACAACAAACATACATTTTATGACCATTTGGTTTTGATATGTCACCTCAACACCAATATGCTGTGCATCGAGACCTAAATACAATAGCTCTCTTTAGCCTCAAATTGCCTATACGTGACAAGTGAAGAAGAGTATCAGACAGATATATTGGATAGTTGCTTGTAATTATCGTCAAATACTAATTATATACAGTAAATCTCATACATAAACTGGAGAAGTCTGTAGATATATTGGATAGTTGTTTGTAATTACTTTCAAATAATGTTTATATAAGGTTGTTTTTGTAAGTCATTTTAGCATGATCCTATTTTTTGTACAGTATAAAACCAATATTTACCAGGAATTTACTGTAAATAGATGAGATAATCACATACAAATAAAGCCTAAAGCTGTCAAGATACTATTAGTGGGTGGTAAAGGAAGATAATTTGAATATAATTTTACATATTTTTTGTGCTTTGATGGGGCAGTCTTAAAGATAAATTGGATAATTCTATGAATTTACAAAAGAATACTGTATAAAACAAGCCTTTATTTAAATTAGGTAATTTGAAGGTATTTCTTTCTTCATATTTTTTGTGCAGATTTATACATTTGTTTAACATTCTAGCAATATTTTTAAAATGGTAAAAATGCAACTTTTTACCATTTTTTCCCTTTTTTCATTAAATTTAAAGTTTTGCTGTAAAAAAAAAACAGAAAGTTGCCTTAATTTTACATTCAGTAATAGGATGTGTATTTTTTGAATTTTTACATAGAATTCAATGTAATTTAACATTCAAGACCATTAAGTAATTGAATAATCCTTTAAAAAAAACTATAATATTCCATCATATTAATTTACAGATTACAGCCTTTATTTTATGATGAATATTTATAATTTTTACTGTTTACTTTTACAATTTACTGTGTTTTTATGGCATTTACATTTAATGTAGAAAAAACAAAAAAACTGTAAAATAATACAGTAAATTTCTGTGAAATAACGACTTTTTTGCAAAGTGTACCTCAGTATATTTCCAAGTCTAAATAAAGGTTGAATGAATTTGATATAGCTTCCATCCTGACCACAAATCAATTCACAGAAAATATTTACAGATGAGAATCAGCTGCATCAGAATGTTTATCACAGTACAAAGTCTGGCTTTTACATTTTCTACAGTATATTATTTTAGTCAGCACAGCACCATTTCTTAAGTGCTTGGGTGTATGATTTTCTATTTTTCTGAATATAAGTACACCACAGGGAAGCTGTCTGACTCCACTACTCAACAGTTTATAGCCCTCTTACAAACTGTTTAATTGGCAGATGATACAACAGCTGGTTGGACTGATCCATGACAACGATGAGGATAGAGGTGAGTGAGCTTGACATGCAGTGCAGGGAAACTAACTTGTTACTTAATGAAGATAAAAACCAAAGAAGTTATTATTGATTTCAGGAGGCTGAACCTCCCCCGCTGCCTTGAAAGACAGCTTCACAATAGTAGCTCTGGCCTAGAGTAATGACTAATGGGAATCTGAATAAACTAAACACTTTTTCAAGTCTGAACCGACACTACATAGAATTTGCCCTCTTTCATTTTCTATGGAACATGAGCAAATTGCTTTGCAAGGCATTGTGGGATTGCAGGCAATGCAGGACTGACCAGTTGCATGAAAAAAGGCAGGTGTTGAAAAGTTGCCAGGAAATGATGTAGTGAAACTGACAGCTTGATGGAGGAGCGGGAAACTATGAGAAGATGTCCACGGACGAGAAAATAATTGCTGCCATTTCAGGAATTAGATGTTAGATGCAGACAAGGACATAAAAATGCGGCAAATTGTCAAAGAAAGCGGTGAGTTGGAGGTCTGCGGCACAGAGAAATACGATATATCAGGCTTTGGATACACACACAATACTTGTGAGTAGATCAGTTCATTGTTGCCCCCAAACATGAGATTTGACAACAATAAGAAAAATCTAGAAAAGCGCCAGCCTGATCCTTGAAGTATCACGACTGACAAAAACCATCCCAGTCAAACCTTATTACTTCCTGCGTTGATATCGATCACTTTAATGTATCACTTGTGGCATTTCAGCTCTGAAGGAATCCCCTACTACAAGTTCAATACTGTAATTATAATGCTCATGCAGCAATTACAACCAATGATAATCATGGTCACTACGATTATCACAGCGAGCGTGTGATGGGGTTTCCCTTGGCAAACAGCAGGGATTAGAGGATTATCATCTCTCCCTCTGTCTCTGGCCATCTCTCTGTCTCTCTCGCTCCGTGGATTAGTTTTATCTACAAGGTAAGCAGGGTTTTACTCTCGTCTGACAGGACTACAACTCCCACGGTCACACAAGCATCTGTCAATATTACACAGCCTCATACAGTCGACTGTGGTATTGATTCAAAGACTTTAACCAGCCAAGCAGGAAAACAGAGAGAGTGAACCATAGATGATAAAGCATAAAAATCTGGATTTCCACAGGGACATTTTCGTACTGCTCTTATCACTCTCCAAACAATATGAAACCACCTGAATTAGATTTTCCACTCTGACCTCCATTGCACTTTGTATTAACACATACTCGAGGCGTTTGGAAAAAGATATCAAAATCCAGGTGTGATTGTGAGTATATATCTAAAACATTTTGGAAGACACAAAATGCCTCGGGAGGAAAATTAAAGTTGCATTCGGCTGCAGTGAAATAATGGAGAATGGACAGGAAAGTGACCTTTTCTGTTGCTCCTGTCTTCACCTGAAAATAACACAAGTATGAGGACGCTGAGGTGATATTCTCTGTAATATATCTGGGACTTGAAGGGCTTTAATGACATGAAGAGCAGTTTACACGTTGGGATTGAAATGAATTCTGATACTTTTTAGACTATGTATGTTGAAATATTGTTGTTTTAGGCCAAAAAAACTAAATTGAATAAAAAGGGATTTTGAATTTGTCACTAGAATTGCATACTTTACCTTGAGTAAACTCATGACCTGACAAACTGACATATTTTATGGCTATTTCATATTATATTCAATACATAACAATAACAGTGTACAGAATCATTAATAACTGTACAATGAACCCAAAATAGTGAAACTATAACTAGTAAAACTAGCAATGTGGATTAATTTTGAACGCATTATGTCCTGTGAATATTGCATCAGAGGCCAGTTTTTCTCATATTTCAGGGACTTTTTGTAGAATTCTATGTCTGTATTATTATTATTTTGTTGATTCTGATTTTTAACTACTAACTTTCATAAATACTTTATAGGCTTCTTTTTGACGTTCAGAGTTCTCTTCTCCCTGATGCTTGGCCACTGTCCCTTTGGCTCTTTGGTTTATTTATTAATTATTCTATTATTAGGCCATTTAATTTAATTTTACAAAACTACATTTAGTAATTTTCTTCACAGAAATGAATGACTTCTAAAAATAAGTTGTCTTATATCCCTTAAAATCAAGATGGCCTTACGACCCCCTAAGATCCTGGTCAGGACCCCCGGGTTAGGAACCAATGATGTAGATCATGGAGATTTCAGTTTTTAGAAAGTATAATATAATTGAATAGATAAATTAATAAAATTCAACATTTTGTGATTATATAGAGTTTGGTTGGTGGCAAGTCAGAGTTTTCTTAGATCAGTGTGGGAATATGGACCCCAAAATATGTGTAAAAATAAATACATTGTGTACAACTAATCACTTTCTATTGTATGCTAATTGAGGCAGAAATAATCAAATGTGCTTCAAGTGTCATAAAAACTGGAGTCAAAAAAGGCTCTTGCAAGATTATCTTCTCAACAGGACCAGAAAGTGGAGTCTAATGCTGGTTTAACTTCTTTCTTTCACTGCTTTGTTGATGCAGGTGACAAATACTGGTCACTATTGAAATACTTTGTGTATGTTTTTATGTTGGCTTGGATTTCAACAGCTGAAAAACATTTTATAGCTTGATGTTGAGGTTTGATCTGGGTCTTTCTGGCTGAACATGACTTAAGCCATCTGTCTTAATGGTAGTCCTGCGTATGTGTATGTGTGTATGTCTGTGTGTGTGTGTGTGTATATGTGTGTGTGTGTGTTCTTCCCAGTTATAACACTGAATCATGTCGGGTGCCAGTGACACCTGACCTCACCTTACCTCAGATGAATCCTGCCGTTTCTGCGTGTGCTTCGCCAACTGTGCAGCTGTAACAGTAAAAACCACCATGTTTCAAATAAATAACGTTATATTGGTGTCATGTGACAGCTCTATTAATATTACTTCAGGGAGACTGTCATTTATGGTCGGCTGTGTGTGCGTGTGTGTCGTTATGTCTCTCCATAAATGTGTCAATAAATTAAAATGATGACGTGCATGCTTTAAAATAGATTGTTAGATGTTATCCTGCGAGTCTAAGGCAAGTTTTATATGAGTATTGTAGCTATGGAAACTGAACACATCAGAAAAGAAATACAATAATATCTAAATATGTATTTTTCTCTCTTGGCAATCAGAATTGAAGGTCAACAATATGTGGGTTATTTTATGCATACTGAAATATAACTAATTGTTTTTAATCAGCGCATGTATCACACCACCTGGTCTTCATTATGAAAGCGTCTAAAGTGTAAAACAGAGTCTATTTTTGTGTGTGACTCACATTTATCACCAGGTGTCATTACGTCTCCATGAATCTGTCTTTGGGGTTCCTCTCTTTGAATTTTTACTCCAATCTATAACATACAAACATTCTTCAGATCATACGGGAAAAAAGAAGAACAAGAAACTACCAGAATGAACTTTAAAACCAACC